>NC_140447.1:18686729-19124229 GCF_963576455.1 Neolamprologus multifasciatus | reverse complement strand
CCAGCTGGGAGTTTGTGGAAACTGTGGAGTTTTTCTCTGTGGGTAATCCAGCTTCCTCCCACAGTCCAAAGACATGTATGTTAACTTAACTGACTTTAAATTGACTGTTGGAGTGTTTCCAGCTCTGCCTTATGATAACTGGAATAACTGGACTGGAAAGTGAGGGAAAAAAATAATGCTATTAAATAAAATAGTGAATTACCAAGCTAGAGAGCCTGTGCTAGTATTTCCTAATAATTTGCAGCATTAGCCTCTTCTCAACATATGGACATGTTTGGCTATAAAAAAAAAGAAAGAAAAAGAAACATGGTGAGGGTCACATCTGGAGGCTTCAAACATGATGGATGACCTGAATGGGGCCACTTCCATCGTTTATATACAGTATATGAGATTTAAAGTTTTTATATGCAGAGAGTAAGAAAACTATTAGATACAGAGCATAGTGACATATCTGCAAAATAGTGTTTAAAGCATGTCACTGAGAACCTTAAATACCAACCCCCGGTGGCAGTCGATGTCAGTGCAGTTGCCAGTCATATGGTTTCATCCTCTGAAACAATACATTTCTGTACGTTATCAATCAATCTGTACATTTTTGGAGATTTTAGTTAAGCCCACGGTGCACTGAATGCTCTGCCGCATAGAGTCTGGAAAAATCTGAGGTAAAGACAGACTTGAAAGCGCTTGCAGAAAGACAGAAATTACCCATCATTAGACAGAGTGTAATTAGAGAGTCAGTGTCTCACAATCACATATATGCATCATAAAGATTCCCATGTTTCATGATGTTTCAGCTGCAAGAAAAAAAGATGTTCTGTGAGTTCTCCTCTATTGTCTCCTGTTGTAGGGAGATAAGAGGAGAAAATCTCCTCACTCTGTGCTTGGGTATGACGCTCAAACTATCCCGAGGCAGCTGCAGGGAGCCTTGGTACAATAGATTGCAGGTACTGGTGTACTGGTATACTGGTGATGTTTTGAAATGAAAAGATTCCCAATTAGAAAAATAAAATTGTTTTATTGGGACAGAGCTGCAGGCTCGTCATAAGAACCTCTTATTAAAATGTCACAGGTGATGAAAGAGGCTAAATCAGCCTTGCGCAGGTCTCCACTGTAGATCTGAGAAGAGAAGGAGATACTCTACCTCTCCTCAGTCCCTGTGTATTAGCGCTTTCTTTCTCAGATTTACATAATCAGGGAGGTGACAGAGGACAACATGCACCCAAGTTGCTTTTCATTATTCATCTATCTCGCCTCTCCACTTGTGTTCCAATTCTCAGGATGACACAGGATGCCTGAAGCAGATCTGTCCACCAAGCTGACCTGCCTCAGATTACACTCTTATGCTGCTGGTGTGTGTGATTCATCTTTAATAACGCATAACATCGAAATGTGAGCCAAATAGCATGAGCTGGAACATACACAGCCCTCATCATTAACATGTGCATGCTGTACATTGTGTAAATCCTCACCAAGGTTGTATGAATGTCTGCACAGCTTCATGGCAACGGCACAGAAGCAAGCAAAGGTACACACCTGTGAATGTGCGTGCATTTTCACTTTTCTTGTTTTTCTTTACAGTCAAATGTGTCACTTTCATTTGTACACTCCACAACAGCTTTCCCCACTCATAACTGCCACTACCGTTCTATAACAAAAAAAAAACCCCACCATGGCCAAGTTGTGCTCCCGGCCCCCGGGTTTTGCAGCTCCGTTCTGCTGAGGCGATTTCTGTGGAACACGACTCCAGAATAGGCTGGATCGTGTTGCTGTGGATTTTGCCTGTCCGCCTGCAGGGTCTATAAATAGTGCCTGTCAGATATTTTCACTTCTGTGCTGAGCACACTCAGTGGCAGAGCAGTGTATTAATATCCACGGTGACCAGAGTCGTGCCTCAGGAGAGAGAGAGTATGGTGCGGAGGTGTGTGGAGAGAGGGAGAGAAAAAGAGAGCGGCAGTGGAGGGACTTACAGCCAGAGCTCAGCAAGACTACACACAACCAACAGTCTGTCATCTTTTCTCCAACTTCCCTCTGCTGGGAACAACAATGACGTCTTTATGTCTGACTCTCTGACATCTTTGTGCATGATTTCAACCGAAGGAAGACGTGTCCCGAGTCACATTACCTTTTCAGCATGATTATTTTATGCTTTAACTCTCAAAACATAAACAATATGCAATCTGATTGCATAAAATACTAGTAGTTTTGCATAGTAGCGACCATGGAGTCGATCCTATGCAATCTAATGCAAAAAATATACAAACACACAAACACAAACACACAAACTGTAAACAAGAAGTCATGAATTAGGGCTGGATTTTGCAGTGCTTTAATAACACTGCAGCCTGCTAATATCCCAGGAGCATATTAATAATCAGCGTTGGAGGCTGACTATTAATATGAAATAAAAGATCGTGAGATAAACCCTCAGATTGCGTGATTTAAATATGAGAAATAAATCAAAAAGGTGAGTATAAGGATGAGGCAAGTATTAAAAAAGCTGCCCTGAGTGTAAATGTTAAACTTTGATATAAACTGGGTGTGTTAACGTGTAAAGAGGAGTTTTATCTCAGTACACACAGATGTGCAAATAAAGTCCATTTTCTGTCTGAATGTCCATTCAAGCTGCAGTAATTAATCATATCTGTACTGGTCATGTGCTCCCGAGCCCTCAAACACTCTCGCACACAAACACATGCACAGATCTGGTGATTGCCTTGTGTAACAGGGGAGGATTCTGCATGTGCAGTTTCAAAGCGTCACATGTCCGAGTGGACAACCTGAGGTCAGATGCAGTATTAATCACAATAGAAAAGGCAACCCAGTTGCCAATCTGTGGACATGTTTTGGATTATATATGCAGCATTTTGCATTTTGTTGAATTTACATTTTGTTTCCTCTATTATTCTCCTGTGCAAAAAATAAGACTTCTTAAGCTTTGCTACACATTATTGTTCTTTCAGTCATTAAAACATGCACATAAAATGAGAGCATACACTACAATAGTTGGGTGACATTCAATATGATTGCATTATGTTTACAGTATCTGTCTACAGCATCTTGCCCTTCATGAGCAAGGACTGTGCAGAGAGCCTGTGGGACAGTGCCTCCAGTGGAGAGGGTTGGTATGACCAAAACAGATCCTGAAGGAAGTGCTGCAGCAAATCCAACCACAACAAAACAACATGAATAGCATTGTGTAGAATGGGTTTTAGATCAAAGCTTTTGAGCATTGTAATATTTGTTTGTTTGTTTTAACCGAGACTGTTAACTGTTTACTAAAGACCTCAATTCCACTTGTTGTTATACATGAGAGGTCCTATAATTTCATAGGCTCGTGATACGAGTGCAAATAGGACAAAGAAGCAACATATACAGGTTGTGAGACAGAAGGATTCTGCATTTGCAGTTACACAATCCTTCAAAAGATCTCTGCAGCAAAGGCCATGACATCATGACCAACAGTCCTCATTATGTCACCATTCTCCAAATCCATGTAACTCAAGGTTTCTGTTAAAATTATCAGTTTTCCCAAAAATAAATCAAAGATTGATGACATAAACAATGACATAAAAAGGAGATATTATTTGTTTTCAAATGCTTCATAAACAAAGACAAAATTGGTGCAGATGACTTTATAACTGTATATAAGAATGAAATTACATATCTGGTCATGACCAGTGACTGTATATAAAGTGTAAAAGAACTGTTAAAAGGACGAGTGTCACGTGTCATCACAAAACCTCCCTGCATATGCAGATAATATGATCCTCTCCAGCTATAAAAGATCAATAATGCAGCTTCTCTGAGATATCTGCCTATTTAATGGTATTGCAGTACAAAGTGTCACAGGCAGAGATAAGAGATTACAGCAGGCCTCTGTTTGCGTTTGTTCGGTCTACGCAGGACATTCCAGGAGCTGCACCGTGTGACGTCTCTCGTGCAGGATCGTATTTCAAAAGGCAAGGCTCCACTGGGCCCACAGTCAAACCACAGAAGTCTTTCCCGGTGCAGCTGATTGCTTAACTAACAATAACTAACTTCGGGACTGGCTTATTAGATAAAAGCGACCGTACACACAGGAGCAATTCATTTCTCAGAAACTAGAAGGAAACCAAACAGATGCATCTTGATTTTCCTTCCTAGTATTGAAATTTTGTGCTGTAGTATTAAGCACTTGTGTGTCTTCTTTTTTCCAGCTTCCTAATATACTCTATTGTCCTAATATATTTCATTTCCCTCATACTCATGTCTCCTGTCTTCCTCCTCCTCTTTCCCATCCTCTTTCACAGGGCCCAGCCTCGACTGGCGCCACCGGAGGGTCGTCTGGGGTTCCACAGAAGAGGGGAATGCGCAGAAACAACAATTGCACATTTTTACAGAATGAAACCATGAATGAACCACACACAAAGCCCCAAAATACTCTGGCCAGCAAAAGCCCAGCAGCACTGACCAATAAAATCTCATTAAACACTTTTAAGATTCATTGTTCTTTATATGCAACCAATTATCCAAATGCATACAAAGGCCCGTTTTAACTCCCTGTGATAATTATCTCCTGGCAACCCTTTATTCCCACTGGTGACAGGGCCCGCCAGTGGTTTGGTTGCCATATCCTTGGAGAGTTGCAAAGAGTGCCCCGATGCAGTGCTGCCTTGTGCTGACGGAGGAGGAGCAAAGGTGACGCTGCAAGTACAAACTGTGCACACAGACAGGAAACCTGATATTCCAGCTCCCCACATGAACTGAATCTGGGGAGAGGCAGAAAAAGTGTGTGTGTGTGTGTGTGTGTGTGTGTGTGTGTGTGTGTGTGTGTGTGTGTGTGTGTGTGTGTGTGTGTGTGTGATATCAACAGCAGCGAACATGAAGTCCTGCAGGACTCCATGCTCTTAGTAAAAGTGTACACTGCATGCGTACATGTTTGCATGCGTGCTGTCCGTTTGTGTTTATGTGTTTGTGTGTGCATACAGTACATCTGCACTAACTCAAGATGTAGAGCAGCGCAAACTGTGCAGGTTTTAACCTGCTTCATCAGATATGAGCAGCAAAATACCACCAGCGATATCACATTTATCACACGCAGTGAAAAGACATCATACGTGATTAAAAAGAAATACTTTTCTACCAATGTACCAAAGAGCAGGAAGTACTTTCACTTTCATTAACTGATAAATTGCTGCCACTTTCTCCGACTGCTGAACAAGAGCTATGTTTGTGGCCATGTACAGTTCAGTGCAGGGCCTCTGTGGGCTGCCCCTGACCCAGCATTGTTATGTGAAACCCTGGGCACCATGCTCCAGTGCTCAGCTATGCCGTCACCCCCTCCAGGCATGTAGCAAGCACAGCCCTTTGAGTAGCCAGCGAGCGCCTGCCCTCCTAAGCTCTGCAAAGCAGCTTAGAGCACCAGGCTCCTCCACAGTGGTCACACGTGTGAAACATACACTCTCGCTGACACACAAAACACACGCACGCGGGCTCGGCACTACCCATGTGCGCGGCCACACTGAAATAGGCGGGGTTTTGTTCAGGGACAGGGGGAAAAAAAGGTTATAGTCACTCCCACTCAGCTGTACTGACGCACGTTTTCTCTCAAGCACAACACGCTGGCTCACACACCTGCAGGAAAACATGCAGGACAGGGGCAGGGAACGCACACACAATGTGCTGCTTCTTAGCACTGCTCATGTTCTCCTTTGGAAAGGGTGGGGAGGAGGGAGGGGGTTGAGTGCTCCTGCAAATCATAGCCATGTGTCGGTAGAAGCTGACAGCCTGTCCCTGAACTTTGTTTTGTTTTGTTTTTTTGTCTTTTCAGCACTGGAAAGACTTTCCTAATGACACATAGATTCCCACTTAGGTCCTGAGGCACTGGAAACAAATCATCTGTGAAATACTCTGGTAACTCTCAGTTTTATTTTTGTTCTGTTTCCTTCACCGTTCTCCAAAACATGATGCTTGCCTGAATAAACTGCTACACCTAGTTAGAATCCATTATGTACAAGAAAAACACAAGTGGAGTTTCTCTGGCAACAGAAGAAAACCGTGTCTGTCCTGTACTGTTTCTCCGCAGAAGCAGAAATATTATCAGTGACTGCGTCGACTCCTACTACAAGCTCCTTGCAATTATGGCGAACAAAAGCTTTTTAAGCTCTTTATGTTTTGTTTTGTTTTTTAAATAGTTTTTCATTTTGCCTAATAAGAAGCACATAAATAACTAAGACTCAAACTGTAAAAATGTAATGTAAACTCAGCAGCCGCAGATCGGTATTGATGCTTCCACTTGCATTAAAATAAGATTTCTTTTAAGCCTCGGCTCCTCTCCAGCTCTCCCTTTGATTTGTGACTCAGCTGAAGAATAAATATATACACCTTTATCTAGCTTCTTTCATTCTTTCTCCTGCCGTCCCTCTCCCTTCCTCCCCCTCACTTTCTTTACTGAGAGAAGAATGGAGGAACTAGTCAGTGGCAGACAAACTGACAAAGATGCTCAAATGTGGAATCAAAGCATCACAAAAGCAGTTGACATAATCTATAGAGGGAATTTCTTATTACTGACATAGACATTAATATTATAAAGTTCTTTTCATGATGCTTTGTCTTCTAATATGTTTCCAGCATCGTAATCATTACCAATATAAATGTCATTATATGTTGAGTGTATATATTCCACGAAACTCTGACAAATCATTTCCGCTGTAGTTTTTTTCAACACTCCGCAAGTTCTTCAGCGTAAACCTGTCTGTGGCAACAACTTTGCAAAGGTTAAGTTTCACTATCAATCAAGTCAAAAAATGAAAGACGAAACCTAATTGTCAGGTTCTGATGCTGCTTATGAATATGTGATCAGTGTAAAAGGGAAAAAAAAGTCATTTTTGATTTGTGTTTGTGTGACTTTTCTACCTGTGCTTTCACAGGCCCAAGAAAACGATCCAGAGTGCACAATTAGTCATATACGTGAATCAGCAGAATAAGGTCAGTTATATTTGTTTTATATTGTAAGGCAGAGACAAAATAATTCAGAGAAAAGCCCAACAATCAAAGGACCCCATAAGAGCAAGCACTCGACGACAACAACATCCTTTAAACAGGAAGAATCCTCCAGAAGAACCAAGCTCAGGGAGGAGCTCCCAGTTTGGATTCTCCCGAATCCAAACTGGGAGCCAGTTCCACAGAAGAGGGGCCTAATAGTTGAAGGCTCTGCCGCCCATTCTACTTTTAAATACTCCAGGAACCACAAGTAAGCTCGCAGTCTGATAGCAAAGTGCTTTACTGGGTTGATATGGTACTACAAGGTCTTTAAGATAAGATGGCGTCTGATTATTCAAGACCTTGTATGTGGGGCGAAGGATTTTACATTTGATTCTTATTTAACAGCGTGCCAATGAAGAGAAGCCAATATGGGAGAAATGTGCTCTCCCTTTCTATTCCCTGACACTACTCTCTCTGCAGCATTTTGGATCAATGACTAATCTCATTTATTAAAGGTTGACAGCACTATACGTGAAACATTAGATTAGAAGTGTCACGTCAGTAGGAAAAAGAATCTTGCATTTCTTATTTTTTAGCCAAATCATCACACAGTGCATCTTCCACGTCTTTTACACATTTGGCAGCACGATCCGGAAACCATCATCTGCTCTCTCTTTCTCTGTGTGAACACTTCTGTTTTGGATGCACACACAGAACATTTGCTCTTACGTCAAAAACACATCATGAAGAACAGATGAACGCACAAGAATGCATATTGCGGCGGAGCAGATGTGTTTCAAAGATGCTGAAAAATCTGTGCTGTGTAGCTCGTAGAAATGTTGGATTTCTGTCTCAAATGTCTGAACGTTAGGAAAGCCAGTAACACACTGAGCAAACTAAGTTATTGAATGAGATTAAAATGAAAAAAAAAAAGAAATCAAAGTGATCTGAATGTGTCGCATTTACTACATTTAATCCAGAGACTTTCGATTGCATACTGCACAGAAGAAATGCACTCATATAGCCCGACGCAGTCACCTTTAGCCTAAAAGCCAGAACAAACAAGTTAAACATGAAAGCCACGGAAAATGTAAAACTACCAAAATAACACAGCATCAAAGTTTGACCACGAGAGAAAAACCAGCAAACTAAAGTTACCTCTCTTTGTAGCTGTCTGTTTCAGCCTCTTCAAGGGTGGTCTGAGTCTAAAAGGAAGACTGAGATCTAAACTACAGATGGAACTTTTTTTTTAACTAATTGGGCTTCCTACTGGCATCAAAGTGATCTGGCCAAGAAATGACTGTTGAATAAATAAGATATCCCAACATGTGCCAAAAAATGATCTGAAAGAATGTGTGGTTAAAGAAATAATCCAAGGTGCAGCACACTGCTTAGCAGAAGCTTGTGGTAACAATAATTACTTGCTTAATTTTTAATGATTAATAATTAATCTTTTAAGCCTGTTTTTTTTTTTTTCCTTCCACATATGTCATGAATACTCTGAATGAACAGCAGCTAGATTACCTCAATTACATGTTGGGCAGTATCACTAGTAGCGGCAGCATGACTCACATACACACACGCACGCACACAGGCCAGTACTGAGTCACGCACACACGCTGTGTCACAATGCATGCATATTATCCATTTCAGGCAAACTCATGACAGCTGGCCATATGAGGTGCGTGATGTGTCTTTGCGCGCGCACGCGTGCGTCATTCTCGTGCACGAGCCTATGAGCAAACACCACAGAGCCACAGTCTGGCTCCTCTGTGATGCAGACAGGGCCCATCAGAAATGCACGACTGCAGCAGGTTTAAGTGAGGTAACGCCTGACTAGGGGACTATTTGTCTGGTACACGAAGAGTTACCCTGCATCTAAATGAATTTCACTGTCTGGGATTTTTATTTATTTATTTTAAATACTTTCATGCACGACGTAATTTATTGAGCAGGGCTGACCTTATCTTCCACAGCTCTCTGCTGTCTGTTCTCGCTGCTGTATGTTGTGAGTTATTTTGGTGCACTGCAATAACCTAGTTTGGCCTTGAATAGCCTCACTGTAATGTTCCCACATAACCCGAATGTGGCTGAGAAACATACACAGCTGTGCCCGTCGGTGGTCTTTTGCGCCCTCTGCTGGTCTACGAATGTTATCGGGTTGAAATATGGCCGAGCTTCTTCTCCTAGTTGCTTGTGCACAGTGAGAAAGGACAGTAAGTAAGAGAGAGAGATCAGTGTGCGTCTGCTGGTGCTCTCTGCAGCCCCGGATCAGACACGGAGTGTAATGTGCATGTACTAAAAGGCTCACACCAACCAATCAACCACGGAACCTCCCTGTAAACACTTGCCTGATGTAAGCAAGTGTGTTTAAAACGCAGACAAGGCCAGTAAACTTCCCCTAATAACGCCGCACAGTTCGCAGTCAAAGGCGGCGCATTGCATATTCCCTTTCATCTCCCTGGTGCCTTAGAGACAGGAGTGGGTTTTAGATGGGAGGGATGAGGGCTGTAGTCAGAGGGGGGAGGGCGGGGGGGAGAGACAACCAGGCTGATTCTCACAGTTTTGCCCCAGGGGTGTGTGCTGCTGCTGTTGCTCTCTCTTTGTTTGAAGACTGATTAGCAGAAAGGAAGACTAAAGAGGGGGAATATGAATTGTGCGCTCTGACAAAAGCTTCCATTGTCTATAACATCTACTTGGTGAAATGGAGGTAATAAATCAATAATTTATTTATCTAATTAATTAAAAAAGACACATGAAAAATGTGCTCAGATCGGGTAAGAATCTAAATACCACCGCATTCAAATTAGATTCTACACACTGGAAGATCTTAATTCAATACAATTAAAAAAAATTTTTAAAGACGTGTCTGCAGTCAGATTACCTTAAAAATCAAAGCAATTCGTGTATATTTTAACTATATAGAAAATGTAACTGTTCTGTGTTTCACAGCGCAGACTCACAAAAATACAGAAAAACAGCAAATAATAAATTAGCCATAATATGTAAATGTTCAGGTTGTTTCACTGCCCCCAAGTGGCCAAAAAAAAATCAATACCTTAAATGCAGCTTTAAACACATTACTTAACCTGTATGGATTTACTGCAGTAAATATATCTCACCATAAGATGGCACAGTTATCAAAAATTGCGCATTATTTAACATAAGGGGGGTGGGGAGTTGCTGTGTCTGCATACACACTGTGGCTATGGCTGTAGGAAAAGCCAGCAGTGGTTTATATGGGCTTTATTCACAGGTTGGCAGTCTGCGTACACATTTCACAGACATTATAATGCAGCGTGTGGCAGTGAATTCTGGTTGGGGGGGGGGGGGGGGGGGGGGTCCTGCGTTAGTATTGATGCTGTCAGCAAGATTCCTCCTTCTCTCATTTGACACTTTGGGGTCAGGAGCTCTTGGAATTCTTGGGTGGAGACACATTTACTCAACACTTGCTCCTCCCTTGGCTTCCTGAAACCAAAGGAAAGTCAGCAACTTGGAATCTGATTTAAAATAAGAGCCTTGTAAATGGGGCCTCCAAAGAGGTTTTTACAAAGCTAATGACTTTTTATAAATTAATTTCATAAATAATATTTTTTTTTAAATGACAACGTTGTAAATGCTGAAAAAGTTCCTTAAAATTATTTAAATCAGGGGTGTCAAACATAAGGCCTGGGGGCCAGAACTGACTCTGGCAAAGACTCCAATCTGGCCCACTGGATGGCTTTGAATCAACTTTGGAATTTTTTACTGTATTTTTACAGCTTTACAGTTTTTAAACATCTCTACCTGGCCATTCATACGACACCACAGTAATTAATAGATAACTAAATGACAGAAAACTTCCCTTTTCCTTCACTATCTATAAAAAAAAAATCTTTTTGTGAATTAACATAAACATGTTTTAGAAATATACATCAGTCTGATCAATGAGCTACACATTTATTTCTTACATTTCCAAGCGTAGTGCTCAAAGACTTATTTCCTTCACTACAAGAGCAATTCTTGAAAAACTAAGTTGAGAATGCACTTCGGGGATTAAATGCATTAAACTTGCTTACAGTGACAGAAAGGGGGAATTTCACTAGTCTGGCCCACTTCAGATCCACGCTGATTTGCATACATTCACATCTACACACTTGCCTGTCTTCAACAAGCATAACTATTCACAGTTAAAGTATAAGAGCCTCATAACCTCATAATGAGCCGTTTCCATGAACAGCCAAACTGCTTTAATGGTGTGTTAACGTTGGGAATTCTGCACATATGTGAATTTTTGTTTGTTTTTTTAAGTCTTTTTTGTATCTAACTTATTGTTCTTCCTTCCTGATTCTCTATTTTGCTTAGGAAAATTTCAGTTGAACACAACAGTGCAAACTTTGGACAGTCAAAATACTGCTACTACTCTCACATAGCGATAAATCTGTAAATCTGTAACCAGGTCGCTCTGTCAGCATGAAAGATGAGTATCATCATAATTCCTTTGATTTAATAATGCCTTCTACATGCTTCTCCTTTGTCCACATTGCAGCTGTAATGGCCCAGGCGCCCTCAGGATCAATAAAGTACATCTAATTTTTACTTAATAGAGAGTGTACTGCTGCTCAAAGATCACACAATTACATCAGAGGGCTAATCTGAAATCCAACATCAATGATTCCCCTGAGAGCACAGGAGCCACAACACAATGCAATAGCTCTTTGATACATGGTAGAGCAAAATGAGGATTGCACGATAAACGTTTTCCTAATTTATAACGTCAGTGGATTTAGAGTACACCCGGTTTGCTACTCATCGAACATTTTACAGTCAAAGGTAATGAGGAAGAAAAAGGACTTTGCTCGCAAAGCCTTTATACCGTGTGCAGGTCTTGTGATGCTGCGGAAGTGTTTTGATTTTCCCAGAGAGCAGACACTGACCGACATCTGTAAGGTAACTATTCTTCTCAAAACTTCCTTTACTTACACCGTCATCTCGCTTTCATCAAACTCGAGTTCGTGTCTTTACATCGAGCAGTTGCTGCACTCTGCATCGCTGTTAAATTGAAAGGCACACGTCCAAATCCTTCTCTCTCACTCCCTGAGAGCTATGCATTATTGATGTCAAGGCATTTCATACCTGTGAGTTAGTGGAGCTGAATGAAGTGAAGATAAATGCTTGTTATGGGACTTGAAATGTAAACATAATCAAATGTTATCGATTATGCGTCTGTATTCTAGGCGATTTATCCAAACTGTGTGCACCCGTGACCTGATCATGGAATGGAAGAGCAATATCAGGCGTACCCAATCGCTGAAGAGCCTCAGCTCGTCATGTGACAAGCCAGTCTGGACGGATGCGGGGCTGCAGGACAAGACGACATCAGTGTCCCAATTGGTGGCCAGGTAAAAAAAAAAAAGAAAAAGCATCAGTCTCTCTGTATCTGTGCAGCCCTCTAAGCTACTTGTAGGTCATTAGTGACATCAAATCATTAATGCAGTGTTTGTGACAGATATCAAACTGCTGTGAAAGGGAACAAATCCATTCAAGGACCCTCAGTAGATAATGATGACAGAAAGCCAAACCAGGTGCTAAAGGAGGTAACTTCTGGTGTTTTTTAGCTGTTTGTCCAATTAATGAAAAGCATCAATGGCATAGCAGGAAAAAGAATAATCACTGCAGCTGGATTTACACACACTTCCCTCCCTTGTGTATCCTTTTCAGATAACGCCACCTCGACTGGAAAGTAAAGAGACTCATCTGGAGTCTCTGATGAGGAAAAACAGCGAGAAGGAAAAGTCTCGAGCCAAAACCAATTTGACCCGCAGCAAATCAATGAGCAGCCTTAAAAGCAGCACAGGGTCCATAGAGGCCTTGAGAGCTCTGTTTGAGTCAAAGGCCTCTCTTAAAAACAACGCAAAGACCAGCCTTAGAGCTGCAGACTTCACATCAAGTTACACGACAGACGTGTCAAAGATGAACGGAGAGGTTGAGGATGTACAGATCGCTGTGGAGGAACAGGGAATGGAAACATGCGCTGATAAAACTGATGTGAAGGATGATCGTGTAACTCGAAAGGTAAATACAACCTCATTATTACTTTAAGATTCCCTAATAGACCCACAGTTAGTTTAAAAGGTAAAGAATTTTAATATTTACAGATGAAAGCATGTGTGAAAAATATCAGGGTTTTTATATATTTGTAAATACAGCAAATATTCATTTCTTCTTTCTTGAAGTGCAAAGATGCATAAACAAAGCTATCATTGATTTCGCTCCAGAAATTCCAGCTTCAGTCAACTTAAAGTATTTCACACCACCACCTTTTCACTTTCAGTATTATGCTGCCGCTAAATAGTTTAAGAAACTGAAGCTGGAACTTTTGGAGTGATCTTTTGTGTAGAAATGAGTGGCAGGGGTCATTTGTGACAGAAAGATAGTAGCAAGAGTGGAAAAGAAGGTTTACAGAGTGGTAGTGGAAAAGAAACTGGAGCTGACAAAACTGAAGATGCTAAGACTTTCATTGGTGGATAGGTTAAGCATTTTGGAAACAAGTTAGGGAGACAAGGCTGAGATGGTTTGGACATGTGCAGAAGACCCCACCAAAGATTCATGGATGCAGTGAAGGATGAGGTGCAGAAAGATATTAGAGAGACTGTAAGAACCCTAAAAGGAACAGCCAAAAGAAGAAGAAGAAAAAGACGTGCATTTAGAATTTCCCAACATTTGGTGGAATCCATTCTCTCTCCTAGCTGCACAGCGTTTCCCTTGCCAATAACTACCACACACACTGAAAACACTTCATTTTCCTGTCTGCTTAACAGTTAATAAGGTGTTTTCAGCTGTTTGTGAGAAAAATCATTAATTTTGAACATCGTTTTGAGCACTTGTTTCACAAAAGATTGGCTCATCCATCACACACTTCAGTGGTTCTTGACCTGCCTTAGGTCTAATGAATCCTTACTTCTTTCTCATTCATATAATAGCATATTTTTTCTAGTAATGCTTAGATTTTCCATGTAACTGTATTGACACATAGAAACTATGATGCACAATGAGTTTACTTAGCAGCAGTCATGTTTATTGTTTCTCTCTATAGGTAGTAAATCAGACCCAGCCAGAGAGGAGAAGAACAATAGGGGGTATTGATTTTGAAAAAATTGCAGCATCTCAAGCTGGTGAGTATCTTCTTTCTAGCTCAGCAAAGCTTTGGTTGTGTCAGCCTGAATATCATATTACCCTGCCTGCTATCATGTGAAAGAAACGGACAAAATGAATGTTTTTTTTTAAAGCATTCAGAACAATAGTGGCACTTTTCTAAGATTAAAGGACTATCTCTTTATTGAGTAGTTATCAGCAGAGCTCGGATTAAAACTTTTTACAGTTTGATTAGGGATACGTGAGTAGCAACATAAACAAACAACGCGAGTTCATGTCATAAATTACACGTTGCTATAATGAAAGCAGCTACAGCGAGCTTCAAAGTGCAACCTTCCAGGTAAAAGACCGGCTGATAAAACCGGGAAATACTGCGCCTTGATTTAGGTAATGAGTAAACAGTGAACTATGATGAATATGGTTTGGTTCTATAAATTCAGGGTCAAGTAACAAACTGATGAAGACGATTCAGCTTAAGATGAAAATATCAGAAAGAAAATAAACATGTGGCTCTTTCAAAAATTTGTTCTGAAAGAAACATCTTTGGGCACAAAAACATAACAAAAATAAACAAAGACGTTAGACGTGCCTTGGAGAGCTGTCTTCAGTGAGTTCGGTCAAAGCTTTGGATGACTCAACTTGGTGTAGGAATAGTAAGCCACTCCACAACCGGACAAAAATAGCTGGTGTGCTACAAGACCAGAATAAGTGCAGGAGGGTGAAAGGGTCAGCTGTTTCCTGGAGAGGAATGAGACAGAAAGAAGGAGCGAGTGGCAGAGGCTCCATGACACGACACAAACCAACAGACAACTAAAGTTTGGAAGAAACCAAGAAGATAGGGAGGAAGGAACTGGGAATATTTCTTCTTCTGTGAGTAGAGATTTATATTTTTGAATGAAAGGAGTGGCACATGCTCTTAAAGAAGCTTAATACAGTATGTATGGTAGAAGGTGAAAACTAATGGCTATTATTCACATTTTCAACAGTTGCCCAAATCTGGACATATTAGTAGCTATTATTAATATTAGTTAACTGGTACTGCAATGAGTTTTATGTTTCTTCTTCTTTGGTCGCAGAGAATGTTTTGCCGTGTTTTCCAGCTTGTGGACTCATGATTTCATAAAGTATCTGTACTTTCATAAACAGCTTTGAGACACGTCTGTTTACCTTTGAACTTCGATGCTTAGTCAACCGTTGTTGCAGTGACTTGCCTGTTTTAACTAGTATGCGTGTCAGCAGAGTCGGGTATCTCTCCTGCTCCACAACAAGCGGTACATTTATAACTCAGCCACATGACAGCTGTTAAATATCAGCTTCGAAAGTGCTGGACCCTGAATTGGGACCTGTGTTATTAACAAACAGCACGAGCCGTTTGTTAATAATGCAGACGTCAGCCGTATGGTGTTAAAGGAGTCACGACTTCTGAGGGACTCTGGCTGCGTGTCGATGATGGCGATGATGAAAATGCCACGAGACAACCCTGATCAGTTTGACTTCTAAACAGAGCCATAACAAAATTCAACATTAAAGCTCCCATGTCTGATGTCTCTGCAGATGAAAAGAGGAGGTCAGCTGCAGACTTCAGAGACAGCTCTTTCGTCCAAACCAAGGAGAAACTTTCTGTCTCGGTGAAAGCGATATCAGCTCTCTATCTGTCCAAAGCGGGAACCAAGGAATCCGCAAACAGTCCTGTAAAATTGGTACATGTCAGCTTACTCGTTACATCTCCCCTTCTTTTTAGTTCACCGTTAACTATAGAAAGTAAACTTGTTTAAAGTTTACACACTGAAAGAATTATCCCAGAGATTTTTATGCAAGGTAAAAAAAAAAAAACTAAAATTTTTTTTGGTAAAAGGTAAAAGTAAAGGTGAAAGTAAAGAGTTAAAGGTTTATTCCACCAGCCTTTATAGTGTAGATTTTCAGCTACACATTGAAGTTTGTTATCTATATGTCATCATAATACATCATAAATTAATTATTGATAAGTGAATTTCTGGCAGCAGCCAAACAATAATGCTGGTGTAATTTTTTTATTATTATTATTATTTCTTTGCAGGAACGAAAAGTGTCACGTGAGTCTGGGAAAAGAGTAAACCAAATCAAGGTAAAGTGAAATGTCACTGTGGTGTTGCATGATGTTGTTATTGATGCACATTGTTCTGTGCACACTGGATTTGCACAGTGAGCAGTATCGTGTTCCCTTTGGCTCAAAAATCCAAAATATGCTGCTTACCTGCAAAATAAAGAAACAGATTCCCTTCACAGACTTCCTCACGCTTTTATTTTTTACTCATTTTGTGGTTGCATTTGTGGTTGTACTTGCTGGAGTTCAGCTAACCAGCTAACACGTGGCATGAGGAAAACAAATCACCTGGCATGGCTCTCATTCCTGTGAGTAGGTGTGACTGCTCTGGAGCATGAATTTCTCTAAATGGATGAAACAGTAAGAAACATTCCTTTGTTCTTCTAAGATGTCAGAAGACTCAAGTGTCCAAGAAAAGAAAGAGGACTTACCATTACCTCCTTCAGCAAGACATCAGCCAGAATTAGAAGAAAGCTGTAGGACAAATTCTCCGCAACCTAATCTGCCGCAGCTTTCCAAAGAAATGTTATACCAACAGAGGCAGAAATGTGAACTGAGGCGTCTGCTGAAGCACACCCATCCAGAGCTGAAGATGCTGGATGATGTTGTGGATGAAGAGCTTGCTGAAGTTTTGAGCTCAGAGAGGATGACAGCTGACGTAACCGGATACGAGGGAGAGGTCCTTTCGAAACGCTTGATATTTGAGAACTGTGGCTCGAGTAACAAAGTGTCTCACTACACCCCCAAGATGCACATGGCAGGGGGAAGTGAGAAACAATGTGATTTTAGTAAAACGCTGGCTGTTCTGGAGGAAACAAAAGAAACGCCTCGTGCAGAAAGTGCTAAAGAGGTTATGGAAGCTGAAAAATCTCTTGGTATTAGTCCAGACACTGACAGAGAGTGTGAGGAAGAGACGGTCAGACTAGACGTTCAGGCTACCAGAAGGATATTTGAGAGTCAGTCTGTGAACATGTCTGGGCCAAATCTGGGTAAAATGTTCCAGGGAAAGGTCTCTATTAACGGGGATGAGACAAAGGAAGTCCAAAAACAAAAAAAGCTATTTGAAATGGCTTGTAGTGAGAGTATACACAGAAAAAATGAAAGCACAAGCAATGATTTAGCAATAGAGCTCCGTGAACAACCATGTCCTCATGTCAGTCAAAGAACTGAACGCGACTTCTCATGTAACGATGAGTTTTCCACTGAGGAAGCACTCTTTGAAGAGGAGTCTATAAGCTTATCCGATTTGGAAAAGAATGATGAAATTATTAAAACAAGGGCAGCTCTTTTTCAAAACAACCCCTTTATCTCCACCAACATACAAAGAGAGCCCTCCATTGTGCATACATCAAAAACTCAAATCATAAGCAGTAGCGGTGCAAGTGAGGACAACACGACCACCAATGTTAAAAACAGAACCCATCTTTTTGAATCAATGCCATTTGACAAAATTAGATGTCAGAACGAGGATGAAATTGAGACAATGGTGGAGAACATCAAGGAAACGCTGAATTTCCTGTACCAGATTAGAGTCATCCAATCGTTTGGCTTTATCATTGAGGTCAATGAGACAATGATTGCTAAAAAAGCTAAGTTTACACTATCCGAGAGTGGGCCTGAGATAAAACATGACGAGGTGGCTGAAGGCGGTGCCCAAAACTTCATACTCCAGTTGCTACCACGGGTAAACCTAAAACCTCAGGTCACTTACCTAAAGGAGGATAGCAAAGGGGATATCGAGACCACGGCGGTGACGGCGCCTGTTCAACAGCATCAGTTCAATGCGAACAAGGACACGGAGTTCAGAACTGCCAGTGTGGTTCAGCTTGTTGAGGATATTCTCAATCAAGATAACTCTCTGAGAAAAGGAGTGGTAATCCAAGAGGATGACAACAACTGTGCCAAAGTCATTGTTTACTCCCTCTACAAATACCATAATGAGAAGGATGTGAAGAGCTTCGTCCCTCCAAAATGTGCTGAATGTGATCAATCAGAGCTGGAAAGGGCTGACATGAGTAAAAAAGGCCATAAAGAAATAAAAGTTGCTACTAAGTCAGTCCAAGATGATCTACTAGAACTCTCTCAAGAACAAACATGCCCAGGATCAATAACACCAGAAGGGAAAGTAAAGGGGAGTGTAAAACTATTCAAAAGCTGCATTGAAAAGGGAGATTTTGAGTATTTAAAAAGTCTTCAGACTGAAGAAGCAGTTCAAGAACTCCCTGAAAACCAAACTATGGCTGGACAGGAAGTTCTTCATGAAAAGGAAAGTGATCAAGTGCAGGAAACTACTGAGTGGGTACCCGTGGATGTAAAGAGGCTTAAAAGCATGTTCTCTGGAGACCCAAGTCAAAACCAACCAAAGAAAAAGATCCACAAAAATATATACGCAGGTCAAAATGTTTCTGCAGGATGCAGTTCTGGGGTATTATCTCATGTGCAGGAAAATAGTACAAGCAGTGAATGTACTGATGAAGCACAAGAGCAAGCATGTCCCAAAGTTGCGACGCAGAAGTCCTATGAAAATTTTGAGAAAAAAGATCACGAGCTTGGTGCCCACGAAGCTCAATTAATCAAGGTGGTAGATCAGAATGAAGAGCTTTCTAACCTCCAAACTGCACTGTATCAGTCATCACAAGAAAAACAAAAGACTATTATTCAGAAATCATCTGAGGAGCTCTTTCCCTCGGTTACAGCAGATACTGTGAAACGCTCAAGAGTAGAAGAAGAATTTTCTCAAGAAAACTTCACCTCAGCACAGAAAACAGATTACCAGCACAAAAATATAGAGACAAGCCACAAAGATGCTACTCCTGAGGAAACACACACTCCTGAATCGTGCAGCAACAAAGGTCAGGAAGGTGCAGGGGGGGCGCAGAAACAACCATTAGAAACTCCTATGGTCACTACACAGAGTTTGGAAACAAGTCCTGCACAACAGGAGGATGAGGAAGTTGTTTTTCACGGTAAAATTAAAGCAGCTTTGCAATCTTTAGAAAGATCTAACGTTAATGTCACAAGAGGAGATTTTAAAGCAGCTATGATATACAGAAACTCTTCAAAGCCTCACAGAGAAAAAGCTCAACACGTGGATGTGGTGTCTATTCAAACGACCAGTGCTGACGAGCTTTTCACTGTGACTGAAACTGAAGCAAGTCAAATATCAGTGAAACAAGAGGCAACTGCAGCAAATCCAGAGCCTCCACACCAAAACGAAACCCAGAGTAACCCAACAACGAGACTCATTTTAGAGAAAAGCAAAAAGCCTACTGGTCCAAAACCAGCCATTCCACCTAAACCAGAACATCTGAAGGAGAAACAAAGCAATAATGAGTCAACCCAAAATAATTCTGATATCAAGGCAGAGGAGAAAAGAACCCAGGATTTAGCAGCCAAAAGTGATACGAATGAAACAGATGAAAGTCACATAGATTTCCATGATGCATTTGAGAAATTTGGAGGTAAAAAGACAAAGACTGCCCCTGTAAAGCCCAAAAGACTGAAAATCCCCCAACCAGACAACAAAAACCTGAAACCAGTGGCTAGAAATAAAGAAATGTCTGTTCTTGCACATGTGGATCCAGATGTGGTAGAAATTACAAGCAATCAATCATGTGACACCTGTGGAGAAACCACTGACAGTCGAGACAAGCATGAGAAAAAAATCAAGAAGCAAGAAAGCAAAGTTGAGATGAGGGAAAAGAAAGGGCGAACTGAGACTGACGACGAGCGCCGACAGCGACTGTCAGTTCACATGGATGAGATCGTGAGAGGGAACATACCAGCAGCAATGGAAATATTTGACAACTTACGAAAACAGCGGGAACTGCAGAGCTTTCTGAGCCGAGTTGAAGAAATTGAAAAAGACACAAGTGAGGTTGATGTAAGGTCTCTGAGGAGAGTATTTGAGAACGTCCCCGATTGGGTTGTCAGCTCTAACAAAAAGAAACAAAACAAGGTCAGAGCTGACAACAAAGACGAAAGGTTGCCAGTATCAAGAGAAAGCGCTGAAAACAAGTCGTCGATGGCACACGTTTTTGGAGATCTTGAGCGAGCGAGTGTGGAAATCACGACTCTTAAAGAGGAGACTTTAGCAAGAATCCTCGATGTAGAGGAAGCCATAAAGAAGGCACTTTATTCCGTCTCTACACTGAAATCTGACTCAGATATTGCTGGTTTATCACGTCTGTTCAAAGAATCCTTTGGGGTTATACAAGGATCCCCATCCTCTGGCGGTGATAATAAAATTAGCATTGGGTCAAGCAGAACAAACTCACTGAAAAGTGCTACTATGCAGGGAAACATAACTAATTCAGCAAGGCAAGATGCGAGCACTGATGAAGCCTCTGTGAAACCTCAGTCGAATCCTCCACCTTCACCTGCATTTATCACTATCCAATCAGCAGCTAGAAAGACAGATAAAACCGACCTGGCACCACCAGAAGCTTTGATCTGCCCGACGTGCCAGCAGAGCCAAAAGTTGGAGGAGACTTTTCGGACGACAAAGACGCTGATATGCAACAGCCCTGCTCAAAACAGAAATGACCCACGAAAAGAAGGTCAGAAACAATCCACCTCCATCCCACTCAGTCCTCGACAGCTCAGCGTGCTCGAGGTTCAGACAGACTGTGACGGGAACAGTATCACAGGAACAAAACCAGTCACCGACAAACATGAGAAGACCGGAGGATCCGGAACAAAGTTTTACTCTTCCAAGACCTCCGCTGTGGTCAACTCTCATACAGAAAGAGTGACATCGTCCACAAGGCATGTCGTAATCAGTCCATCTACAATTCAGGTCACCACAGACCCAGAAGTGAAGCTGCCAATCAATCAGACTGATAAACTGGTGCCCGAATAGGAGCACATTGGCAGCGTTTTACCTGTTCGTTATGTGAAAGCTGTCACATATATGACTGTGTATGAAAAGAGATCAATTATAAGGCTTAAAGTTTGGTTTGTTTGTTTTTTATTTGCTTATTTAAGCTTTTGTATCTATTTTGATCTTAAAAACTGTCTTTGATTTGCATTTCAAAGTAAAAATATATATTTGATTTTCACTTTTCATTTCACTGTGGTTTACTATAAATGCTTTTGGTTTTTAAAAAAAAAACAAAAAAAAAAACATTTCCACTAAGGTCAGTCTTGTTTTTTTTTCTTCAGTTTCAACCGGCTTCTGGAGAGATGTGCTCAGCATGTCTAAAGCCAGTCTATCAGATGGAAAAAATAACTGCAGACAAATACTTTTTTCACAAAGCGTGCTTCTGCTGCAAACATTGCAAGAAAAAATTAAGGTGGGATGTTGGACTTCTACAAAAACAAAAATCACCTGCAACATTAATCAGTGATTCCTCTTGTCTGATGGATTAGTGTCTGTCCTTTTTTTTAAACTTTATATTGTTTATATATATAACTTTCCAGCTTTATAACTTTATAATTGTAAGCAGATGTGTTAGATATCTAATATGTATTACTAAATTGAAATATTTAAAAAAAAAACATACTAAACTATGAATGTAAAAACTGGATACTCATGTTTTTTGTGATCTGCAGATATGTGATGCAGCATGTAAAAACTTGGCCAAAATGCAACTGCGCAACCAGGCAAGCAAAAAATAAAAGAAACAAACACAGAGACTTTCCCATATTTCCAGTGTTTGTTATCGGAACTGCACAGTCTGCACATATCTCTGAAAACTATGTCAGGGAAATGTATTTTATTAAATGTCTTCTGATGCATAAACTGTAAATATACAACACGCTGTTTTTCCCCAAATCCTCATTCAACAAGGCTCTAGGGAATGAGGAAAAGAAAAACGAGCTCACAACAGTTGAGCCACAAACAGGCCGGGGGGGGGGGGGGGGGGGGGGGTGTTAGAAAGTCTTCTTAGTGGCCCTGTGAATTTTCCATATTTAGCCTGTGCTGATAAGACTGTTGGTTTGTGATCAAACAACAATTTTTTGTAAATCTAGTGGATCTTAACATGCTACAAATGATGTGTTTCTCCATTTGCATCATTACTAAGCCACAATCATTCAAATAATGAACTCCGTTCAGTTTGACTTTGTCAGGTTAAAAAGTCGTCAAAAAAAATAAACAAAGATAGATTAAATCTGTCTTTTGTGTGCTAATGTAGAATTTGTGAAATTTTAGAAAACTTAAAGACTTTAGCCCTGTTTTGCATGCTACATCATATATATCAATCTGCTCTGTGTCACTGTGATGATGATCTTTGTTCATGTGCTCTTATAGTCTGCATTTTTTTAGACTTTCCTTCTCTCATCTCCCGTTCACAAAGCTGAGAGCTAACTTAATCACTTGGCAAATGGTTACTACTAAAATATAGGCTACAGGATAAAACTACTAGCAAAGCTAAGGCTACAAACAACACAAAATAAAAGCTTGCTAGAATAGATAGATAGACATTTGCAGTTAAACGTTATCATTTGCCACCAAACATTTCATCTTTGAAACATTTTATTTAGTCCAATATGTGATGCAGATAACATAGCAATTGCTAATTTGATTCAATGTACAGATTAGGACCACCTGTAAGTTTCCCACTATTGATTAGAAAAGTGGAGATATGCCAGAATATGTTTAAGAAGTAGCTGAAAGATGCTTACATCGACTGTTAATCAAAAACTGTCCCCACTGCTCTCTTTATTTTGAACAATGACTGACAAACCTTGTGCTCATTTGTAGCATGTACAGTTATGCGCCTTTAAACGGTGAGTTCTACTGCATATTTCACTACCAACAACTGTTCAGACGAAAGGGGAATTACGATGAGGGATTTGGACACGCTCAACACAAGGATCGATGGCTTGCATGCAGCTGACTTGGTGCATGATGAATCTGAGGCATGAGCAGTCAGTAGAAATGCAAGTACCACAAGGCATTTTTATTTTATGAATGTCTGACTAAACTCATTGATTGATTATTATAAAATTGGGCTCTCTTTCTATCCTCAGCTCAGATGAGACGGTGACGGCACAGAAAACCCTGTTGAATCTGTGTTTGAGGCCATCCTGTCCAAGCTTTGCAGTGTGTTCATGTGCTTCTTGTTAATGAATGATAGCGTGCCGAGACATAACCTACAACTTAATTGCAACGATAGGTAACTAATTTTAGAAACTGGGCAGGGCCTGTACATACTCACACATCGGAATCATCTCCTTGACACTGAGCTATTTTTGTAAATGCACTCTAACTTAAAAGTGCATTTACAAAAATAACTTTACAGCTTTTAAAAAGAATTCTTGCAAATACTTTTGTAAAATGCAAAGAATTAAACAGATTAACATTAAATTAAGAAACTGTTTAAAGTGCGATAAAAAAAATAAATCAGAAATTAGCTTGATTTTATTATTATTGCATAAAAGCAATAACACTTGGGACTTTTTTTGTTCTTTGTTCTTGTTTTATATCGGTAATACAAACTATGAAAAGGCAAATGCATTAGGATTATTATGTCTGTACAGATCATAATAAAGAGGACACTTTCCTTCAATTTCCATTACTGCTGAATTGTCGGTGCTCCATTCTCCTTGAGTGCTCATAAATTACATTTAAAGGTGCCATAATGATTCTGTTCACTATAACTGTGATTAGCTCTGTGACATAACATTTGAATGAAAATAAAACTGCACTCAATTTTACACGAGCACAGAAAGAGCAAAAAGAAACCAAATAAAACCAAAATCTTGACTCTCCTCTGGTTTTGGGATTTGTCTAAATTTCTAACTGGCAGCAGAGCCTCCTCATTAAAGCATTGCATCCCCAGCTCTTACCTCCACAAATACATCTCATTTCTAATTAATATTTAAACCAATACAACCAAAGGCTGTAAAAACAGTCCTCTCACTTCCTTCCCACTTCACTTTATCATAGTAGGTGACACATCACTCAAAACACCAGGCGGTAACTTGCTATATTTTATTTATCCAGTACATTTAACAAAACACTTTGCATAAAAAAAGGTTTCACCTTAGTGCAAGAGACAAAAACATAGAAAAAAAATACTTCTGTACATGCAGATAACTGAGATAAGTTACGCAATCTGTGGAAAACTGCTCTGATTACAGACACGGTTAACTTTTAGCCCAATTCCTCTGTCTGTAAATGATGTGTATGGATCTCAGCATGTTTGTTGTAACACAAAAACATAACTAAATATATGGCTATATCCATTTTTTGTACACGTTTAGAAGTTAATATAAAAACTGAGAAATTCTCTTTCAATAACTAATGATTAGCCACTTAATACACTGTACATTTCAGTTTTTAACATAACAGATTTATACTTAGTCCCATTATGGTTTCAGTAAAAATTATAGTTTGTGTTCTTCAACTTCTTCAGCACAATATCCGTCTCCCTTTGCTTCATTCGCTGGGTTTCTAAGTCAAAAAGAAGAAGAAACACACTTACTGATAGTGCATTTATACAAATATCAGTATCAGGAGAAATACTATTGATCTTACTTGAGTTTGGTGTGATATGGAAATTCAACATTGAGGGTTTCAGGCAGCAGCAAAGAGAATCATCCAGCAACAACAGGGACAATGCCATATACTAGCATTGGGATGATGGGATGGTAGCTTTCCAGTAGCCTGATCAGTGGTGTGATGATACCCGCCACTCAAGCACACATGGAGTTCAGACCTACACCATTCTGCCTGCACAAACACAAACTGAGGTGATTTTTGCAATGCTTTACATTTTACTGATTAGCTCGAAAAATCAATCAAACCGACAGTTAGCAGAACTTGTTGCTGTAAAATTCACTGTAAGATTATGTACTAAAACAAACACAAAGAAAAGAAAATCTTGCTGTTACCAGAATCACTGCTGGTGAGTGACGTTACCTTAAAACTCTGGGGTATAATTCTGCTGTATAAACGTAGGCTGTGCTGAAAGAAGCAGTGGCAGAAAATTTCCCGAGCACAGCTAAGACTGTTACCACCACGGAAAGATCTGATAGGGCAACAGTAGAAAATCACATGGAAAACTCAGCCCTCGAGTGACTTTTTTTTAAAAAAATTATAACAATAAATTTTAGATTGGGAAGATACCTTTTGGCACAGCAAGGACCACAAGGCAAGCGGTACCTCCAAAGAGTAGGAAACACGCTTGACATATCCTCCTTCCAAAGCATTGAATTAGAGTCAAACCACACATTCAGACTCAGCCCATAGAACAGAAGACTTGATGCAAACCTAGAGTTAGAGGTCACAGTGATGTTTTTAGTTTCAAGTTGTTTTTGTGATTTATTGTTTAGTTATTAAAGAATACAGCATGCATGTGATTTCCATTTGAGAAGACGCACCAGTCAAAACCCATTATCAGAAAATGTTTTCTCAGATATGAAATGCGGAAGATGTCCAGTACGTTTCTTCTTTCAGATGTAGTCTCCATCTCTATCTGAAGGTGGAAAAGAATCTTTAGAAAACATTGATATCATATGGATAAACCAAAGTTCTCTGTGTTACATGCTATTCACATTGTTTAGGACATCTTCTGGTACTTTTTTCTTATTGACTCTGGCTGCCCGCTGGAGCTCCTTTAGTGCCTCCTCCTTCCTGCCCTGAGTGATCAGCCATCGAGCTGATTCTGGCAACAGCCTGTTAAAAAGCAGATTCAAACCTGTATGAGCTTTTAGTTTTCAGCATTGTTTAAAATATGTTCATTATGATGTGAAAAGCTTCTGACCTATAAAAAGCCACCAGGACAATGATCAGAGGGTAGAAAAGCACTAGCTGCAGGATTCTCCAGTTTTGGATCAAATAGGCAATACCAGCCAACAGAATCTGTCCAACAGCGAAGAAAGCTATGATGGACTTTGTGCAAAATGCAGACTTTGAGGGATCAGTCCATTCCAAAGCTGTAAGATAAACAAAAATACGCATAATGGTTTATTTCTGCTTTAATGTGAACAAAGTAAGTTATTGATCACATCCTTTGTTAAGCAATGACAGCCATGAAGAGTCAGATTAGATGGACAGCGTTTGTGAACAGCAGTTTTCAGATCTTGCCACAGATTCTCGATTGGATTTAGACACCAGACAGGTCAAGGTGGAGACACCTGGTGCAGCCTCATAGTCCCACCCATCTACACATCCTATTGTGGTGTTAATACCATATTTTTTAATGGTTTCCAAATCCCAGTCCACAGGCGTGAACATTTTACAGTTCTCAAATTCGCCATCCTTGTTCACTGGAATGGTGAGATTTCTTTGTCTCTCATCCATCAGGTTGGGTGCACGCTCCAAGATCCAGTCCGTGTTGCAGTGGTGAGAAAAGCTCAAGCCTGTAAACACCTGGCCAATAATACCAAAAGGTATAAACAGGGTGCTGATGCATAATGAAAAAAGGAGGCATTTTTGAAACAATCCAAACTAGCCGATTTCTGCGTTTGAAATCACTCGTGGTGATAATAATGATGCGTGGCTCGGCATGCTGAGGTTTTTTAAGGCCACACCTTATCTGGCTAATTAATTATTAACCAGAGATGGCAAAAGTACAGACTTCCTTAAGTTGAAGTACAGATACCTGTGTTTGAAAAAGTAATGTTATTAACCGTTTTTTGTAGCAAAGGTAACTGAAACTTGTGCAATATTAATCTAATAATAAAATAACATTAGTAAATATAAATCTAAATTCTAGTTTGAACGTGTTATGTTGGACACCTGCAGTGACAGAGAATTTAAATAAATAAATATATTCTGTTGCCTACATTGTAGAGTATGAGTGTCTAATGTGAGCTTCAGATGTTTCACAGCTATCATGGCTGATGTCCATCCCCTACACTGATGCTATACTGTTTATGCTATATATATATACTAGACAGTACACAGTTGGTGTAAATTTGGACCAGTATTTGGATACCCAACATTTGAATAACACAAAATCAGGAACAAACCTCAAGCAGAATAAGGCTTTTTTTTTAAAAAACAGTATGCACAAGAATATTAAACTAAAACCACTGAGAACCAGTAAATACTCACCGGGTTGGCGAGGCCTGGTAACCAAATATCAGAAAAGTGCAGCTCCAGAGCCAAAAACATCTAAATACAGAAACAGGGAGACAGAGAATGAGGACAGAAAGAATATAGCACAAACTATGGGAGAGAAAACAGAGGTACTGAAATGCAATGGAGGTACAGTATAGAAATAATAATAAGGCAGTCATAGAATTAAAGCTGCAGATTTATTCGATTTAATTTGAAAATAAGGGGTAAAATGTAATTAAACAGTTCAATGCTAGTTGGAAAGCAGTTCTGTAAGATTGTTTGCATGAAGTAAATGTTAAAATTGTCATCGTGAGGCAACATGAGTGAAGTGTCCTGAACATAAACCAGGTCTTATGGATGTTTCTTTCTTTTTTTTTTGTAATTGAAGTCTTTATTTGTTTTTAACAAAGCCCTCCCTATCATCATTAATCCTAGCCAAGAATTTTTCATACGACACCATTTTCACCATATTTTCTTTCCACCTATTATATTCTGGAGGAGATGGTTCCTTCCATACACTGAGAATAACTCAAGCCGCTGCAATCACCCCCACCTTTATAACCACAAAGTCATATTTTGAAACCCCAGGTAACACCGACCGATCCCCTAATAAGCACAGTCTTGGTGACAAGGGTATTATCAAACCAATCCACCTTCCTATTTTGTCCAATACTTTTTGCCAAAAGGGATAAACTTTCCCACATTCCCAAATAGCATGCATAAATGTCCCTGGATCTGAACTACATTTCCAGCATATATTACTGGGACTGATTCCCATTCTATAAAGTTTGGACGGAGTGAAGTACCATCTGTGTCTTAATTTGTACTGAGTAAATTTACCCCTGGCCTCTCTTATATATTTATCAGAGAGTGACAAAATTCTACACCAGTCTTCTTTAGAAATTGCACAACTCAAATCTCTCTGCCATATAATCCTCAAGTTTTCACATATCTCTTTTTTGGGATTGTTAAACAGTTTGTAGAAAACAGCTGCTCTATGTGCTGTACTGGACAATTCTAAAAACTCCACCACCATATTTGAGCTTCGAGTAAATTTTCCTTTGGTAATACAATCCCTTATTTGTAAATATTTCCAAAAATTATTTTCTCTTATCAAACCATATTTTTGGGTTATTTCAGCGAATGACATAAACACTCCCCCTGAGTAAAGATCACTTATCCTGTGTATGCCTTTGACAAGGCATTCCTTCCAGAATCTTATGGATATTTCTAAAGCTGCTATACAGTGACAGAAGATGCCACGCATTAACCATTCATCAACCTGACCTTGCTGAATGGAAACCTCTAATCTGTGGTGTACTGTCCTCTGTAATCTTTCATGCCACATGTCCATGTACGAGTTGTCTTTTATTATCATGTCCCAATAACGTTGTGTGATTGCAGTTGATAATTGCCTCTATAAATATTAAATGCTTACAGAGACAACATGGTTGTGTGAACCTTAAATTATTTCAGATTTTCATGACACAAATTTGTTTGTAACAAAGTTCATGGTCTTTAAATGACCTTCTTTTTAAAAGCACTATCAATAAAATAATCACCTTGTGTTGGGGCAAAGTTTAGGGCTGGCAGCCAGTGAACAGTAACTGATCTAAATAATGACTGGTTACTATAGTTGTAGATAGAGATGTGCTGTAATGGGATTTTCCAAAAATGCCTTGTAGTCCGTCCTATCCCAGCTGTCATAGAGCGAGAGGCGGGATACCCTCTGAACAGGGAGCCAGTCTATTGTAGGCCTAACACATAGACAGGCAACCATTCATGCTCACATTGACACCTGCAGCTTGGTTAGTTGTTGTGCAAGGGTTTTTATTAAATATGAAAATAATTCTGGCATCATGCACTTTAGTGGTCTTCTGTGCATTCAGTGTTTTTAAGAACCAGACTGTTGGTTTTGGGTTTGTTTGTTTGTTTTTTATCTCTCTGATAGGTTTAA
Organism: Neolamprologus multifasciatus; assembly: GCF_963576455.1. NCBI lineage: Eukaryota > Metazoa > Chordata > Actinopteri > Cichliformes > Cichlidae > Neolamprologus > Neolamprologus multifasciatus. The sequence continues at coordinate 19,095,078 of NC_140447.1, read as the reverse complement.
TGTGGTTTTTCATCCTAATGAATACCAACAGGGGCGATTCTAGGATCAGAGCTTTGGGGGTGCTGAGCACCCAGAGCTGCCCATCCAGGCAAGGTAAACTTTACTCATCACAATGAGACTTCTTCCCCGTCTCTGTCAGTCCCTGCATCCCTAAATGCCTCCAGTTGTCCCGAGTTCTCTCTGACTGCCTCCTTGGTGAACCCCTGTTCCTCCCTGTCCTCATCTCTGTTGTCTTCATCTCCATTATCAGTCATCATAATTTTCCCCTCTCTGTGCAAGTCTGCAAATTTCTTTATTAAATCATAAGTTTCTTAAATTCATCAAGTCTCTCTGTGCCTGGGTCCTTGTCACAAAACATGACATCACTGTTTTGTACATTTTAACACAATTTAATCCCCACATTTTTGAAAGAATAGCAAAACACTTTTTTGAAAAGTCTGTAACAAAATCATCAAATCTGATCAAGGTTATTAAAATGCTGCCAAAGAAGAATGGATTGGAATTAAAAATAAAAAAATATCCTAACCTTAATTACTGGGGAAAAATGATAAAGGATGCTCATAGTGAGTAAAAAGTAAACTGTGTGCGTTTTTTGGACAGAGATTCACTTCTAAAGTGTATGTATAATACAATACAGATACATAAAAAATACACTCCAAAAATAGAAGAGTCCTTGAAATATACAAAATATTATTAGAAAATGGAGACACTTGGCCTTTGGTACAATGTATACAAAGTATGAAAATATCTTTACTGCAGATACTACTATGGCTCTGCAGATTTTTTCTTTTCTTTTAACCTATGTCGCCTCACCTTGAGGTTGGTAAATCTGTCTATCACATTTTGGTGGTCAAGTCTCTCACGCATCTCTTTCTCAACTGACATCACAGCCAGGTGCTGGAGTCTGCTTTGACCCATGGTCCTTCTCAGCCAGGTATGGAGCTGACTCAAGACAATAAAAGACCTTTCACAGCTACAGCTGCTAACTGGGTTTGTTAGGGCAACCTGAATAACAGTTTTCAGTTTGGGGAAGATCTGATTATCCAGAAGATTGTACAATGTTAACATAGCTGGAATGGCACCAGCCTCACTCTTGAGCTTTATAAAGTCTTTGGCAACCGTGACTTCCTCTGACTGAAGCTCAATATGGTAATGCAGTGCCAGGGCTGACAACCCAGTTTGTTTTGCAGATTCTGTATAGCAGCTTTAATATAGGGAGAACACAACTTCCAGATTGTATGAGTTGTTTGTATTAGTTGTTTGTCTTTCTTTTTCTTTGCCAGTTAAACAGTTACTGTTTTGCCTGTTAGTACTCCCTGTCTGTTTTCTTACCAGGTACTTCCTGATCCTGTACTTTGTCCTCATGTTCCCCTCTTTCCTCTCTCCCTCTTTGGACTGACAATCTGTACACACACACACAACAGGAGTTATAAGGTTAATGGGCATCCAGTCAGTTAGCTAGTTAGTACCTTGGGTTCAATATCGGCACATGCACATATGGCAAAATAACCAGTTTCTTTCATTACATTTCAAACAGGACAGTGGTAACAACAGCAGGCTATGGACAATGTTAAGTTTTAGATTTTAAATAGGCTGTATACATTTCAATGAGATCAACAGGGCAGTCAAATATCGCTAATTTTACTACAGAGCAAACATCGTCGGAAAACACGTTTTCAACTAGGGCTGCCACAAACGATTATTTTGATAGTCGACTAGTCACCGATTATTTTTGCAATTAGTCGACTAATCAGATCATGCATCCATTGGATGTACAGCGTACAGCTTATTGCACCAGCATGCATCTGCTCTCATATAACTATCATTAGCTTACAGCTCTAAGTGTTTAAGGTATGTGCTAACTAAAAATAAAGACAAGATGATAGTTTATTAAATTTGAATGAAATTTGCAGATTGTTTCGGTGAAGTTTAATAAACTCATTGTTATCTAAAATATAACGGGACACCGGAGTATATTCTCGAGCATCTCACACTTCTGATAATCAGTTGTCTGCTTGACGTTTATTCAGCTGTGTAAAAACTATAACTTTAATCTCAGCCTAACCGATTTACTCAGGGACAAATAAAATACTAAAAAAAAGCCAAACAATAACATTTTTAAGTTATCTAAGTGACCTGAGTAGCGAAAGACCGCAGTGGGTTTGAAAACGATTTGCCGAGTCCGGTGTTCTCACGGGCTCTAGTGAGCCTTGCCCCCGGCTAGCTATCAAGCTAGTGGGTAACAAACGTCTCCGAAAACGTCGGAGCGCTTTTGAAAATATGTGGTGTCTTGATAAACTGAGCAGATATTTGAGGTTTACACAGCTACATTCTCGCCTGAAAATATGCTAAACGTTTATTTTGTGACCCAGAAAGAATAATAAGAGTAATATTAAAACTAACTAGCTGCCGCCATTGTTGGAAACTGAGCTGGGCTGCGCTATGAATTCTGGGACACAGCTCCTTCTTCTTCTTGGGGTTAAACGGCAGCTGGCATCCTTGTACATGCAGTGCTGCCATCTTCTGTTTCAGTCCGTTATTACACTCTTAAATTCTACTACTTGTTCCTGCGTCTTTTGTGATCAGTGTTGCCAACTTAGCGACTTTGTCGCTATATTTAGCGAGTTTTCAGACCCCCTAGCGACTTTTTTTCTAAAAAAAGTCGCTAAAAAAAGACGTGAAAGCGCATATTGCTTTTACTCTCAACAAGCAGCGGGTGCTGTAACGCAGTCAGTTCTTCTTTTACTCTTATGCTGTTTTGTGGATCACAAGGTTTAAAACTACATATAAACACACACACACAAAGTAACTCCACCAGAGTGCCTATTTCGGGTCACTTTTGCCGGTCCAAGCCCGGATTAAGGAGCAGGATTGGAATTGTGACATTAAAAAAAACAATAATCACTAAAATAAATTTAATTTGTAGCTCTAAATAAACTCTAAATGCATTTAGGACGTTTTTTACTCACTTTATGTCTCTTCCACGATGTTATTTCTCTCTCCAACAATGTAGGTTACAATTACATTAGCATGACCAATTATGCAAATTAGGTGATAACGTCATTTAGCGACTTCTAGCGACTTTTAGGACAGCCAATAGCGATTTTCCTTACTGAGGAGTTGGCAACACTGTTTGTGATCTTACAAAGCTTCAAACGACGGGTTGACTATTAAACAGTGTTGCCAACTTAGCGACTTTGTCGCTATATTTAGCGAGTTTTCAGACCCCCTTAGCGACTCTTTTTCTAAAAAGCGACTTGCGACAAATCTGGCGACTTTTTCTGGTATTATTGGAGACTTATTTATGACGACTTTTTGACGTGAAAACGCGTATCGCTCTCACTCTCAACAAGCAGAGGTGCTGCCGTGGGCGCCTCACCCGTGCCAAAGCGCTCACGGGTGGAGGATAGTCCTCCCCCAGCTGCTATCAGGGCAGGAGACGTTCACACCTGTGCGTCCAAACTGCAAATGAATCGCGCATGAGTTCTTCTTTTACTGTTAGGCTGTTTTGTGGATCACAAGGTTTAAAACTACTTATAAACACACACTCTCACACACAAAGTAACTCCACCAGAGTGCCAATTTCGGGTCACTTTTGCCAGTCCAGGCCTGGATAAAGGAGCAGGGTTGGAATTGTGACATTAAAAAAACAATAATTGCTAAAATAAATTTAATTTTTAGTTCTAAATAAATTCTAACTGCATTTAGGACGTTTTTTACTCACTTTATGTCTCTTCCACAACGTTATGTCTCTCTCCAACAACGTAGGTTACAATTACATTAGCATGACAAATTATGCAAATTAGGTGATGACGTCATTTGGCGACTTCTAGCGACTTTTAGGACAGCCAATAGCGATTTTCCTTACTAAGGAGTTGGCGACACTGCTATTAAATCAGTCTTCGATGATTTTGATAGTCTACGTAATCGTGACTAGTCGACTAATCGTGGCAGCCCTATTTTCAACACAGCAGGTTACCTGGTGTAATGTTTTTCAGTTAAAAAGAAACACGGTCTGACTCCTACCTAACTATATAAAGAGTAACTGAAAGTTAAATGCAGCTAATATGTCCTGTTTTAAGCCAGGCACTTCCACCTCTGCTCCGCTGCGTCTCAGCCACCATCGCTCTGGTAGCAACGGCGCTAAAGCAAGTAGGAAAGAGCCGAGCTGGAACAAACCATTTTGGGAGGGGGGAGGGGTTATCTATACTTTTGTTGTTAAAATGTTCCATCTCAATTAAGTACTGTATGCTTTTTATACTTTTAGTAGTGTGTCCCACAAACGGCACATATTTTCAAAAAAAGTAAGACATCTTTGGGGGTGCTTTGATTCATTTTGGGGGTGCTGAAGCACCTCCAAAACTGGGCTAAAATCGCCCCTGAATACCAACATCTCTTTAGTTGTCATGTTGAGAGTTGGAGTGAACAGCTATCAGACACAAGCTCAACACTTGAAATGAACTCTGGATGTTTTATGTACTTCATGTGTCTTTGAAGGTTGACGTCGGTGGATAGTATTGCTCAACATTTAATGCAAAAAAAAAAAATGTAAAAACCTTATGATACACTGCACTTTATTTATATTACTTTTCTGTTTTGGTGTGTTTGTGTGTGTGAGAGAGAGAGACAGAGCGAGAGAGACTGAAAAGTATGGATATTATTTTATTTATTTTTTTATAAGTAAAAACTGTCACAATTAAATTGTTTGTATACACAATATGGAGGCTCTCTAATCTCTTTTTTTTTGGCCTTCATGTTTGTCAATCATTACACTGTAGTTCAAGAAAGCGACTTCTTTTTTGTCTCTTTCTGCAAATCAAACATTATTCAAATTCTTTTTTTCTGTATACAATTGATGTCTTTATACAGTACAGTAGTCTAACAGTTTCTTAATGTAAGGGTTAGTAAAGTAAGAATTCCATTACATACTTAAATTAAAATGAAGAAAATAACATACACTTAAATGCTCCAAGCAAAACCTCACATAACTATACAGTAATAGTGAAAAATGGTGCGATTTCAGCCTGTACTGATTTATGGAAATATCTTAAATGTATAAATGATGCTATATGAACAGTTCATTACTGTTCACAAAAGAACCAAAACAGCTTGTTGTACAGTCATTGGCTCAACTGAGAAATGAAGCTCAAAGTAGAAAGATCAGAGACAGCTTTTATTTAGAGTTCAATGTTTTGTGCTACATCGACGATATTTATTTTATTGTTTTTGTTTTGTTAGTATCGTAAAGCCACGCTAAACTTTTTATCCTATATATTTCTAAAGTACTAAAGAGGCGACATAAATATCACTGCCATGGATAAACATAACTTGACATACATCAGGTACATATTTTTAATGTGACAATGGCAAGAAAAAGATTCCTGGTAACCTCAAGTGCTGACAGGAAAAAGAAAACGTCTTCACCAGGAAATATGTTCCTAGAATAGGGATTGTGTCAAAATGCGTTGTTTTTAGCCAACAGCAAATTATGTAAAGTAAAACTGGCTTTATCAATTCTCAGTACTATTTATAAAATAAAATGTCTGTATCTTTTGGAAAGTTTCCATTACAGAGTTTCTGTTAAAAACGCTTTAACAGCAACAATCACAGGCTGTCGAGTATCCATACTTAATTCAAACTAAGAAGTTCAGTCAAATTAGTGGCACAACAAAGATAACAACAATTCAACTGGATATAAAAACAGCACACACTGAGTGTATCGTTACAATATGTAACATTAAATAAATACAAAATTTGCTGAAAGGATCAAAAGTAAATATAATATCTTCACAGGCTTTTAAAACCTTTTCCTGAGTCTAGTTCTGACAGAGGTTACTTCCTGTTAAAAGGGTGTTTTTCCTTCCCACTGTCACCATGTGCTTGCTCACAGGAAGGCAAATAATTTAGGGAGTTTTCACTTTAGCATTGCAGGATGTTTGCTAAACAAACTGTAGTTTAGTAAAGGTCCCGTTCTACCCTTATACGTTATATTATTAATATTCCTACTTGAATTTTGTTTTTTTGTTAAGCTACTATGAAAACCCTACTCACAAAATGCCAAAAGTATCCACTTTTGGCATTTTCATCAAATCACCTCATTGGTGACATCTGCAGTGTAGACGGGGCAGGGCAGTCTGTGTGAGTGTGCCACATTACTCAATACAGCTACTATCATCAAATATGTGTAATTTTGCTACAGAAAGAACTCTAGTTTCTTTAGTAAAATATTACGATCAGCAATACTGAATGCTGCATTGAGATAGCAGGAAAAGCACAGAGATGTTTTTCCTACCAGAGGCCATTAGGAGGTTTTTCAGAGTCTTCACTAGTGACACAGGGGTTTGAGGACTGTGAGTGGGCTCAGCTGAATCTAATAATAAATTAATTGCAGTGTTGAAACGTGTAGATAAATGTTCACTGATTCCTTTATACAAACTGAGCACTAAATCAGATAAAAAGTCTAAGAAATGAGATAGAAACTCAAAAAGGGGAAGACTACTGATAGATAACAAGAAATGAAACAGGCTTTTTGTATTTGTATTATATATAGATATGTAGATCGATAGATATATATATATCTATATGATTTTTTTTGGGGGGGGGGCATAGTCTTCAGGGGGTTGGTGTTTGGGAGTTTTATTTGGGGGTAAATAACAGTTTATTAAATAGGTAGTTTTAAAAAAAAATCTAGTACAAAGCTTAAAAAAGTATATAACAATTACAGTTTATGCTTCTTTTACTATACATATACATCTAATTGATCAAATATTATATAACTTTTGGAAGAACAAGATTTATTAACAGTTTGTAACTACCAAAAACATTCAACTGAAGTTGGTCATTTTAGCAAACCATATGCAAAATCTTTTTACCAGTGCACTGGTTTAGAAAATGAGTGTAAAAAGGTGAGAACCATATAAATTCACCATATAAATCACAGTTTTGTGCTCTTTTCCATTTTGTCCACTTTAGTCAAAGACCCATCCTCAGCAGCCTCATCCTCAAGTTTGCTGAAATAAAAGAATACAATATTTATGAAAAACCCTTTAGATGTTTTGGTTTTTGAGGTGGAGTTTGGTAACTAACGTAAGTTCGGCATGGTCCTGAAGCTCAACGTTACGGGTTTCGGGCAGTAGTAAACAGAGACCCCCAGCAGCAAGGGGGATGATTCCATAGATCAGCATGGGAATGGTGTAATGGTAGGTGCTCAGAAGCCTGATTAGAGGAGCAAGGATGCCTGCCACACGAGCCAACATGGAGTTCAGACCCACACCGTTCTGCCTGCAAGTACAGACGATGAACCAATCATCAAACTCACTGGATCAAAATAAATAAATAAAATTGAGAATTTCATTATTATAATGCTTTACCTTATATTGGTGGGATATAATTCTGCCGTATAAACATAGACTATGGAAAAACTGGCAGTGGCAGAAAATTTTCCCAATACAGCTATGACTGTTATTACTATGGGAAGATCTGATGGACAAACAAAAAACAAGTTGCACATAACATTTAACAGATTTAGCTTTTATAGGACTATTTTTTTAGGAAAATTAATCTTCAAGATTATAAATGAAAAAGCATATAAGTACCTTTTGGTATGACAAGGATCCCAAGACAAGCTAAACCTCCAAAAAGTAACACTACTGACATACCAATCCTTCTCCCAATGAGCTGGAGGACAGGCAGACTGCCCAGACGTGCGGGCAATTCTACCAAACCAAAGATGAACTGTGTCAGATAAATATCCAGACCAAAACTGCCAACGTTCAGGCTCAGTCCATAGTACAGCAGACTAGTTCCAAACCTGTTAAGCATGAGAGATATTTTTAGTCAACCCAAAAAGGAAAGGAAATAAATATGGCACCTTTTAGAGGGTAAAAATTATATTCACCAGACGTAGCTCATGATGAGAGCACGTTTTCTCAGATATGATATCCTGAAGATGTCCAACATGTTTCCTCTTTTGGTTGTAGTCTCATCCTCCAGCTAAACAATTACATTTTTACGTGAGTGTGCTTCAGTATTATATTTTCTTTGATTTTGGTTGAAGCCAAAGAGTTTGATCACCTTCTCCAACAGGTCTTTGGAGACCTTTCTCTTGTTCACCTTGGCTGCCCTCTGGATCTCCTTTATAGCATCTTTCTTGCGGCCCTGGGTAATGAGCCAGCGAGCTGATTCGGGAAGAATCCTGGTTAAAAGGATCACAAACCGTAATTTTATTTATAAAGTTATTCTACACAATGTTGGTAATAATATTTAATGTGACAGGAGTGGCAACTGACCAGTAGAAAATACCCAGAACGAGGATAAGTGGGCAGAAGAGCACCAGCTGCAGGATCCTCCAATTGCGGATAAAATAGGCAGCACCAGACATCAGCATCAATCCAAGAGGAAAAGTGGAGTGGCAGATAATGGTGCATAACGCAAACCTGGAAGAATCACTCCATTCTCCTCCTTCAGCCCAACAGAAAATGTGGAAAAAGAATGATTTCTGGTTTACAGTTTTGTTTAGCATGCGTATGTCCCCTGACAAGATCATGCTAAACTCATTTATACTTCTGTATACAACATACACCTGGATCATAAGATACAATTAAATTAACAAGCTGAAATCTATTAGATTCACTGCTGGCGTGTGTGCGTGTGTGCGTGTGTGTGTGTGTGTGTGTGTGTGTACTATGATTTGCAACAGAAACAATGAATATCACCATTTAAAAAGTGCATTTTGTATTTGCTTGCGTTATCTTTGTCTAATATTAACATTTGTTTGATGATCTGAAACATTTAACTTGTGCAAAAAATATACAAAAAAACCAAGAAATTATTGGGTTTTTTTTGCATGTACAGTGCTGTGATGTGTAGATCATCTCCAGTGGTACCAGGTAGGATGCAAGAGTACAACGTGGTATTAAATTCAGCTGTGACTAAACATTGTACCTACCTATTACAAATGCATTAGCAACAATGCCAGAGACCGAGGTTCCGCCTAAAAATCGGAGAACTATAAAAACGTAGATGTTGGGTGAGAAAGCAACTCCCACACCAAAAACCATCAGCAAGAGGAGTGAAAGCAGGACAACAAAGCGGCGACCAAACCTACAGAGACAAGAAAGAGCTGTTTCACTGATCCTGGACTTGAATATGCAAGCATAATGTGTATGGCCTTTCCTCAGAATTTAGAAAATAAACCAACGTCATGTTTATTATGTCCAGTGGGTGACCTGATTTAATATGCTGCACTTGGCAGTCAACCCTAACGGTGTAGATATAGTCTGAATCACTGCGTGTAAAAAGCATCTGGACTAAATCTGTTGACAAGAATGAAAAACAAATCATACTCATTGGGATGAGCTGTTTCTGTGCATCCTCATTAACGTCCCAATCACAGCAATAACAACTACACAGTTTGACTACTATTAAAGCTACTGTAAGTTTATTTTTACATGGGTTAAAAGATCAACACAAACTATTCAGTGTTGATTTGCATTTAATCAGTGTCATTACATAAGGATAATGATCCATACCTGTCAGCCATGGAGCCCAGGACCAGTGCTCCAACCAGAAGACCAGCCATGTAGATGGACTGTGACGCTTCAATGAAGTTGCTCCTGTCACACACCAGGTCAAACTGGTAGCAGAGAAGAAGTCGGTGTTATTGTCATGCAAAACACCAACTTTCTTTTGTAAAGGACCAACCCAAGAGGAGACATTTATATATAAAAAAAAGATGCTGAAATGCTTTGCTGTGATTTACTCTTCTGATGGTCAAATCATCAGCTCATACAGAGCAAGCCAACAGAATTCCTGGAACAACTAGGTACATTCCTGCGAGCACTAAGGACGTTTTACCTCTGTCACAATGCTGGAGGCACCACCAGATGCCTCAAAATCTGTTCCATTAACGCATTCTGTTGTGGTGTTGATCCCATATTTTTCAATCATTTCCAAATCCCAATCCACCGGCGTGAACATCAAACAGCTCTCAAATCCACCATCCTCCTTCACAGGGATGGTCAGATTTTTTTGCCTGTCTTCTGTCAGGTTGGGCCCACACTCCATGATCCAGTCGGTGTTGCAGTTGTGTGGAAAGCTCATGCCGACAAACACCTGGCCAATAACGTCAAAAGCTAGAAATATGCTTGGGATGCATAATGCAACCACCAAACGTTTCTGAAATAAACCAAATGAATTAATCTCCTTCAAAATCTCCCCAAAGTTGCTCATATTTACATCTAAGTCCTCAGAGCTTCATGTGAAAATGAGAAAAGATTTGGTTTTAATCAGAGTTCATCCACAAGTACTCAACGTGACTTGGTTAATGTTTAAACTGATAATCACTGTGCTTTTACGACCTCCAAACTCGCTAACAGACTGCTGATGTACTGTACACTGCCAAATGTGATCCATTAGTATCAGGTTTTGATTATGTTTCAGGACATGACAGCTGCATATATCTGATAAAGGTACATAACAACACTCCATTAGTTTTTCTTTTTTTAAGTTAGTACGTTTGATAGTAGTAATGCCATCTTATTTGTCACCTAATGCCAGCATTAGCCTCTCAAAACTCTCCATTAAACTTCTGTAATATTAGACAGAAAAACTGAACAAGTTAAATTATAAAAGTCATAACCTAAATATATAGCTCAGGACAGTTAACAGTTCACATTTAACATCCATTTTCTTCTGATTACCCAATAAATGGTCACAGAGGGGCAAGATCTGTCTCTGGGCTAATAATGATGCACATATGTATATAATGTATTATCTTACTTTTTTTCATTGATTGTACTTATTTGTATTTTTGTATTTTCCTTCTGATATCTGTACCTGAGCTGAGGTGACGCAAAAATTTCCCCGTTGTGGCATCAATAAAGTCTTATCTTATCTCTTATCTTATATGGCGATTACTGCCTTTTTTGGAAGTCCCCTCCTCCTAGCAGTTATGTAGATATCGTGATGTATATTGCGTATCACAGGATCATGTCTTGTGATACGATTGGTATCGTATCATGAGTTAATGCCATCTCAGGCCAAGCGTCTCGCTTTTGGAGTGCTTATATGGGAGAAAGTGTGAATAAACTAACCTCAGATCCATTGAACATTCGAGACAATACTTTATATTCAATGTAATCGGATAACCCGAATTTGACCGGTTACAATGGGAAAAGGCCTCATAACAGCAATACTGCTGTCAGTAACTCCATTAGCTGTGATCAAGCCAACATAGCAGGGGTTGTGATCAGCATCAGCTCAGGTTTACAGACTACACATCTAAAATGAAATTCTGTGAGCAAAAAGCACGTTTATTCTCAGTTTCTTTCTTTTTTTCCTCAAAAGAAAACAATGCAGAATTTGATAACTTCTGTTGCCTTTCATTGGCAATGTGGCGATTTAGAGACAAAGTCCACCTGGATGTTTGCCCAGTCTGACCCTCGTTTCAACAGTGTTTCCCTTACATAGCTCAAAAATAACATTTGCATTTTCGTAGTTACAGACACAGACAGGAGGGTCAACTCATTATGCTAAATGTAAAAAGTTTTCAAAGCCTTACAGAATCCGTCTCCCCCTGCTTTCCTGCTTTAAACAATGCTGATGCAGCCCTTTAATGCTGAGTGAGGAGAAAGTGAACACAATAAAACTGATAGTAAGGACAATAAATCTGGAGGAACTGATACCAAAGGAGCAAGCTCAGTCTGAAACAGAAACAGGTGCAACGTGAGGAAAATGACAATGCACAGATCTAGAATCAGTTCTGATGCCTTTGTTTATTGTGTGCAATTTGCCCACATCTTCTGCAAAAATCACAGCGAATGGTGCATTTAAAAGAAGCGACAAACCTCTAAAAGGAGGCAGATATGCTCATTCTTTATTGATTAAAAATAATCAAGAGAAACATGCTTTGAACTCCAAAACAATTAAAATCAGAGGAAATGAAAGAATGGAAAGAAACTAAACTGAAAACAGGTGCAAACTTCAAATATATTACAGCCTTGATTAGTTATTGCCTGGACAAAAGTGTATTTTGGGTTGTTTTAGTTTTTTTTTAACCAGTCATCTGTTCATTTGCTACAGTTTATTGTTAGACTGCGTGTAAGTGGGACTGTTGGAGAAAGGATGAGAAAGCCATTAGATCTGCAATTCTCCCGAAAGCAGAGCTCAATCTATGTAACACACACACACACACGTCTCTCAGGGCTCATACAGACCAATCCTGCCTGCAGACTATAACAGGAGAATGGCACCAAATACTGCAGTTTGAAAACGTATGCACAACATTGCGTGGCTGACTTTGTCGCTTCCCTTCCGAGGGGAGAAACCTGGGTCGACACGCCTGTACATCTTTATTTAAGGTAGCTTCACAAGTAACAGGAAGTACATTTCAAGGACAGCGAAAGTCTAACTCAAAACCAGAGAGAAACATCACACGCACACACAGAAAAAAAAATTACACTTGGTCATTTTCAATTTAAGGCTAGCGTAAAATTGTATTTTGACTATAATCGTGTTCAAATATTTCCTTGTAACATTTCATCTGCAAGCAAAGAAAAACTAATGCATTCAGATTGGTTCAGTATGGCATCTGGTTACAAAGTTGTCACATCATCAAATGAAACACTAAAACCTCGCTGGCGTTTCAGATCCACACATAAGAGCAGAGCTGTAAATGAACCTTCTGCAGCCGTCGGTGCCAAATAACTGTGATATGGACATTCATCATCGAGCCACGTCATCGGTGGACATAAATGCACAAAATTATCCAGAGCGCGGTCGAACAGTTCTGATCATTCAACACGTTTACAATCACGGCTCAGGTCTTCAAAAGTGACGGAAAGAAATCTTCATTAAAGCCACTTTCAGAAACGATGGCAAAGCAGCTGTATTACTTCAGATGCGTCTTAAAAGGACTAGCTACTGTAAACAGCTCCCACACTTGGTGCTTACTAAGAGACACTTTTTCTGGGGGGGTTTTTTTGGAGGGGGGAAATGTTGCATGGGGACAGCGCCACGGGAAAATATATTCAACATTTTCAAAAGGCGAGAAAGTTAAAAAGCTGAAAACTGTTGATGCGCAAATGATCACACGTGACAGATCAAGCAACAATACGTCCTGCAAAGTAACGAGCAAATTCAAAGCCTGATGTGCAGTGTCATCGTTGTAATCCTTCACGCAGCCAAACAACCCCAATCGTGTCTTAAGAGAAAGAAGGCCAAGAGTGAAACACCCAGTATAAAATCAAACAAACCAATCAGAGCCAAATGTCATTATTTACATACTAAATCAAGTACTTAGAATCCATTCACATAAACAAATATGCACTTAAGTCTTTTTCTCTTTCTTTTTGAGAATTTGTGAAAACTAATTCCAAACAGACAAACAAACACCAACAGAGGGACACATCTGCTCAGACAGCACATGTGGTTTCAGCTGCTGCAAAACTTTTTACTTTACACGTATTTCAATCAATCACAACACGAAGGCCAATTTGGAGTTTTGAAAAGCACTGATGCTTTTTTTTTTTTTTTTTTTTTTTTTTTTTTTTTTAAAGAAGGGCATTAAAAAAAATTTTATTTATTAGGTTATTTATTGTCATTAAATCCCATAACATAACCCAAGACGTGATCATACTACTAATAATAATACTAATAATAATAATAATCTGCACATCCAAAGTTTTACGCATACTTTGCTTCTGGTATTTAATTTAAATCAATGCAAACATGCTACACAGAGAGCTAATGTCTATCAGTTAAGTGCTGAATAGTCCCCACAGACGTGTATCATTTACTTTGTTGAAAAAAAGCTGCTGCTCAGATGTTTCAGGAAGTAACTGGTCTTTCATGGGATTTGTTGATGATAGGAAAATATAAAGAATATGAAAAACCTTTAAATGCAAAGACTCCGAGACACTAAGATGCATCCATCTCTTTCTGTAGGAAGTAATTTGTTTTTGCAACGTCAAAACAAGAGTATGTGAAACTTTTTATTTCTATTTGGCGTGTGAAGCTGCAGCAAAAAGTTTGGCATCTGCACCTGAAAGCACACTTGTGCATTTCAGACAATGTAATGCTCCATACGGTAACCGGGGATGTCCCCACCCCCCGAAAAATGTGCATTCAGTAGTTCTGATGAATATATAAGGCATTGTTACACTTGTCAGGGTTCAAGGGTGTTAGTTCAGATTGTGCAAATGCGTCACATTAGAGATAGGAAGGGGGGGGGGGGGGGAGGGGGTTAAGCAGGATGAGGGAGACCGGGATGGGAAATGAAAACATTTCTTGTGGATAATTGCATCCTTCTACATGTACATTGTAAACTTTTTCGAGTGATTCTCATACTGTATGTTCTGATACTTCAGCTGACCACCTAAAATTCAACAAGGTGGCATTTTATAATCCTATACGTGACAACAAAAAAAAAAAAAGAAAAAAGAAAAAGAAAATAATGGTACTGGTTCTCTTTGGCAGTAGTGGTTTCTTTACAGCCATGGAAAGAAAAAAAAATGCATTCAAACTATTTTTTTTTTTTTAAATTTCACATTTTTTAGGCAAGTCACGGTCCCAGGTAGAACATCTAACTAATGCTGAGCTGGGCAAAGCCCATCAACTTGATGTCGTCTGGTATTTCAGATCCCTCAATTCCAGAAGCCTGAAAAAGATAAATACATGGATTTAAAATGATGAGCAGAAACATCTTTAAGCAGAAAAGCAATAACGTTGTTTTCCTTTAAAGAGTTTTTTGTTATAATAAATTAAGGCCGACCGATACAGGATTTTTAAGACCGATACCAAAATATGCCAACATAGCAGACGTTTTTTCTTTTTCTTTCCCGCATGAGAAACTTGAACAGATTTCCAAACATTTGTTATGTGTTATATTATATCAAGTGAGGCAGCTCCTAATGTTTGATCTCTAACATTTTTTCAAGAGGTCTAAATGGGAGACTAGGACTGCTGTGGATGGCCGAACCAATTCATTTGATCTCTTTATAAGCCGGTTAGTGTGGCAATCCACAACAGTCCCAGTCTCTTATTAAGTGCCCAAACCTATGCTAGGGGATTTGTTCTCCTCACAGGTTCTAACCCACAAGCGAGTGTGTAATCCACTACACCACAGAGCTGAAAATTATTTCAGAAATACAACTTCTATAGTTTATTTAGATTCAATTATATATGATCTCTAACCAGTATGAAAAATGTTACACTCACCAGTTTGAAAGTGACATTTTTATGGGTTTGAGGTTCATCGACTATTTTCTGCAAATTTGCAGCAACTAAAAAAGAAAGATGAAATCTTTAAGTTGAATGAAAAGAAATACATCCTAACATCACTGTCTATACTCGGAAACCAAGAATAGGCCTTTGTGAGATTTAACATTATGCTGTTACCTGCTCAATTTCTTTGATCTAATTTGCAACTTTTGGAGTTTAAAACTGAGTTAAATGCCAAAAATGGCAATTCCTGGAACAGCCACTTGAGGCACACTCCACCTTGCTGTGTTACAATACCCAATTATCAAAAACAGTTTTGATTTCTAAAGCTATGTTTATATTTTGTCTCTCTTTTTTTAAATAACTCGTTTGTTTAAACTGTTGTAACACTGTAAATCTGACCCACAGTGTTTTAATACAAATATCTTAAATATCTTAAACTTCTGTATCAAATACCACAAGTATGCTGTAATCTCAAACCCTTCTGTAACCCTGCACTGTAACCTGCAGCTAATATTCCTTATTTGTTTTTAGGTTTTCTTGAATCCCTGGCCTTTGTGGCTGCACAGCAAGGCTTTTATTATGCCTGCTTAATGCAGTAAATGTGCTGTAATGCAGAACTGCTTGACTTAAAAATATCCCCCTTTAAAAGGCTCATTTTCAGCCTTGAGGAGAACATGCTGAGTGAGAAAAGGCGATTTTGTTAACGTGGCAGGGGAATGTTTGAAATCACTGACCTATTACTAAGTCCCTCCCGTCCACCAGGCCTGCTGACACCAGCTCCTGAGACACACCATCTGCTGTGTCTGAAAAGTCAGAGCATGAGACGACGACTGTGACAGGTGGACCAACACAACAGAGTTTAATAAAAGCAAATATTAAACAGAACACGACCGCGGCTTAATAATTTTCAAAACACTCACGCTCTTCCTGCTTAAACAAATAAACAAACCAAAAAAAGGCAGTTTCAGCACCTTCTGTTCTCAGCACTTTACATTCTAAATGAGCTCGTTTGTGCTTTGTTGCACCCATGTGCTTTCCTGGCTGCAATGACAAAAAGCCAATTTACCAAATACAGCTCATGCAATTTATTAAACTGTCGGTTTTCCTACTGATTATGCACAAATGTGACACCCCGAACAGTCAACTCTTTGCCTCGGGACATTTTGTATACTGCTTTGTGACATCCACACTTACCTCTCCCTGGCATGAACTCAAAGCGGATGTCATTTAGCTCCTTCTTTGAATTTCTGAAGGGATGATGGAAAGAAAGAATGCAAATGAGAGGCGCAAAGTTTACCGAAAGGTAAAAATACGATGAGAAATGAGTCAAACATACCTTAACCTTAATACCAAACTAATGGGAGCCTGAACATCCCCTGAGGCAGCTGAAATCTGTGGAAACAGAAGGAAAAATCTTACTAAAATTGCACTTTCATACTATATTTTGATACCTACATGAAAGATGAGCAAACTACCTCTACCTCGCATTTAAGTAAAAGCTTATGATGGGAAGTATTAATTAAGGAGACTAGCCTGAGGGGGAACAGCAGCAGCAGGTACTCCTGGTGGGGGAGATGCAGCCTGGGCAGTAGGTTGAGCGGTGGCTGGTGTGGGCTGCAGCAGAACTTGACCTGCAGCCTGAGGTAGTTCAGCCAGACCTGCGGCCATAGGCTGGAGATGACTACTTAAAGGCTCAGGAGTCTGGAAAACCTAAAGGGAAAATTGGTTGATTGACTTTTTCGGTCTGTATATTAAGATAGTCGCTGACTTTGGTGATGTTTGACTATTATTAAAGGAAGATTATAAGGTTTTATTTTTAGCTTAAAGTCAAAATGTTAACACCTACTAGACGTACTCAAACTGGCTACAAAGATTTGTCACTCTCAGGATGATTTCATGACGAAACTTTTGATGATCTCAAACCTTTGTGTCATATACAGGTCAATACTGGAATTGGAAACTTATCCGATTAAAATTCGGCCACTACCCCGCTCCTAGGCGGTCCTCTCGTGCACCCCTGGATCACTCTCTGGAAGCCCCTTTTTAACCAGCTACACGTACCCACATCCACTGTGTCACGACGGCGACCCTATGACTTAAATTTCATTTTCAAGAAAACTTACATGAAGCCAAATCTGGCGAGTCTATAGCGTAGTGACTAATGGTTGTACTGATGTGGCCAAAACCAGCCATCCATTTCCTTCCACTTATCCATATTCAGGATCTTGGGGCCTATCCCAGCTGTCTTAGGGCAAAGTTTAAATCACTTGTGCAAAATGTTCGTCCCTCAGACGCCTCAGAAGATAATGAGAAGAATCCACTGACAGTATGACCTAGTGCGATAACGCCCTTGAGCTTGGACTCTGCAGAGTCCAAGCTCAAGCCGAAAACCCACCGAAAACTGCTGGTTGATCTGATTTGTAGGTGAAAGCCCAACTCTCACCTCCAGGGATAAGCTTTGACGGGAAACTGAGTCAGATTAATGTGCTGGATGTTGAAGCTTGTGGTCTGTGCAACTGAACAGGACTCTGCAAGCAATCCAAATAAAGCAGGACTCCCAAGATGACTACAGTGAAGGCAATGGTTTCCAAATTGAAGTCTTTGCAACCCACCTCACACATACCCAGAAAACTAATTTTCTTCGCCTTGTCTGTTGTAATCTGTCAAATACCTTGTGAATGCTTTGTGCTACCATGATACAGTGAATATCCTTAAAAAGCTTGTCTTTCTCTTCTTTCTGAAACTGTTAGAATTTTGTCTCCGGCACAAATGGTAACAGAGTTACGGTCATTTAAAGAGTCTGTAAAATGGGTCCACAAGGGGTTAAACTCACCTCCGAATTCTGTGATCCCTCCTTCACTCTTGGTGACTGTTAAAAATAGACAAAAGAAAGCAACAGTCAGGACGACGACTTCATCGAGATGGAGTTAAATTAATTAAAAAGAATAAAAGCACACATGGATGGAAAGAATCACACTGGAAACAAAAGTAGTAAACTCATTAAAAAGGCTCACTCGTTTACTTTCCTCCTTTATGTGTCCGCACAGTTAATTATAACTTTCTTAAGATATCATTAGACTGGGAAAAGCAATAACCGGTGCTAACAATACTCGCTAATTGTGGCTGATGCTAAAAGGGCTGATTTATCTGGTTTCAGTAAGCAGAACTTCTAACAGCAACAGTGACTACACTGAAGGAGAGGGTGGGTTCAAATTTTAGTCAGGCAAGGTTTTGGGAATGAGTTGTAGGACTTTTAATCCCATCTCAGACATACTGAAAACAGCCTTTTCTGTTTTCTAGGTAAGCTGACAGAAACCCATCAACCTCCCTCCTATCACACAGAATTTTTAACTCCTTGCACTCAGTTTCCTTCCTCAGTTTGACACTTGTCTTCGTTCGTCTACTTCCATTAGGGGTTGTCACATCTACGTCCATCTCACCCCAACCCTAGCATCTTCCTCCGTCACACCAAGCTTCTGCGTGTCCTCTTTCACTACATCCTGTAATCCTCTGTCGTCTTCCTCTTTTCGAAATCCAATGCAATGTCCAGCATATCCACTATCCCTCCTCTGCACACATCAAACCATCTCAGCCTTGCCTCTCCAACTTCTCAACTTCTCATCTCAACCTGAGCCATCCCTCTGATGTACTCATTTCTAATTATGCCCATCCCGGTTGCTCCCAATGAAAATCTTAACATCTTTTCATCAGCTCTGCCTCCTGTCTTTTGGTCAGTGCTACTGCCTCCAAATCACATATCATAGCAGGTCTTACTATCATCTTGTAAACCTTCCCTTTCACTCTTGCTGCTGTCTGTCACAAATCACCCGTGACACTCGTCTCTTGTTGATCCGAGGTATTTAAACTCGTCTACCTTCGCTACCTCTGTTCCTTGCAGCTTCACTGACTCCTCATTCACACGTATTCTATCTCACTTCTATTGACTCCTCAAGTCTGACACTGAAGAGTGGATTTGATTTTCCCTGTCACTGCTTATTAAACCTAGAAACTGCCGTTTCGCCTGAACCAGACAAACAAAAAAAAACTGTCAGTCCACTCAGTGGAGCAGAGTGATTTAAAGTCTGGATTCAGGCAAGTTTGTCCACACTTTGCTATCTCAGTTTGTATTACAGCTATACCCAGCAATAAATTAATTTGTACCTGTGTTATCCACAGAAATCCTCTCAGCTTAATTTCCCAGAAAGATTACATCATCACTATAAACCTCATGAAATTAAACTGAAACATGACTGAGGTATAAACGAGTGGTAACATATTTCACAGTTATATTTTTTAGTATTTGCAAAGCAGAGAAGCGGAATAAGTTAATAAAAAAAACGTTTTTAAAAGTCAAACTGCATACCTGTGAATAATAAAGGGGAAAACTTCATATTTAACCCAACTCCAAAAAATATGTGGCGATAAACAAAAGCCTTGCAGACCAAATGAAGACAAACCGACTTCACTGAGAGGACATGATAAGGACTGGACTGATGCCAGAAATCACATTTGCTCTGTGTTCGGACTCACACAAAGCCACTCTGCACAGCACAAACAATCTTTAATTACATCGCTGTGGAGAGGAGTTTTTCAGGTTGGTATTAAAAATATGCAGAGTTTAAATAACTGACCGCCAATTCAAGGAGTCTGGAGATATAACGAGCTTTAGAGCCTTAGAGCCAGTGAAAGTTCAGTTTGCCATCAAGCAGCCAATTACAAAGCAGCGAGAAAGGAGCAGACACTGTTTTATTCCCTTGATGGTTATTAGTGCACTTAATGATCGTTTTCCACGGCTAATAAGTTACCTGCCTTGTTTTAATTAAATGTGATTTGGTCAGTAGAAATTACAAAAAAAAAAAGTTACTTTAAAAAGACAGATTAAAAATACAGATGGCTTCCAGGAACGGTAACTCTCACGCCTTTGATTTAAATAATGCTCTCCAAAAGCAAAGCGCTACTGATAATCTGAATCCAATTAAAATCTAACACTTCTGTGAGAGCTACAGTTGGTTTCCTCCCCTGTGAAATATATATATCTTTTTTCCCTGTTTAAAGACAGACCTGCAATCCTGACTAATAGATTCTGATGAGAATGACTTGTGGGTCAAATTCTACAAACATATGATCTACAGCATGTCCAGATTTCAGCTCAGAAACAAAGCAGTAAAGTTTTTCTGCAGTCTGCTAATTACTAGTGTAAAGTTACAGAAAGCTAAAAACAAACCAAGCATTATCTCAAGGATAACAGCTTATTTATGTGCAGATTTGTTTTTCTATTCAAACGAGACCTGCTAATCAGTTTCATCACAGCTCTAAAGATAAACTTTATAATCCAGTTTTTTTTCCCCTCATGAGGCTTAACCCAGCTAACATGTGAGAGTCCTTCCTTGTTAGGGGAATGCCATCTGTATTAGGGTGGCAAGTGAACAACCCTGGGTGCAGGCAGCTCGAGAGGGTAGGAGAAGCGCACTTGTCGCCTGGGGGCACTAACAGGCTTCACCTGCTGCTCCTTGGCCATCAGACAGAACACACACACACACACACACACACACACATAGGTGAGACACATGGACAAACATGCTACTGCACAGAATGACAATTTAAACAGAGCACAGTGATCAAAGGACACAACACAACACAACACGTGGACTACAGCTAAAGTGTTAATATGTGCATGTGAGGGGGGAAAAAAGGAGGAAGTTCCATTTACCCGTATGGCTGCAGCAGCTGCTTTGCCTTCTTCGCTCTCTTCATCGAGCTCGTCGTCGCTCCATTCCCATTCGCCGTCCTCTGTTTTATGCAGCCGACCGCTGGAGCCTGGCACTCGACGTACCTGATGCATTCACATGTAACACATCTGAGCTGATCTTCATAGCAGTAGAGAAGCAGGTTTAAAGCTTTGCTGCCTTACCCTTTTTGACCTCTCCGTTATTGTCGGCGCCCTCTGAAGCAACTTCTCGTGTAAATACTCGTGTGTCTGTCAGGAGAGAAAGAAACATACTCAAAAATCATCAACATTTGTATTTATTCAAACATGTTTGACGAGGAAAAACGGAAGCTTATCATGGGTCAGTCTGACTTCTGGTCAAATTTAGGACTGAATTCAAAATCTTTCACACCCGTCTTAAAAACATGCAACACTTGGATCCAATGACCCTGTATACACTCACTGGTCAATTCATTAGGTACACCAGAGGTATCGCTAAGACAACTGTGCATTCAAAGCTGGGAAGTATCCACCAAATTCACTAAGAAGTTGACAAACCGATCCAAGAAATTTCAAAAACAGCCACTAAATATGCCACCATCTTTCTGACATGGTTACAGACTGCACACAAAAGGGCAGTTACTTTACTTTAAACATGACAGCTTGACCTAGATTTGAATCATATACGCACACTTTATTAAGTACACCTCTTAAACTGCTTGTTGCCTTATTGAATCTACGCTGCAAAGAACTGAATAAGTTTTGGTGGCCAAAGGACATTCAACCGCCTACTAGTGTGGTGTAACATGGCACACGAGTCCACTGAGTCATCAAAATAAGGGCCTCTAATTTTACATTGATGAGTTCAAGACTTCTACTGGGCAACGTTTTGCTGCCAAGTTATCAAAGTCTCACTCTGAGAGTCAAGTCAGCTAGTCTTTTTAAATCTCATACTAAGCCTCAATCAATAAGATGCCTTACTGATGACTGAAGTTACAGCAAGTTTGTTAAGTATCCTTGTTTGCAAGATAACAACAAATAACATTTAACAAGATGAACAGAAAAATTTATAAATGGCTGTTTAAAAGTAGTTGCTGCATGCTCAACAACACCCCAGCTATAAAAGACTGACAAAGTCTGCCCTCTTCTGTCCACCCACGGTACTGTAGTAATTACAGCAAACAGGGATCACAGCTAGAAAACCAACCAGGTTGTATTTGGGCTGTGTGACTTGCTGAGCCAGCATTCTGGTTGTTCCAGCTGCTTGGGTACTGGGCAGCCAGACACTGGCGTTAGACCGCTTATCCCTGCCTTTGTTAGAAACATAACAATAATAAGAGTAATGCTGCAATGATCTCAGCTTGGATCAGACACACTGACAAGTTGAAAAAGTACCCAAAGTGCACAAACTGTTATTGGTTTGTTTTCATCTTGTGACTCATCAATTACACTCCCTGCTTCTATCATCTGAAAACTTTGCGAGCAACAAACAATCCATCCAGTCATGAACAGCACAGTCTGAGCTGAGGCCATTCACACACAAACACTAGAGCGGACACAGACCTTTACTCATCAACCACCTCGAGAGCTGCCTGAAGCAGAGATGCTGCTGACTCACTGTGCGAAAGATTCGGTCTAAGGTGTGGAGGCAGCTCAAACACCTACCTTTGCCTTCTGAAAGAATTTATGCTTCAACAACTCTGATGATGTTGGCCTGAAAAAGAACAGCGACACTGAATTAGTTCTGTTAATCTGACTGATTCGGCTTTGCGGCTGCCAATAATAAATTTGTAAATGTTGTACAACTAGGTTTTTTTTCTAGTGAAACAATGTTGCTGGAACAACAAGTCTGCTCAGTATGACTCCAATTACAGGTTGCTTTGTTTCACATGTAAATCCGCTCTACTCAGTGTAAACTGACAGACTGTAAATCTATTTTGTAATTACCGCAGATGAGCAAAAATTGTGTTTGATTAAAAAATGTATACAAGTAAATTATAATAAAAGCACCTTTTCTCAGGGTCTTTCTGTAGACACAGTGAGATCATCTTCCTGAAGGATTTTCCGTATTTCTTTACCATCTCCTTATCTGTGATGCCGGTCTCCAGACTTGGAGGGTCATTCTGCAGTGTCAGCATTAAGACCTAAAAGACACGAGAAAGACTTTGACTCACGTCTATTCACCGTTACGGTAAAATAGTAATAATCTAGCTTGTTAGGTATATTAAACTGTACCTTCATCGGTGGGTATTTGTGATAAGGTGCAGCTCCTGAAGCGAGCTCAATGGCCGTGATCCCAAAACTCCAAATATCTGCTTTGAAATCATAACCCCTCACCTGTTCAAGAAAGACAGTGATTTACAACTTTGTACCGCATCACCTCATACAACTCAAAAGCTACATCAGACTCCTCACTAGCTCCAGCTAGTTCTGCACTGCAGTAAAAAAAATAAAATTCAAGATAAGACTGTTTACTTGGTAAAAACTTTATTTGCTCAAAGCAGAAGCTGTTCACCCTGTTAGAGTAATTCATCATAATCTGCTAGTTTAATTCCTCCTGCCTTACTGGTGGTGGTGCAGCAGAATGGCAGATTTCTAAAACGGTCTAAAATTAGGTCAAAACAAAACTATCTGCTTTGCGATTGGCCGTTTGTGCCTCCAAGAAACTCGGCTACTTCCTTCCTAGACGAGGACTGACCTGCTCCATGACCTCTGGGGCCATCCAGCATGGCGTTCCCACGAAAGTCTTGCGCACTTTATTTCGAGTGATGTCACCTCCCGTGGCTAGAAAGGCACTGACGCCAAAGTCTGAATGAAAAGAAAGTGAGACAAACACACACAAATAGCCCAAAGCAGCGAGTCAATAATGTTATTGTCAAGAGAGCTTGTTTCCCTCCACAGGCCGCAGCTCTTGTGCATAAATACACCAAGAAACATTCAGATGTCGAACGGGGGAGCAATAAATGAGGCTGCGGCACATTAACTCCAATCACTAATGACAGCAGAGGAAAGGCGCTGTTGCCTTCTGGGTAAATACCTGCAATCTGCACTGAACCATCATCCCCGAGGAGAATGTTTCCAGCCTTAAGATCTCTGCGAAGACAAGACAAGAATTTGTATCTGAAACGAACATTTCGCACACAGCCGTCACATCAACACTGCAAAGACATTTAAAGTCTGAATAATTTGAGTATTGAGGAATTCTTTCACTTCAAACCCACTTACAATGTGTAGGAGGCGTCATCAAGCAACTAGCTCTTATAATTTTAGCACCATTTCTTTTGTTGAAAGACTTCATTACAGACACAGTCTGTGGTTAATTTGTTCATCCCTGCTCAGCCTCCCCTGGTGGCGATAAGAGGATTCAGCAGGGACGGCTGCCTGCCTGTCTGCCACACTGAACGAATACTGCCACCTCACCAGCTAGACACAGAGTTGTCATAGCAACAGAGATAATGATGAAGGGTCAAGCGAAAGGCGAGGATATAAAAAAATAAATAAAAATAAATAAAGGATAGCAGCAGTGTCACTGAGGACCACAGCTAGTGCTCTGTGCTGTCCAGCCTCTCAGGAAATCACTGTACATTTTAACACCGTAACACTAAAAGCTCACAGAATGCCAAGTACAGATTACTACACCCGAAAGATTTGCTTTCCAGAAATCACCCCAAGACTGCACTTTAAATTGCATCGGCAAGCAGACAAACGATTCAAAGGAGACAGAATCACGGAGCAGTTTATGTTGCTACCAGATGGAGGCAGTGCAGTAAAAAGCCTGGAAATCGAATGCTGTAGGATCCAGCCTGCAAACTAAAATGCATCTGAATGAATGTAAAAATAGAATAGGCTACAGAGCACAGTGTTTGAGATGAGACTGACACAGCTTCCAAGAAACAAAGGCTCTCTTCACCACTTAATTAGGAATATAATTCAATCCAGAAAGACTGTAAAAGAACAAGCCAAATACCAAATATGTGGAGGGGAAAACGCTGCAGAGAGAAGTGTGGTCTTTGCACAGATTCTTATGATTCTTGATGAAAGATAGTCAGACAAGACGAGTGCTGAAGCACGTTTACACCTTTAGATTTTCAGATTTGTCCAGAGGTTCCAGTTTATCAAAAACTACTCAAGGATCTAGAAGGCAGTTTGGCTTCAGGCCTTTTCTCCTGCAGCTACAAGCTGGGTGCACAGTTTTACCCAAGAAAGTGTGCATAAGGGAGCCAAGAGTTTGTAGGCCACGCTTTGGATTTTTGGTTCAAATGCTGATGAATACTTGAGTGTAGAGGCCACTTTCAGTAAGAGTGCTTCACTGAAAACACCACACAGCCAAAAGATGTTGTAGTGGCAGGGAGTGGGTAAATGCTGAGTACCAGAGGGAAGGAAGGCAGCGAACGTGACAATATTAGGACATTAGGAATGTTAAAGATGGAGATCCCTACTTCAGGGCTAAGTGACTTTATGGAGAAGCAGGCTGGGATACTAAGCATGCTGGTTGTACCAATGTCTTCTCTAAGCTACAGCTGAGGCAGAAAGAGCTGATTGTGCTCAATACTTTAATGTGAATTTATATCTAGGGGAGCCCAATTATGTAACAGTCACTGTAGGGACACAGATGCAGAGGAACAGAAAGGGTGGATGAGAAGTGAACATGACAGCGTTTGCTGCTGGCTTTGAGACAGACTGTTAGAAATGTCTTCTGTCATACAAGTGTCTGAGCTCGTGGTTCTCCGGCTTGTCCCGCTGTCACTTCGCCGCCCTGACATAACAGCTCGGTGACATCAGGTCACAGTATCTCATAGTTCCCCGCACTTGCTACTTTTTCTTAGACGACCATTTTTACTTCAGAAATTAGGATAGGAAGATTTTACGTCTGATAGTTAGATGTTGCTATTTAAAACAGGACTGGAAGGGGGGGTGCTGAGTGGACCAACTAAGCTAAAAGGAAGGTTTGGAGGTATCCTCAGATTACCTCTCCTCATTTGCACAGTCACAGTCTTTCTCTGAAGGTCCAGTCGTGTCTTTTCATGCTTGTGATTCAGCATTTATTCTAGCCGTCTTAGTAGGTTCTTTTCAGTATTAAAGTCTAAGCCTAAGAGTGTACAGCCAGTAGTTTGGGCACAATAGTCTTCTGAGCAAAATACAAACACTGGTAAGCTAACATGTTCACTGCTGCAAGTCAAATATGTTGGTGCTAGCAATGCTGACTGTTGCATTGGCATGCTACATTTACTAATCTGAGTTTAAAAACAGACTACAGCTAAAGCAGACAGAACAGAGGTGTTTAGTTCCTAAAACTCTATATTTGAATTAGATTACAGTTTTACTTGTACTTCCTTATATTAAAAGGTGGGTTTTTAAACCTTTTTTTTTTCTTTTTTTTTCTTAATGGTTCTTTCCACATGACATCAAATTAAATTATATGTAGCCCATTAACGTCGCCTAACTGTTTTGATATATCACTGGACATTAAAATTTCAACCTGCTGGAGGCAACAAGGGAAAAAAGTTATCAGGATTCAAAATTGGAGGATTGGAAATTTTTAAAGAAGTACTTGAGGGCCGCAAGAAGTTGCAATCTGAGTCATTATGTCCCAGTGAATCGAACTCATCTGCATTGTGTCTCTTTACAACAGGGGACTCGACTCAATAAAACCAGGCAGCAACCAGTTATTACATAAAAACAAGGTCAACCATGCCTTGCCATGCAATGTCATTTTGCAGTTACACCGTCATCCTGCAGAATCTACGTCCTAATTTGTGGAAGCATTTTTGAATTTGTCTTAAATCTGTGAGGTTCTGGTTGAATGTAAGGAGTTAATGTGGATTTCTCTGTATGCAGACAACAACAAATTTGCAATTTATCATAGTTAATCACAAACAGATTGCATGTAATTTCCAATTTCAACACATTCAACTGCAAATTAAGAGCAGATTGAGTCAGTGTTAGTGCCAGTTTATCGCAGTATTGATGCACCAAAGTCACTTTGAAGACAACTGACCGTTACTGATCGCAGACCTGGTCCCTGTCTTCAAAGCAACTATTTCAAAAGGCAAGGAGACAGCACAATTATTACACATGATTGCAATAATTTAGCTCTCCAACCACTAACCACTGTTTTTCCTAGTGTGACTGTAATATTATACAGCTGCTTAGGTATTTCAAACAGGGAAAAAAACAAAAAAACCCACTGTTGATGTATTGATACCAATGGACAAATACTCTTTGTTTCTCAAAACAGCTTCTTTTCAAGGTACATCAGTCCTAACTTTAATGCTTCTTTTATAAAGAAACTGTAATGTTAGCAATGATTCTCTCATGTCCTCAGAGTGACTTCAGCATCTACATTTCCATATATGACATCATCATCACCACTGCAGTCGTGACATGCTCCTGTTCAGCTTGTTGAAATTGACCGAAAACAAATAATCCCTCGAAAATAATTTTGTATGAGGATTTTCTTATAACACGCTCTGCTGTGAAACAAAAACACGTGAAGCGCTCCATCATTCACAAAGCGTGATGAAGACGATCTAATTGAACCTCCTGCATTCATTCAGGAACTGTGTAGGCTGTGGTTCACTGCAGTAGATTGTGATGCTCTGAGAAAAAGGGCTGCAGAGTGTGGCCAGTCATTAAGATTCACAGGAAAGGAAAAGGAGGAGGAGGAGGAGGAGGAGAGTGGAGCTGGTGACACAATGCACCATGCAAGTTCAAAGAAATACTGAAGCAGATATGGGGTGGGGGGAGTAAATTTAAAGAGAAAAAAAAAGAACTCTTAGAGTTATCAAGACATATGTTCAGTAGAGTGTTTCGCCCCTTTATATCCAGTGTAACCAAATTCTAAAATGTTTCCAGAATTTAAAAGGTGTTATCTGAGCAAAAGATACTAAATGGTGAACAAGATACATGTGGTGTTTTCATATTTACGACCTGCTGAAATTATAGCCGGGCAATAGTCAGGTGGGAACAGCCGTGGTATGAAACTGTCAAGAAGATTTATCATTCTCATCTGGCAGACTGTGCACCTTGCATCTCTACCAGGTCACCTCCTATGACATTACATCCCGGTGCCAGGCACACAGTGGCCCTAACAGGGCAGTAAAAAGAAGGTTTATTAGGTGCCTTGTGGGTCTTCTGCAGATTTTTCCATCCTCCCCTCTTTCCAGAATACCATCATCCCAACAAAATGATTTTTCTTCTGCATCCACTTTAATTGCCGTTTCCATATCCCTGAATTTCACATTGTATTTGAAATCAAACGCAGAGGTCCCCGAGACCACCATGACTTGATCATACCCAAACCACGCAGTGAGTCATTTGCTCAGCAAAGCCCTCTCATGTACCTCATTAGTGAAGTTTAAGAGATGAGTAACACCAAGAGCTCACCACAACAGTAAGATCGCTGCTGCCCAGGAGGCTTTAGCTACTGAACTCCAACAAATCAACTTGGAAAAAAGTCAAGCACAAGTTTTATTCTTCTCTTATGTGTTTGGTGACTGAATGCTGTTAAAATTAGAGGACAAGTGTCACCTTTGAATCAGGGACTTTTCAGACTGCTGTGAATGAGAAGGTGAAGAAATTCACCGTCTTGTGATAAATGTCTCCGCTTCAGCCTACAGCTCAGGTCGTAAGACTCTAATTGCTTTCCTGCAGTCCTGGCCTGCATGGAACGTATCATGTGACACTTTCTGTTTTCCCCTCCTGTCTCATAAAGCCTCACCCCCTTGACTCTTTCCTCACCCCTGCCCCGAGGCTCCGACTCATATGATCCAGCTTACATGGGGTGAAAACAGGGCCGTACGTGGATATTTACATCAGCAAACGCTCGTCAGCGGACCCTTTACTCTCTTCACGTCAAGAACTTTCAACGCTGGAGTTACGTTACATTTTCATTCTCACAAATCACACCTTGTAGTCCAGGGCTGGATTAACGATCTAGTCGCAATTCTATATTGTCTCCTTCCAACAGACACCAGTAAAAAAGGCAAAAACATTTTTCTGGCACTGACTGATAACCCTGTCAGATCATGCTGAAAGTTGACACTTGCATCCTGCAGCAGAGCACCGCTGTGGTGGAGTTTTCTTTTAATTAACACCGTAATTTAAACAGTGTTTATTGTAAGTCCTTTTACCTCCATCTGTACTTTCTATATGACACAGTATTTTTCTAATTAGCAGCTTAATGAGCTGATGATATCATTGTCTATTAGTTCACCAAACAGCTGTTGACAATACATTCCTCATCCGAGCTCATGGTCGAACAAGCCTCTCTCCGTTTCTCATTGGCATGCTACTCTGATTACTGCTGAGCACTTATCCATGGCAAAAAGCTATGCATTATTTACGCACGTAGCCTGACCAAGGCTAAGCGAATGCCGGTGGGAGAACAGAGGAGTGTGAATAAGTGAGCAATGAATATTACATTCGTAGGAAATATTGTGGTGGCTTAGAGTTCATTATAACAGCCTGAATGCAGGGACTTAGCTAGGTCTTGAACTGGCTTAAAGGGGAGCTTTTGGTATTTCCTGTGGCATGCAAATCTGTCATTGACACATTTAACTTGCATATTCATAGAGAAACGCTTTATCATCATTAGCCTGTGAAAGCTGTGAGTCTGCTTTCAGATGCTTTTCAGCACCTATTAAAAACACAGTAATTACGCCTTCACAGTTTTTAAACTAAGATGATACATCTAAATTGAACAGACTGATTTTCATTCACAATCATTCTTAAGTGGTAAGCCACAAAGCAATCATTGCTGCTTTTTCTCCCCATTTGTTGCATCCCACTGGTGAAGTATTGCCACAATATACATAACAATGACCCTGACCTTCAGAAGTGAACGTGTCCATTACTAGTGCGCAGTCAAATGCCTCATCTGATGACTAATCTGATACAAACCATTAACATATCATTTTCTTAAAACAAAATCAAGCAAGTTCAAAATGATTCTTTATCTTAAAGCACTGGACCTTATTGTAGCATATCTGTTTATCCTGTGGGAAAGAAACCATTTCAACTCATATTCCATACTTAGAAAACTTTCTCCTGATTGGCTGCCCCTCAAAACAGAAGGTTCAAACAGCAGGTGGCTGCAACCTTTAACAAACTATCTAATCAATGTAGATATAAATATATTTTTTATATTTATATCTGTATTTATATCAGTGGGTGGCTATTAATTTAACTATTTGAGTATTGGCCACTGGAATCTGTAGCATGTGTCATTTTCATGGCAGTGTCCGGTTTACAAAGGCTGGAGCTGGGCAAGCTGTGATGTCACCAGCTTTTTCTGGTTCTTTATTCATGCCCCTTGTGGATAAACCTCTGGTCTTTGATGGAAGATCGATGGGAAGACTAGCATGCTCTGAGATCAGTTACTATCTGCATGTTTATGGAAACAGAACTAGCATTTGCGAGTTTAAGTTTTCTCTTCCTAGCTACCTCGGACAGTGCAGTGTATAAAGACTCTGAACAGCCCATTAGCTTGGAAATCCATGATGATGGAGAAGGGGCATAAACTTGTGCCACTTGTGGTTTAAAAAACAAAAACAAAGCACGAGGATAGCAGGCTCTAGCAATATTGTTATATTATGAGAAATTACTTCATTGAGTTCAATTACCAGATTTGCACAACCTTAATTTTTTTAATTAATATTTTTAACCCTCTTAACCATATCACACACCAATTCAGCTATGGCTGTTTAAAATTTTATTAATATACTTTAAGTCAAAGTTTAGGCCTGTTTTTTTATTACATTTGTTTTTCTGTTTCTTTAAGAAAGTTAAACCAGAACAGCTCTACTACAGATGTGTGATTGATATAGTCCATTATAAAAACCTTTAATGAGCCCAGTGAGAGCAGCCATTACCATGGCTTTTAAGGAAAGACGTCTGAGCTTGATTTATGTATTCATTAATATTAAGGACTAATAATTAAATCTGCATGTCAAAAACATCAAGTTTTGGTGGCCTACCATAAATTTATACAGGAATCTCTTCTATGCAGACAGCATGATGTGATTTAATGTTGCAGTTAAACTGTGTTCACACATATGCTTCAATACAAATACAAACTGCCCAGCATAAAAACATAACTTCCTAGGGTAGCAAAGCAGACATATTATTAGCATGACACTTACTAGAGCAACAGAGGAGAGAATATCAGGGGCTGTGTTTCTGCTCAATAAACCCTCAACACAACAAGCCTGGTTACCTGTGGATCTGTCCGTTCTTGTGTAGGTACTCCAGGCCCTCAAGAACATCTCTCAACACTGTGGCTATGCTGGCCTCATCCAGGACGCCGGTCTTGTGCTCCCCTCGTGAGATGATATGCTTGATCACATCCAGCACTGAGCCTGGAAAGCAAAAACATCACGACTTACATTGCAACTCTTCATTTTACTTTACTGCTAACAATCAGTTTTCAACAATGTTCAGACTGGTCAGAAAAATCGTTTCTCGTTGTAAATGATGATCCAGAGTCACCGCAGGCCAGCGTGTACCATTTGTTAAGTCTACTCCAAACCAAATCCTTTTTTATGAAAACACATACTTCCTCATGGATTGGTAGACATTCAGTCAAGATAACTCAAAGTATAATCTTACATTGTTTGGACAAATTAGATTTTGGGGTACACAAGGATCTTTCTCCCGGCTCCAGTAAAACTGATTTAATTATACGAAAAAACAAATCATTCAGCTTTGTTAAGATAGAGCACTTTAACCATAAACAGCTCCATGACCTTTTAATTTGGCAATGGCAAAACAAACAATAGATGGGGAAATGGAGGGAGACTGGAACAAGCCAGAACATTAATAACCAAAGGGTAAGCCCAACCTTTAGAAGAATCCCTACTGTGCTAGGATTTTTAAGATCAAATAAGAAAACAGCAGCTACGCTTGAATTTCTGATGAACGTGTAAAGTATCATATTATAACTTTAACTATTTATTGCCATAGCAGTCATACTTTGTACAACAGTACAACTAAATACGGTCCCACATTGGTGCTAGAAGAGAGGCCAGCAAATCACAATAAGTAAACACCATATGTACAGTATGTGCAGAAAATAAAATATACAATATATGCAGAGATTTTTTTCGAGAAGTAAGTAATAACGGAACATTTTAAGATCAATTTCAGCACAGCTCAGTGATTTGAGTCTTGATTATTGATCTTATATGAAAGGGGACAAAACTAAGCACAACCTGACGTGAATGGCGTTGGAAATGGATATATGTCATCATTTGAGGGTACGAGTCAAACAGTTGTTTTTGTCTTCAGTGAATGGAGAACCAGAGTAGCTGTGTTAACTGACCTGCCCTGATTAGAGCAAAAAAGACAGGTCACTGTGTCTCCAACTGCTTTGCTCCTGTTACATAAAAGAGTGCTATAACTGACTGCTGTCAGTATACAAGCTCCTTTGTGCAGCTTTCCACAAAATAAAAAAGAAAAACCCACACAAAAAAAAGCAAATACCTCTCAGAAAAGAGGTCGAGTTATTTGCATTCTGTGTGACAGGAAATTGGGCGACACTGGTGAGTGGTAACAAAGCAGAGAAGCGAAAAGAAAGCCACTTGCCTGACAACCTTTATTGTGCTGCAGCGAGACACAAACGTCACACAGCCACACTGTGCATCTGTCCCTGCAACTCTAAAACAGAAGCTGGAAAAAGGTCCCTTTAAGGTCTGGCGACGGCTCATGACAATTCCAGGTTAAATTGATTGTGTTTTAGCAAACAATGCCAGACTAGAGGTGCAAAGATATTTATTTGCTCAATCATTTCAGGATGTCTTCGCCTGCGGCACTTAGTCGAGCACTCGCTGCATTACCCCAGAGGAGCCGAGGATGATGGGCCACCTGAGACTAGACAGTGTTATTACAGAGTCGTACACACAGCGAGACAGAAAGGCAGAGGAAGAGGGGAGCGAGGGAGAGACGATGAGTTCAACGGGTTTATCGCGCAGTGACGGTGCAAAGCAGAAAATGTGATTCAGCGCTGAGGGAATGAAACAACGAAAATTCAAGGAAAAAAAAAAACACATGAGGATCGGCAGGAAATGCATCCTAGATGTGTGTTTGAGTGTGAAATAATAGGTGTGTACGTGAGCATGTGAAGGAGTGAACTGGGAGAGTAAAAGAAGTGTGCAGCTTCGCTTCTCTGATGTGACGGCTCTTTGAAGCTCATTGAGAAAAGGCAGCCGGTTTGATTTTTTTCTCCCCTCCTTCGTATATAGTTTCCTTCCTCTCGCAGAGCTTCTGCTCAGTCTGTTTTCCATCTCCATATGTGAAATGGCTCGATGGAGGAGAGAAGGAAAGAGGTGACAGCTGACAATGAGGGAAGCTTTGCGGAAAAGGAGGCTAGGTGAACAGAGCGAAATCCAAATCAGGGGTTATGTAGTCCAAATGAGCTAGCAGATGAATAATAGGATGATTATGAAGCTAGTGTAGCAGAGCTTACAGGCTTTTTACGCAAGAGAATTTGAAAAGTCATGACTCCACTTGATCTTTATACTATTAAATAAAAGCATCACTTTATTATAAGGCAATGTAGTATTTCACTTTCTTGCCAAGAGGTAGATTAAAAGATCGTTACTAAAAGTCTTTATTTCAGAACACACACCGACCAGAACCTCTAAAGTCCACTAACAGGGCTGTTGAGGCTCAGTAGGTAGAGTGGGAGGGTCTACCAATCCAAAGGATCGATTCCCAAGTCTGCTTGTTGAAGTATTCCTGGGCAAGCTAGTTACCCCCTGTGCAAATGTGTGTGCAAATGTTAGACAAAGCACTGAAGTATTTAAAAAAGCACTTGCATGAGGATGAGTGTATTTGATTGGGCTGTAGTAAAAAAGCGCTTTGAGTGCAGTTACAGTAGAAAAGCAATTTATAAGTAGCAGTCCATTTACTTCAGCTGATCTAATTTATTTGTTAAAGATGTAAAATATCAATAATTTCCTATGGTAAGATTTACTTGCTACCTGAAGGTTTTTTACAGAGGAAAGAAAAACCACCACATACATTCAAAACAATACTTGACAGGTGGTTGGGATGATTGTATGAGTTGTCTATCACTCCATACAGTGGGCTAACTTTAAACTGATCGGTCGCAAGGGCCTCGAGCACTGTCCGTGCTGATCGTTTCTCTTTAGGCAACTGTTGCTGTTTTTGTAAAGAAAACTTGCACCTAAAAAAAGATTCTTGCAGGAAAGCATGTTCACAGAACTGCTTTGGCAAGTGACTGGACAAACCAGCTATTATATCTCACTTATAACATGCTCAGAGCTGCATGTTTCAGGTGTTGGCCAGTAGTTTCTCATGGAACACTGCTTGGTGAGTAACTGACTGCTTGGCTACAAGTGAATAGCTTGAAATCTGGAGAGATTGATTCTCTTGTGATTGTGATCTCATGAATTGCGCAAGAATCCCACTGCCTGGCAAGGCTGCTGACAAGTCTCTTTTAAACTAAAGTGGCCCGAGGAAAAGGTCCCGCAAGTGCAAACACACACAGCATGATGCAGGCTTTGGAGGATTACTAAATGCCAGCCTTGTCAGCCTCTTTCAGATTCATCTGATTGAACTCTTCATGCCTCATTAGGTTGTTTTAGCAAACTGACAATGACTGACAGGTTAACAGTCCAAAGGTTCATTCTGCATGGGAAAGACACCTGATGGGTTAGAAATCCAGAGGACGAGTTCATACAAATCACAGGGAATAAATTAAGCCTTCACAGTGGATTGCACTGTGGAGAATATAAACACTGCAAAAATAATTATTTCAATTCATGCACATTTTTAGTGACTAAGAGGCAGCACTTTTCCATTTCTCTGCTTTATCTATGAACATCACCTTTATCTATTCTTATGATCAGAGCAGGAACTTTGAGATCTAGAGAGAGGATGAGAGAGTAAAAAAGGGGGAGGAGGGGTATGGGGAAGTGAGAGCTGTTGCCAACTGTGCTAAAGGCCAATGGGGAATGCCAAGTAAAGTTGGAGGAAGAAAGTGACGGCAGCATATGGGAGGGGTTGCAGCAAGGCAAGGGTGGTGTAAAAATATGGTTACTGGTTCAGACTGAAAGAAGCCTCTGTCAGAAACTTTTAATAAGATGCAAAATTTTAGGAAGGTTGGATTTCATAGTCTTCCCTACGTGAACCTGGAGACGCCTCAAAAAGCTCCCCATCAGCTTTTAGCAGTAGCTGAGGAACACTACGATCTGAGAAATCCACCGGCTCCGAACTCGGCAGAGCTTTTTCATGTGCTAAATTCAATCATATCTGCTGTCAGCCGGGCTCTACTTTGGATGGCAGTGCATTGAGCTCAGCAGCAGCGCAGGTACAGTTGGCTGGGAAAAGCTGCCGATTGATCTGGAAACGCATTCCTTTTCTTGCTTTGGCACGACTCATTCCATCCCTGTGGGTTTCCGAAGATGTATCTTCGTTGAGAGTTGAGTCAGTGACAGCTTAAGTGACGCTGTAATGAAACAGTCCTTCACATGTCACATTCAGAACAGGAATTTCCTGAAAAACTATGCCTGCAGCGCACCTACTTTGAAACTCAACTCTACAAGTTAAGCCTTGAATGGGAAAGTCAGATAAGAGATCCGTCCCGTGTTAGGGTTAGACCTCAAATACATTAAAGGGAACATTAAATCTACAACACTGTGGCACATATACTAAAGAAGCATCATCACCAACTTACTACTTATCAAAAGGTGGCTAACAGCGTGCCACTCTTATCCCAGTAGCACATGCTAGTCCTCAGGCGTGTTGCCAGTTAGGAGTGGAAAACCCCTAAATGGCACTTGAACAAGTTAGAGTGGTTTCCAAAGGTTTCTAAGAACTGACTTCAATTTACAAACTACTTTTAGTGATCTCATTTTTTCTGCTTCGGTGCTCGTTGGCTTTTACATTCTCCAAATCACCGTCTATGATCTCGACGACTTACTGAGATTAGTGTCCACTTCAACAGGTCTCTTATAGTTTGCAGTACCCTTTTCCCATACACAGATTTTCCAAAGGCATTCAGTCCCAGATGTACTGCATTTTCATTTTCACCTACCTAAGAGACACACATGAATAAAGTTAAGCTAACCAGCTAGGCCCAGCTCTTTCTGGTTTAAGTTATTGCCTATTGGCCAAGCTCCTATCAAAGAGGTCCTCAATATTATTCAGCTGCTTGTTCAGACAGCATCCTCTCCTGTAGTCAGACAAAGCTTAGTGTCTGTTAATGTGGTCGGGCACTAGTACGGACAGCCAGGCAACACTAATCAGAAACTGCACAGGTGGAGAACTGGTTCATGGGCTCTGCTGCCTGATGCTGCAGAGAACAAAAACTATAATCACCACCTGCAGTCCAAGAAGGGGACCTTGGAGTTTGTCAGCAGGATAAGAGACTCACTTGAGAGGCTGATTACATTTGTCTGTATTATCAGTCTCACACCATTATAATTCTAACTGTAAGATAGTTAAAGTAACAAAGTTATTCCATAGCTAAAAGTACCCCCAGTTTAGAGTTCCTTTTGTGTTACTCAACATAAGCAATAGTCAGAAATCATCTTATTCTTAATGTTATAGTTTCAGAAAACATAAGTTATGTCTGAAAGTGTGAATAGGTGCTGCAGTATGTAGTACAACATTTTTCTCTACTAGCAATGACACCTGATGAACTTTACTTTTTAGCCAAAAACGGTTTAAAATGTCTTTAAAAAAATATCCAAAACATGTCCAGTGTTTATCTGACCAATTGTTGAGCTGTCATCAGTCTTCCAGAAGCATAAGAAACAAATCGCGGTGGGGCTGTAGGGTGGAGGGTTTCTTA
The DNA here is from genome assembly GCF_963576455.1 of Neolamprologus multifasciatus. NCBI lineage: Eukaryota > Metazoa > Chordata > Actinopteri > Cichliformes > Cichlidae > Neolamprologus > Neolamprologus multifasciatus. The sequence continues at coordinate 19,058,332 of NC_140447.1, read as the reverse complement.
CGCTCCATCAAGCCACAGCAGCTGCAGACAGAAGCTTGCCTTCCTCTGGGCTGGTATGCTCTGCCTGTGGAGTGATGGTCTATAAACTCGACCTCATTTCAGGTCCGTCTCCATGGCAGACGTCGCCATGGCCATCATTTAATTACTCTGCACAATAAAACCCAACATCAAGGCCTTCTGTTAAACTGGGATAAGGGGAACGAGAGAGCCCATCTTGAGTGGTGTCTGCTCCTGCTGTGAAGCTGGCCGTTTGCTTAAGCGTCGCTTGGCGGGCACAGTGCTCTGGGCACAGCTGCAAGACGGCTGCCAAGGGACTCCTGACTCGAGTATCTGAGTGCGCCGAGCACGCCACCTGGGCACTATCCGTTACAGTGGGACGCTGTTTACACAGGGGGACTGGAGTACCAAGGGAGTGTAAATGTTTAGCATGTTAGTGTGTTTGTGTACATTTGTGCTTGAACAGCTAAGTGTTTGAGATGGAAAGCAGGTTGAAGAGGCAGATGAGTGGTCTCTGCATCACTGTAAACAAATCACCATCACTCTCATTACTCTCATAGATGACAAAAGTTTGCCAGAAAACACATTTCTCTCGATGCCTTTTCTGTCTCTGCAAGGTCCAAGGTAAAATCTCGACTACCTCACAGCCCTGATGGAAAAGCGCAAATACATGTTGTTGATGAAATTAAACCTGAACAATATAATCAGTTCCAGATGTAACAGTTGTATTCTGAGGTTTTCTTCTTCCACGGTGGCCTCCTCTTCACGCTCCTCTCAGTAGTTAATTGCAGCACTGCCACATGGATGCCATGACGCCAGCCTGTGGGTTGTTATTACCTCTGCCCTGTCATTAGCTCCAGCACTGTACTGAGTTAAAGCCCGGAAAGAACTGCAGCTCACAGGGGACACAATGAGGATCAGTGTTGTCACATTCCCCACAATCACAGTTAACATCACCGACAGCAAGAAGCCCAGTTTTCCTAACACTCACACTCTTGCCAAAGAATTGTGGACCCCGATAACATAACTTAAGGGGGCAGGACAAACAAATGGATCCTTCGCATCTTCCTCTCTGACAGTAATTTCTTTCTAGAACAAGATTACATATAATTGGCCGAGAGGAATCAAAATACTTAAATTGATAGGTGTTGACAGATTATAAATAAGGGGGGGAGCATCACTTACCGCCACTGAGCAGCTTCATAACCAGCCACAGCTCATCCTTTACCACAAAGGAGGTGTAGTAAGACACAATGTTGGGGTGGTGGCACTGGCTCATGGCCTGAATCTCTTTCTGTTAAAGGAAGAAAAATGAAATATATGTTAATCTGCTAACACACACACACAGTAACACCATCAGTTCATTAAAATGGCTTGAAATTTTCAGAGCCAAAAGGTTCTATACCAATGATTTGAAGAGCAAGAAAAACATTTTTAGAGCTCTTAACAGAGTCGTCGGCTCTAAGATTAGCTATCATAAGACTCAATACATCTTACTTGTGATTTCATCTCAAAAACAAAATAAAAAAAAAATAGAGCCTAATAGCTAATTATAATAACTTCACTTCATCCAAAAAGGATGAGACAAGCTTGGAGGGAACAAACTGAACAGTCACGACAAATGCATTGATGCTGCTGCTATTCTTTCAATTTAGGGTGATCCTTAAAATTTTAATGATGTCAGTATTCGCAAGAGACACAGACACAGACAGTGTAATGCACATCCCTGCAAAGATTAAAAACAAAAGACAACGCAGTCTGTACTCAGCCTTTTATACAGCTTTAAAGCTGTGTGTGTGTGCGCGTGTGTGTGAGTAAAGAAGGGAGCTGAGGTAATGCTGGCACAGAGGTCTAATCCATCACTTCAGCACCAGTCCCAAATTCATTCGAGGACAGTCAAGCTTCCTCAGAGGAATAAAATCTGTCCGACTTCGCGGGTGGAACCACTGATTCACGCAGGTTTTGAAGGCTCGGCAAGTGAATGAACCTGTAGCTGCAGAGCCACCGCAACTTATTTCTTATTAACCACTCGAGCAGAAGAGTGAGGAGACCACCAACCACTTTTAAAATCCTTTTAGTTTTATGTTAAATAGTGCCAAAATTATCAGCTGCCAGTTGTTCATCTGTTGATATCAGCTTTCACAACAGCTGATAAAAGCAACATTTAAACAGTAAAGACAAGAGAAACACCATTCAACCCTGGTATGAGTGTTGAGTAAATAATAAAAATTACAAAAAGTTTGGTTTGTGTGTCCAAAAAAGAAATAAAAAGAAATTTAAGCATTTTATAATATATTTTTCATTTGGTTGGTTTATCAAGCGACAGCTCAAACCTTTGCTAAAGTTTCTGTACTGTGTGCAAAATGGAAGACAACCCTCAGTTTTAACTTAATATGATAATCTTTGAGTATTACAAAGTTAAAGCCCATCATTAAAGCAGAGGTTTGTGACACGGCTTGATAATAAAGTCAGTTTTTCCAGATGGCTCATCTGCTAATTTTAGTTTATTTTTGTTTAAATAATTCCGTTGTTGTGTGCAAACAGAAATAATGTATGCTTTCTGCAGAACGCTGAATAGCCATGTTGAAGGAAAAAAAACCCTTGGGAAAAAAGTTTGACAAAACTTACAGTTTTCTAGGTGATTGGCTAATAATTTTGATTCAGATTCAGAATAGACACCATTTTATCTGAACATATAGTATAAACAAGTATAAACATATTATTAGTATAAATATACTGTTGATACAAAAGGTGCAAACAACGTTTTAAGATGATTTGGGGTTTTATCACAAATTACGACACCCTCCTATTATGACATTAGGGTATTAGGTTGCCCCCCGTAAGGTGCTTAAAGGAGAAGCCTTAACACTCAAGCTAAGGGATCAATCAATAGATGCCTGCGAGCCAAAGAGTAAGCAATCAAAGTCAAATATTCAATCAGCATAAATGCTTAGCTACACAATGTGCATTAGCAGCAGCGAGCATCTGCTGCAGAGTCATCACTATTGACTCTGGGGTTGGTGAGCGATGCCGTGTTGTCCTTAGAAGTCAAAAAGAGGGTTAAGAAGGTGAAGTGACATAATAATAAGGGAGTCTACAGGCGTGCATGAAAGTGACTGGACCACAAAAATTATAGACATGTTTAAATGCACACAGAGTGTAAAGGGCAGCAGTACCCAAGTGTCCCAGAAAATAAATAAATAAACAAGGAAAAAAGACACTGAGCAACCTCACAGATGTTTTGAGTTTACTAACCAACAGGTGAGCCCACATACCCACACTTGGCTTCTAAACTAAGTTATATTTGATCATCAAGCAGCTGAATAAATTTAAGTCTGTCAGTGAAAGTGAGCAATGCGAGTCGTCTTCCCCATCAGGGTGAGACAGGCTCTCCCTCCCTCTTCTTTGCTCTGTGGAGCAGGCAGGGTAACCCCAGCAGAGAAAAACAATGAGATAACAGGGGATATATGGTACTCGGGCAGTTGGCAGTTCTCATCTTTTCCAGCAGACAATGTGAGAAAGGGAGACTCTTTGTTGTGAGGATTAGGTGGCTGTAAACCCATTCTGCAGCAATGATCCTGGAAATGCTCTCATGACACAAAACACAGTTTTTATATTTTTAACTGTGCAACCTTCAATACTTAATGCTCACTCGTTGTGTTTTGTCTTAAAAGTAGTTCAAGTATTTTCCAAATACTTTACCCGCATAAAGTACAATGTCATTGACTTTGTACTTTATGCAATAGGTGAAATTCTTCTTCAATCCTCTTAATAATAGGAACTTTGTCAAAACATTAAACCTAAATTGAGCAATGTAGTCACTGTGCTAACCATTAACTGTTGGCAGACATTTTTTTTTTGATAGACCTCATTGTCATCCACATGTTCTATATGCTTTCTGTTGAGGGATTACTGAAGCTAAAATCATAAAAATTGCAAAACTACTTCCTCCAACCAGTCTTTCCCCTGGCCTTTGTTGGGTGTTGGGTGTTACGATGATGTCATGCCAGCGCATAGAGCAGTTTCATTCAGTGCATCTAACCTGCAAAGCACACAGCTGACACACCTCTGCACAACAAATAAGTTCACCTGGACCAGATTACAATTAGGATTTTAATATCTAAGCCATTGAAGAAATTAGAAGAAGCACCTTTGGTATCCTAAATAGGACAAAATGTCGAATCAACTACACTAATGAAATTATACTGTTTATATATAGAGCAATAATAGCAGTGCTTGCCAATTCAACATCATTTTTCTAAACCACGAGTGGGTAAAATAGGGAAGATGCTCTTTAAAATGACCTTGTGACACAAGTGATGCAACATGAAAGGAAGTGACACCGACCTCGTCTCTACATCTTGTGATGGGTCTAAAAATTTGCAATGACACCAGGCTGATCACCAGCGTGTGCCTTCAAAAAAAGTTTACATTTTCCAGGAAACAGAGTAACACTTCACGCCACTTAGATTTTCTCTATATAAGGAATGATCTATTCAGTATCTGCAGTATCCGATGGCCTTAAAACGGAGCAAAAAATAAATGAGCTATTGTCCCCAACTGAATACAGTGGTGGCTCACAAACTGGTGCCACAGAAACACACTGATGGCAGACACACAGAGAAGCCACTATAGAAGCAATGTTTACGTCATTATCAGCGACTCTGGACCTTACACACACGCACATTCACTGTGACTCGATGTCACTACAGCGTGCACACACAACTACTGCAAATCTAAGGCAAAATATACCAAAAATCAGTCTTTCTCATCTAGTTCTCAGAAATGGTTCAATTTAGACTGCTTGTTGTCAGAAATACCAATTTTTAATTTTTGGAATTTATATTTTTGTAACACCTCTAAAATATCGATCGCAGGTCGTAATGAGCAAAACTCAGCAAAACATCTTTAAAAGCTGAAAACTCATCCACGCAGCATAAAATCAGCTACTACCTCAACAGGAAGACGTTCATCTCTTTAAAAGCAGTAACAACTACAAAATCGCAAGAGGATATTTCAACTGCACCGCGCAGATTGTAAATACGCTTCCTAACAAACTGATCCAATGCAAGTTGCTCAGAAGTACCTGTCGAATTAAACTTCAGGGCCTTCTACATCTAGAGTGTAAAGGAAGAATTTCAAACGCTTGTTGCATCCTAATTTAAAGCAGCTCTTTCACAGAGTAAATCCTTTAACTGGGCACCCAGCTGGATGTGGAGCTAGGGGAGAAACTGTAGGCAGGAAATCCGATCTTGCTGTATTCCATGTGACTGCCTGCTCCGAGAATCCGGGAGCAACACTCCCCTAATTCATCCTCCAGAATTTCGAGGGCTGGCAGGGGGATAGGATCCTTTTCAGGTTGTATTGCAAGTGAGCTAACAGCAATCTCTTATCGTGATCTTCTATGCACACATATAGGTTTACACAATATTCATTTCCCACAGGTTTTTTTTCCCCCCACAGAGTCTTGGATGAGTAGCAGAGCAGACTTCTGGTCTATACATCAGCTCATTTATCACCTGAAAGACCTGAAATCTGGAGTGTGTGTGCACGCTCTGGAAAAACATTACTGACAGTTAATACACAGTTTGGCCTAGATTGTGTCCAAGCCAAGTAGTGTGCTATTAAAAAGGCCTGCTTTGAAATAGGAGAACTGTCAGCAAACCATCTTCCTGTTATGAAGTGGGAAACAAAGGTAAAAAGAAGACAAATACATAAGCTGCGTGAGAAACGTCTTTTCATCAACAAAGCCAGAACAGGAGCCACGAGCAAGAATCCCATTTTTTTTCCTCCCCCCTTCTCTGCAGAGGAACTTCATTAATCACTCTACCTTTCCCGTTAAAATCTAAACCACAAGTCATAAAGCAAATGTTCAGAGCGGCAGCAAACGATTGTATTGAAGGCTCCAATACAGCCCTGAGGAAGATGTCCCGTGGTGGTCTAATAGTTTCCTGGCAGTATAAGTGGAGTCCTCCTTCAGAGAACAATCAGAATAGTGTTTGAAGTGACAGGGATGATTGGAGGAGGGCTCGGAGAAAACGAGTAATGAAAAGCAGAGGTGGAACTAACTCCATCCACATGTACAGATACAAAGCCCTAAATGAAATCTTGCGCTGTAAGGGAGTAGCTGGCCTTTGATCACACAGGAAAGGTAACAAGGTCACAAAAATGTTCAGTCTGACATGCATTTAATTAGCAGTGTCATGTGTCTTACCAGGAGTTCGTCCATGCTGGTCTGGCACTTCTCCAGGTTGATGCGTTTAATGGCCACCTTCTCCTTGCGTGGTATACAGTAGGCTGCTTGAACCACAGCTGTGGCCCCACTCCCTGAAACGCACAAGAAAACAAGTTATTAATGCCTTGATCGGTCATTCTTTCGAAGGTGGGTCATAGTTCATCTCCCCGGCAATGTTTTTCAGCCTCTCCCGACGGGTGGCGGCGTTTTCCAAAAGTTATATGTGCCCTGAAAACTTCCAACAGAAGACATCAAAGAGAAATCCTAATCACCGTTTGATACGCATCAGCCATCTCCTTTTTATTTTAAGCTCCTTCCAGATGTCTGAACTCTTTACCCCGACTCTAACGGTGATTCAAGCCACTCAGTGGAGGAAACTGTCCTATACTAACTTTTATTTGGGATTTCATTGGTTTTGTGATTGATTTGTTTTGCTGTTATCACTTCCTCAATGCACTGTCATACACAGGTTTTTATGTCTTTATCTTCTGTGTTAAGCACATAGAGTTTATATGTAATGAAATAACCGATATATATATATATATCCATGACAGAGCCTTCACCGCCTGAGGACGAACCAAAAATGTGGCTCCATCACTCCATTAGACTCGCCGCCTCTGATTTTCAGTCCAGTTCTTATGTAATTTGGCAAACCTCAGCCTTTTCTCCATTACATTTCCTTAATAATGGCTTCTTGACATCCACCCATCCACTGAGACCATTTCTGATGAGGCTTTTAATGCCGTTTTATGCTCGTCAAACTGTTATCTTTGGCATTTTTTCATAGATTAACTAAAGAAATAGGCCGTTTTTGTGACAGGCTGCTAGTAACAAAGCGTCTAAAGATACAGTTTAAATTGGTTCTTGGTGAAGTTGTCCGTTACGTGTAAACACTGGTTAATCCTTTGAGTTAGGTGACTTTTTAATGGTTAAATTACTCACAGTAGAGTATTAATTATCTTTATATATAAACAATAAATAAATGATAAAGTATAAAGATATAAAGACTGGACTGAAAATGAACTACTGCTGAAGACCACTTTGAAAACTACAAGAAAATCTGGTTCCTTGGAAGCAAAATAAAAAGAAATCGAGCGGTGGCTCAAGCCTTTTGCGCAGCACATCCAAAATTCACGGCTACCGCAGGATAATAAACATAACTTTTATCTGTTACCTCAAATTCCTTCAGAGTTCAAGAAGGTTAAACCGTGTGATACTCCGACATGTCATCCAAATTCTCTTTGGTACAGCTTAACTGTTTTTTTCATCAATTATTATGAATTATCAATTATGAATCCGCTCTGGCAGATCCTCTCTCATGAAGCAGGCTTGATCGGAGCCAGTGACTGCTTGACCTTACATATCCTTATGAGCTTCATCCCTGACAAGTCCCTTTTTTCCCTCTCCCTCTTTTTTTTAACATTGCTCTATTACTGAAGTGAAAAACCAGGGCTTACAGAACAGAAACTCTAGCTGGCAATACACAACATTTTCAGTGTAATGCATACGTTAAACCCTTAAATCTGTTTAGCTTACTACTACTCTGATGCACAATAAAACAAAAATGTAGATTGCAATCTGATTAAAGTTTATGGCAAATTAAACACAAGTGGGTGATCATTATGTTGAATAACATGATACTTTAGGACTAAAAGCATGTAAATGTTCCCCTGTATAGTGCGCAGTAATTTCACTGCCCCCTCACTGCTCTCATTTAGCACCAAGCACGCGCAAACAAGGTTGCTTCCACAAGATCTCTTGTGTATAAGTGACGCCTGCCAATGCAAGTAGCACATTCTCCTCTTGCAACAGGCTTTGGTAAGTGAAGGAGTTAGTGGTGAGTTGGCCCACTCCCCCAGTATGCTTTTTCTAACCTCTAGTGCCCTCATATTAAGCTATGCCCAAATATTAACAAAGTCCTCATTGTTTGGAGTTTTCATTGAGACTGTTGTTTATAGAAGTTTAAAAAGGGGGCATATTACAGAAAAAACCCAACTCTTTTCAAATGAAAAACTAATGCTCTCCCTAATGACATGACAGACATGAAGTTAACACAATCCAGCTGTTTTTGTTCATGATATCTGCGTATTTTCAAGCTCTGTACAGGATAAAATGGCAAAATCCGTGTATCCCAATTTATCCTGTACAAGTTTCTGTTGTAATTGTAATTAATGTATCTGCCTTCTTCAAACCAACAACGCAAGGTGGAGCAAAGGATGTGGTGACAGAAAAAGACAAAAGAAAAAAGCGATTCCAGCCGATGACTACTTATCAAATTATTGCAGCTCCAATAAAATGTTCCCATCAAATGTTAATCTGTTACCTGCAAACATTAGAAAGTTACAATATACGTTTTCTCTGTATTTTAAACAACAGTGGCACAGAGGAAATATTGCTAACTAAAAGTGCTTGTCCTCTCCCCACCTCTTTCGCTGCCACCCCTCCATCCCTCTACAGCAGTGCTCAATGATCTTGAATACACAAAATATGAAATCCTACTTCCTACAGGGTGGCTGCGATCTATTAATTGTAACCTCTTCATAATGTGCGGTTGTCCTTGCACAACTCTGCATCGTCCAAGTAATCATGGATCATTCCACCGTTGGACGCTGGAGGGGTGGCTGAACAGTGCTGTAAATGTATCCTCCAGCCCCTCCCGACCCCTCCACTCCCTGCACCAATACCAAACAAACCTCTGGAGACTGGCCAGTGATGGGAGTTCAGCCCCTGGCAGAACCACAGAGAGACAGTTTCCCTGTACACAGTGGAGTGTAAATTCCTCCACACAAACAAACAGTGAGTCGTCAGGGGTGGCTGGACAGGCTGGAAAGCATGTGTGTGGAGAGCATGGAAAAGGGGAAGGCTGTTGGGTAAACAGCAGGCGCGGTCAAAGGGTACCAAGAGCCACCAGGACATGTAGTCCAATTTATCAGCTGCTCTTTGCAACTCCCCCACCTTAGCACAAAGTTTCACAGAGCAGGCGTGTCTGCTACGTGTTCATTTAAAGGATTTTTAAATACCTCATCTTTTAGTTTCTAAAAAAAACAAAAAACAAAAAAAAAACCCCCATAAATTAAGTAAATATACTATGATGCACACAGAGGGAAATGCAGAAAATCTCATTAGGTAAAAGCCAGCAATCTAATAACGGTTTGAGAATAAGTCTGACGTTATTATGACTCACTGAATACAGCAAAGTCAAAAAAAAAAATCGAGATCTTACAAAATAAGCCTCAGTCACATCACTGTCATTCTTACAGACAGCACATCATCACCAACCTTTCTCCCCGAATGAGAGAGAGCACACAAAAGAGCCATACTCACAAAAGGCAAGCACTGCAGTAGTGCCAGGGCTTTGAAGCATCTAATCTACTAAGCAGTCTGGCACAGATACAAAGGCTGCAAATATAAAGCAGTAGTTTTTCTTCTTCTTCTGCCCCCCCCCCCCTCCCCTCCCCCTTTTTTGTGCATTAATTAATAAATAAATGAATCAACTTTATTTACTGTCAAAACCACATAAATGAAAAGAAATACTTCAAAAGTTCTGGCTCAGATTTTTTTTTTTTCTATTTCCAGCAGCACAACAACAACAACGACATTTTGCTTGTTCTGGAAGTTGATGGCAAAATTAAATTCATATATTAAGTTAATTCATTAGGAGAAATCAAATGAAGATGATCCAGCCGGCAGCTGAAAATGTGACATGTTGACATGGCGTTACGCTACCTTGGTTATTTCTATGTGTTTTCATACGCAACTTTGTTTTTATATTGCACTCTTCATTGTATCATTAATATTTCAAGATGGCTGTTACTGCAAATCGCTTAAAGAAACATTTTAATTGAAATCAAGATTTTTCAAGTGTTGTTTTTATCTTTTTGTCTGAACTATAGCCAAAACATCTAAAGAAATGACTGTATGAACGCAGTTAGAGTGGGGATACTTCTTCCTGGTTTCCAGTAATTAAGATCTATAATTACCCAAGTGCTGAGTCAAGAGGAAGCATCCCTACAGATTTTGCATATACCAAAGGGTCCATTTACTGTCTGAAGCTGTCTGAGTCTTAATTACCATCAGAGGGAAGTTTATGATCATTCATCACATTTAGTTTTAAAACACTGTATGTGCAACAACCTGTTTGCCTCCAGATAGCAAGTACAGCTGCATACAGCGTGAAAACAACTTGTGTAAGAGAAGCATTGACAAAACAATCCTGATCTTTGGAGAAGGAAAAAAAAGAAGAAGACGAAAGTGTTTCCAGTAAGCATGTTTCCTCAAAACAAGTTGAGTTTGGCATGGCAGCATTATACTATAACCCGGTTATTTGTGAATGACACATCAAAGTTTATAGATTTTTATTTTTTGGGGGGGCAAAAGCATTTACCACTTGAGTCTAAATACTGTAATGAAGGTTTAATGAGAGCCAACATACAGATGGGTTCAGAATTTTTGTAGTTTTGCCACTAAACAAACAATGGCCAATTAAAGAGCAGACTTTCAGCTTTAATTCGAGGGTTTTTTACAAATGTTTTGTTTTAACTGTTTAGGAATTACACCCATTTATATATACAGTCCACCATTTTCAGAGGCACGACTAGTTTCATGATTACCTGAGGCCCATTTCCTTAATATCTGAAGTGGATGCAAAGTGTTGAGTTTTTATCTAATAGCCTTCCACTGCAGTTTTAAATATGAAGCCCAAAGAGATGTCAATGCAAGTGAAGGAGGCCAGTCATTAGACTGAAAAATCATAATAAACTTATCAGACAGCAAAACCAGTGGCCAAGGCTTGAAAGAGCACAGAAGACAACTAAAGTGCATGATGACAGAATTATTTCCATGGTTAAGAAAAATAACTTCATAACGTCTAACAAAGTCAAGAACATGCTCAAGGAAGTAGGAGTAACATTGTCAAGGTCTAAATTCAAGCGATGGAATGTAAATACAGAGTGTTAAACAACAAGGTGCAAAGCACAGGTTACAGTCAAGGACAGATTAGACTTTGCCAGAAAACATCTTAAAAAGTCTGCACAGTCCTTAAAAAAGTCAAATTTAATCTTTGGACAGATGAAACCAAGGTTAACAATATAACTGGATGGGAAAAGTATCAAGAAGTAGAGAAATAGCTCACAATCTGAAGTATACCACATCATCTGTCAAACATAATGGAGGCAATGTTATGGCTCAGGCACGTATGGCTGGCAGTGGAACGGGTCGGCAGTGTTTATTGATGATGTGACTGCTCCCAGAAGCAGCAGGATGAATTGCGAAGCATACAGAGCTACATTCTCAGCTCAAACGCTGCAAAACCGATCAGAAAGCACTTCACGGTGCAAAAGCGACCCGAGAGTTTCTCAGGGTAAAGAAACGAGCACGAGCAGGTCAGTCGCCTGATTTCAACCCAACAGAGCACTCTGCTCAATTGTTAAATATACAACTGAATGTGGAAAGACCAAAAAACAAGCAGCAACTGAGGAAACGCAGCATTGGATGCCGTCCATAGGTTTTAGCCTTTGGGCAGTGATTGACTGCGAAGGATTTTCATCCAAGTATTAAAAGCATTTTTTAAACATACAATTATGTTATTCTGTCCATGAAAATGCAAAAAGTCAATTCAAAATGTTTTCCAGATGGATGATGTTTTTGTGGTTTCTTATTCTCACCTGTACCTATGCGTTCTCTGTATACAAGTGCAAAATAGCACTTGTATACAATACATCCTAAAACTCGATGACATACAAAATAAACCAGCTTGTATGCAAGAATACTTTATGATGTCACGAAATAAGGCCTGAGTCAATGTCTCCCCTTTTCAGCTGTGGCCTGCAATGTGACAGCGGCTCTCTCACCATGTCTTTCCTGCTATCACCAGGCCATTTCAGTGCCTGACATCAGTTGTCGTTTATTACATTTCTTCTGCATACCTGGCTGACATTCCACAAGTTATTCAAAGGTACAACGAGAAATGTCCCACATGACTAGAAACTGCACCGGTCCAGCACTTACAGCCTTTTAGTGCATATTCCTCTTCCATGTTCATCTTCCAGCTTGAACTACTTTAAAAACTAAGGCTTAAAGCCTTAAATTGGCATTAAATTACAGAAATCTTAGCCTGAGGTTGGATCCTGTTGGAACCTTCTACTGAAGGTTTTTTTAAAGCCATCTAAGGGACAGAGCAAGCATTAGGGAGGAAACATGGTTGCTGGTGGATACAAACACTGGAAGCAGAAAGTTTCCAGTCTAGATTTGCCAACATGAATGATCCAAATTATGATCCAGGATCAGAGAGAGAGCTGTATTATTTTCCTATGGATCATGTCCAGTATGATCCAATGCTTAATAGAGGGAGAGAGTGGGTGTGAACCATGTAATAGCAAGTCCTCTTTCCCCAGGGAAGTTACAGAAAACAATAGCTCCGATGAGCACGCTGTGTATACAGAGCCATCCTCGACGCAGGAGCCTCCCAGCCGAGCAGAGAGCTGTGCAGCATCTCCATGAAAAGAGACCATTTATACAGTATCTATGCAACACTTTCTGCTAGGATGAGGACTAGAGGTGGGTTCAGAGGGGAGCCTGGCTTGCTCATGCTCTTATCTGCAGTAGTAATTTAGCTCCACTAATGAATACCTGTTAAAGTGGTAAGCGCTACAAACTAAAGAAAAGCCAAGCCAATTGGTCTGTCTATTGAAAGTCCATCAGCAGCAAAGAAGTCAGCGTTTATTTTATTAAATTAAAAAGAAAGTGAGATGAAGTTCTTAAAGAAAAAGGCCTGTGATTTTCCATTTTCAACCTTGTTATTGCAATAGTAAGCCGCTTTGCTTTTGTCTCAAAACAAGCAACCTTAAGATTTAAGTTGGTGTCATGAGGATTTTTTTGTATTTCCTGCCTGACGTTTTATGAAACAAGAAGACACTCAGCAAGTTATTTCATAATGACAAACATATATGTAACTCCCGAGGGCAAGACTGAATGTGTGACTTTGCTTCAATGTGATTCCCACTTGTGCTAAGAACATAAGAAGTCTTTAAGAGCGTAATCGTGGACTAAACAAGAACATACAAGCTTTGAGAATAGAAAGGGAAATTTAGCTTTTTTTAAAAGAAACCAATAGCTCTTCTCATGGTTGGTCTCAAGAGAGGAAATTGCAGCATCTTAGATCTTTCCTTCAACTTTTAAAAGAGAAAGAGAGAGAGGGGGGACTGTAATTTTGAAGCTGAGGAGGAACAGGAATATTCTTGTTTGAAGTGTGAACCCGAGGATGCAGCCTCACACGGATGGTTATCTCCTTAAACTCGATGACATGCAAAGTAAACTAGCATGTTCAGATTTAAGGGGCACAACCTGAAAATAATCTGAGGGGACCAAACTAAGGCTCACTGTACAACCACTTTCTGAGGTCAAGTTAATAATCGGTTCAACAATGAAACAGTCTCACTAGTTTCAAACTTTTGTGAGTAATTTTGTGTTAAAAACACTTCATAAGAAACTACAGCAGAGCTGATTACTGTACAAGAAGGGCTTTATCTTTGTGGGCATGCCAAATTTCAGGGCGTTATCTTGCGTGGTGACCCGGTACAAATTTTCCAAGAAACTGGGGGGCACAACTGGGTCAAAGTTAATTTCAGCTCTTTTAAAAATACACAAAATGGTGCTTTAGGGCTTGTAAAATTGACCCTCTGTAAACATACAGATTCCCTGTAGAGGAAGCATGCACTGCCTGGGCAAAAGTGAACCAGGGGCAAAAGTGAACCAGAGGCACAAATGAATCAGTCTGGTCTTATATTCTTCACACTCTTCTCCTCACCTTCACCCTTTGAGTCTTTTTAAACAAAGCCAGCCCAAAGGTAGGACAGGTCATCTATTTGTGGGGCTGGACTTTTCATAACTACACAAGTGAAAGTTCCTCATTAAGTCATCCTCTTAACGCTGCAAGGAAAGGTGAAACAAGCCTCCTGGGTTTAGTGTATTAAAAAATGAGATGAATGAGTTAATAATAACACAGTGGGTTTAGGTTTTAGCCTAGCTACAGTGCATTTACATGGGTTACTTTTTGTTGCCCCAGCCCCTTCAAAAAAACTTTGTCACTTTTATTAAAAAATAATGAAATAAATCCTGCAGGTTAAATGTGACACAATTAATACTATTGCTATCCACAGATACGGCGTCCTCTAGCTAAAGTGCATTTATGAAAGTATCAAGCTAGCTGTTCACATGTATGGAGAGCTGCTCAATGAAAGCAGTTATTTTCCAGCACGTAGACTGGACGTTATTAACGTTCGTTTACGACTTCGGCATAGCCCCAGCGGACGGGGTCATCGCTCTCGGGGGAGGCATTCCTCTGACTGCCCAAGTCACAACACCGCCCGGCTAGAATTGGCCAATTTACCTAAGGCGAAGAACTCAACGCAGCTCAGGAGAAGGAGGATGCCTTCTTTCTGTTCGGTTAACATCTGAATGGTACGAGCTTGTGTTCATTGTCCTAACCCCTGCGTTCAGAGAGAGCTCACGGGGAAATTCAAACTGACGGTTTACACGTAGCTAACAAGCTAAGGATCACATACCAATCACCTCGTGTAGCTCGTAATCATCTTTGTTGATGGACCAGGGTTGGGAGCTCAGGTCCTCCGACATGGCTGAGGGATCCGCTGGGGCAGGACTCTCTGTGTGTAGAAAGGTGGTGAATCCAAAAAGCGGGCGTAAAAATTAGTCAAAGTAATCCAAACAGGACTAACAAGAGCGACACTTCCCCTTCTTTGCGAATCCTGCAGCACTCCTGTCATTCCCAAAGTTTGACACTAGCCTAGCAGCCCCGCCTACCGCATTCCTACTGAGAAAATGTGGCCCTTCCTGGCGGACATATTGAGTGTGGCACACTATCGACGCTGAGTGCTGCGGTTCGGAAAACTGCCGAAACAAGCCGAGTGCTTCCGCCACACTTTTAATGGCAGACCCGACGCGACATCGCCCCAGAGTGTGCCCTTACAGGTTTAGGTTCAACTTATTACTTCAATATGAACCACTTCTTTTCCACTAAAATTAGCACATTATGCTTCTACTGATTCATCATATAATACAGTTTGAATGGCGTACAATGTGAAAACATCAAACCACCAAGCTAGGCAACTCAAACACCTGACAGGGAAAAGTCAGGGATTAACATTCTCAAAGAGCGGTCTGCGAGAGGAGGCATGTTTCTCCAGCAGAGCCTGCCTCTGATTGGACAGAACCACGTATGCTGCTTTCTGATTGGGTGTTCGTGCATTTACTGTAAAGCGTAGACAACCACAGTTTTCCTTACCGCATTAAATTAGAGACCTCTGGTGGTTTATTTCATACCATACAGGATTTGCACAGTCACAACAAATGCAGGGAAACTAAAGGCATATTTAATTTTATAGTTCCATATTATTATTATTTTATTTTAAAAAAACAAAGAAAGACTTTGAATAATACACCACGTTAACTTTATTCGTTTATTTAAAAAAAAAAAACCATTATTTTAATTGGTCTAAAAAGAGCATTTTAAAAACACAAACTCAAAAGTAGAGATCCCACAGTAACAGAATTGCTGCACAGAAAGGCAGGTGTCAGCTGTCAGTAGAACTGAACTTGTGAAAGTATCAGAGCCAAAACAGTTCTTCCTCTTTAAGCTTCAATTTCATGAACAAGTTTGCTCATAAGAGGAAGTGGCAAAAGAATGTACCCTTCTTCTCAATGCAACACACATAAAATACAAAATAGGGCCACACAAAACCGCTGTTAGAAGTGGAAATCTCATAATATGATAATGACTCTGTGCACTGAGAACTTTGTTGGCGTTGGATACTACTGTGCAGTCTCACTTTCATAATGACATTGGGCAGGAATCTGTGTCGTCTCCAAAGGAAGTGCAATTTGAAGCAGTAAAATATATACATACAGTGTAATCATGAGATTCCTCCAATGTTGCATTTGGCCACTGTCCAACGTAATCTTTTAATGGAATAACAAAAAGGCACTTTGAAATATGATTAACCACCTGCTCCACAGTTATGGCAGCGACAGAGCTTTGGCAAGCCGAGTCCAGAACCAGGCCTGCGTGCAAGGCCGGGTGTAGTCACAAATGGTGAGGAAGCGTAAAATGCTGGGGAAGGGCTTTGTCATCGGCTTGTAGATCACTGGAATCAGGCGTTTACTTCGAGCTCCTGAAATAGAAAAAAAGAATATAAATGATTAAGCTGCCTGCATAAGCCAGAAAAATTAACACAGGGTTGTTTAATATAAAATATTTATATATGTGTGTGAGCATTACCAGGACAAAGGCTGAGAGCAAACTTGGTCTGAAAGTCACAGGCATCGCTGTCGAGATATTCATCAGAAATCACCACCACCATCCGTTTACACCTGCGAGCAAGGTCACATATTATAGTCAGTTGCAAAAACTGTGAGAGCAAGAAAACAGAGATTTCAGGAAACATGACTGGCTGAGAATTGGATTTCTTCTGTCAGGTGACTTTCGATATCTGAATTTCAGATGAAACTGACGTTAGTTATGTCTGGCTTTCTAAACCATCTCTGAACTTTCCATTTCTACATTTTATCGACACACACAGGCACGAATACACAGATTATTAACCAAACGGTAAACAAGTCTGAACCACATCCTGCGCTAGTGCATGCTTCATGACTGCGCCTGTTGGAATTCGTGTTGCATCTGACTAACAAATGCAAAATTGAATTGCAAAAAAACCCAAAAAACAAACAAACCTGTAAATCAGTATCATGTAAACTGCTTTTTTGTGCTTTTTTTGGACCATAATGACCTACTTGCAGTTTCAGACTCACACCTGGCCCCATAACGTTATTCGCTTAATCACTTTTTCAAGTTAAAATTAGAACAAAACAAAAAAACGGAAAAGACCAAACAAAAACCAGGTTAGTCCCACCTCTTCTCGATGAGTTCACTTGTGATGGTCCACACGCAGGAGCCCGGGAGGACGTCTCTGTCGAACACACACAGTTTCAGCTTGTAGTCTGTCTGCTCCAGCTCACGGATCATTTCATGGACGAACGCAAAGTCGCTCTGGCAGTAGCAGATGAAGGCATCAAACATCTCGGGAACCCCTGGATTCAAAACATCTCGATTCAACTCAGTGGTTAGAGTTTCACACAAACACACACACAGAGGGCCATTAATCAGAAACATCTCGCATCACTGACACAACATAAAACTCCTAGAGCGAAGTACATAAGAATAATAAGAAAACCACAAGGCTGCGGAGGAAACAGGAGCAGCGAGGCCGTGTAGCAGTGCATGATTAGTGCTTCAGATAAATGGTCAGATGAAGAGACAAGTGACAAGTAGGAGTGGTTTTTTCCCCTGTGATAGTTTACCACAGAAAACACCCGAACAAACAAACAGCTACAAAGTCTCGAAGTTTCGAACATATAACAGATGAGTCTGTGCTGTTTATTAAGGAAAAAAACTATAATAAGTTGATATTAATAAGCATTGTGAATTTAGAAGGAAGCCTACATTTACAAAGTGAAGGAAATCATTATGCAAATACAGTGACCGCTGATGTAGCTGGTTAAGCTGCAATCAGTTAAAACTAATGCATACAGGGCTGCAGAACTTAACCATATCAGCCAAATGTAGCAAAGAGAGCTTTTCAGTGACACTGGCAGTAATACTGCACCCATGCTGAAGATGAGCAGATTAGAGGACATGTGCTGAGTCATTTACGCTGTCTTTGAAGCATTATTGTTAATGCTAATGGGAGGTTCTTTATAAAATATTTCGAAATAATGTGAGCATATGTGTATGCATATATATTATTGTAAGTTCATACAAATGCTCACCTTCAGGGTCATCGTCCACAGTGATCCCAGACCTCTCAGGGGTGCGAGGGACACAGCTGTCGACCTCAGGAACCTGGAGCGGGGGTTCAGCTTTCTTTTTAAGATTCTCACAGTACTTCCGGACATCCTCATCTGGGAACAAAACGGCGCAAAACGGCACACATGAGCGCAAACATGCAGTCAGTTCAGGGAGATGCTTTGGGAATGTAGGTACAAACGCAGCAGACTCCATGTGATGGACATAATGGATGGATATAACTGTGTTTAAACTCGGTTATTACACTATCGCTTACGCATTTGGGCAAATATTGCGAAAGACACTCTCTTAGTCGCGAGTGTAAGATCTATTTAAGCAACACTGGAATTCATTAATTTCGTTAATAATTTCCTGAACCAGGCGACAGGGACATGGTGGGGTACAAAAGCAAGCGTGCATTAAGAATAAGCACAAGTTATGACCGGTCCTAATCAATGCAAAAAAAAAAAAAAACTATCCTAATCGACGAGAGGCATTTATTTATTAAAGACAAGTGGATCTAAGTGGAATGGCAGTAACGCACTTATCAGTGGTCGCAGATCCTCCACGATGTCTTCTCTGTCCAGCTCCGAGAGCATTGACAACAACTTCCCCACTGACGTGTCTGTGCTCCGGGCCTGCCAGTCCTCCAGAACCGTGCAGGTTGGGTTTTTGGACACTTCGTAGTTCTTTATTTCCAGGTAGTTGAAGCCCATGGCCTCTGCGAGCGCCATCCAGTCCGCTGCTACCGTGTGCTTGGGGTTCAGATAAAGTCCCAGCTTTTTCCTCACGCTCATGTTTAGCGCAACGAGAGGAATCTTCTCCAAGTCAACTTGCGAGTCGGCGCAAGCCATGTTCCAAAAGTTTCCGGTTAAGTTAACGGAGTTTTTTGTATAAGTAAGAAAGGCTAAACATTATAACGATAGACGTGATGTGAAATGCTGTGTTGTGTCGGAAGTCTACAACACAACCTACCTGACTGAGGAAGTGAAGTCTTTGCGCTGGAGTGCGTCACAGACGGGGGGTGGAGATGTGTTATTTACCAAGTGGAGCTAACAGTCATTCTTTTTTTATTTTTAAAACACCGACATTATTGTTATTACTATTACTCCTGCGACCACAAAAGAAGAGAGCTTGTCAAGGATGAATTGAAGTTCTCACCGGAGCGAGCTCCACAGAAAATAAATAGACACGCGCGTTTTCTGTTCCCGTTTACTCTCATCTGTATTCATAGCTGCTCAGAAAGAGCGGACTGACTTCCTTGCTCTGATAAATGGAGGTCAAGATTTAGTGCAACAGATAGCAACTTTAATATAGCCGTTTTGTAACCGTCACACATAAAGCAAAAACAAAGTATAAATGCACAGAAAACCTGCAAGAACAAAGTAACAGTAATCTGTTCAAAACATCATATGAGGTCATTACAGGTGATTCTGAATCATAACAAAACCACACTGTGGTTTTTCACAGTCGCTGCATAGCCGGAAACGCAGCGAAGGATCCATAGAAGGCCCTCGATGTGGCAATTTTCTACAGAACTGATGGCCTGATCAGTGAAGTTAAAGCACCGTAACGTGTGCTTCCTCAAATCCTCATTCTTCAGCTTCCCTGAATCAATACATCAATGTGCCAGACAGATTTTCATGGAAACAGTTCAAGATTAAATCAGTGGAGCGTCCACGTGTTCACAGGTTCTTGCTTCTGGAGAAGTAGAAGTCAATGCCTCTGTCCCGATGCTGTTTGGGGGTGTGAGATGGGCCTTTCTTTCCTCTTGGTGAAGGTCCTGTGCCACCCTGAAGAAAAGAAAGAAAGAAAAAAAAACTTTTTTAAAACTGTATAAAAGAAAATACACACAATTAAAAATAAAATAAGAAAAGAAATGTAGAATTTGTTTTCAAATACATCTGAGGGATGGCAAGATATTTCACTGGGTAGAAAAGACACAAAAACAATGTTATGTCACAAATTATATTAACATTTTTTTATTTTCTAAGAAAATACAATGGAAGTGTCGACCTCTTCTGATTTTAATAAATGAAACACTTTAAGGGGAAGTGTTTCTCTTGTTGCGGAACTGGTGACAACGTGACAAGGGGCCCCAAATAGACTGGAGCAGCAGACGCTTTTCTATTTACTGAGATATAAGTGTATGTTTTTATTTATGGAAAGTTGAGTTTAAGTTTAGATAAAGCTGAAGAGTAACATGTAGTAATATCTGCCAGATACATGTAGTGGGTTAAAAGTGCAATTAGGCCTTAGAGCTGTAGTAGATAAGAAGTACTAAATAAAATTTAGTTGAAACTAGAACCTACAAACAATAGTGGAGTAAGTCTATTTATATCCAAGCGCTTTTATTTGCAGCAGTTATGGATTAAACACTAATATAGCAGCACTACACAATCACACTAACTACTTCCCTTCCCCCAGACACCCACCGCTTTCTTGTTAACATGTCTGCTCCATTCAGGTGCCGTGACAATGGGAGCGGGATAGGTGTCGCCGAGGGTCACATGAGCATGGGCCAGCGCAGCGTTGCTGAGTGACCAGGGTGTGTGCACGTCACCTCCTCTGATATTCTGCAACTCTGGAACCCACTGTCGGATGTAATCTCCCTGAAAGACAAACGCAAACCGGTGAGTCAAAACTAATATCCTCACATTTTGTCCTATTTTTAATCTCAATAACAAAGCAGCAAAACCTGCACAACAGGTGACTCAGCAGTTTTGTCTTGAAGCGCAAAAGGTGAAGTTTTAGACAAATGTCAAAAGGAAATGAAACGGTGTTTACTTCGTCAAACGTACATTATTGTCATAGTCGAGGCCTTGTTTGATCATGTTGAACTTCCTGTTCTCTCTGGGGTCATTTCCAATCCCAGCGCTGTACAGCCAGTTACCATAATTGCTGCAGACATCGTGGTCGATCTTTGTAGGGAACATTTAAAAAGATGAGTTTTGTATTAATATCTGAATATTATATTCTTAAACAACTAAGCTTTGAAATAATGTATAAAGACAATAAACAACTACTGCTTACCAGAAGGGACTCAAACCACTCAGCTCCCATCCTCCAGTCAAGGCCCAGATCCTTTGTGAGGAAGCTAGCGACATTTTGACGCCCCCTGTTGGACATAAAGCCGGTCGCTGCCAACTCCCTCATGTTGGCGTCAACAAAAGGCACTCCGGTGCGTCCCTCTGTACGTTCCAGTTGCACATAAATTCACCTTTATATTCGTATACTATACGTACTGTTTCAGTTCAAAGAATATTTCATGCAGGATGAGTGAAGAGCACAAACCTTTCCATGCATCAAATAGCTTCATGTCCTTTTTCCATGGCACAGATTTGTCTTGAAGTCCTGAGTTGAAGTCACAGTGACATGAAATATACCTTTTCATGCAGACAACAACAACAATAATAATAAAAGTAACATAAAAACATCAGCTTACTGTACCTTTGACCTGAAAAATCCTATTTCCGTACTTCACACTCACAAACCTGAAGTAGTCCCTCCACAGAAGTTCAAAAATTACCCTGTAGGACAGCAGGGAAGCTCATCAGATAGGGAAAAAATAAAATATGACAAATATAGATTTTCACATATCACCAGCCTGTGTGCTCACCAATATGTGCTCTGATTAGCTGTCCGCTCCTTCTCGTACTGCTTGATCTGATGATAAATATATCTGGGTGAAATGCAACCCATTGCCAGCCTGCAGGATACCAAAGCCGCACCATTAGACAGAATCACGGGAATTACCTCAATGAAATATTAAACTCCATGTAGCAAAGTGGAGCAGAGAGGCAGTGATACATTTGTACTCACCAAGGTGAAAACTTGGTGGAATAATCCACACCGATTAAACCGTTACGAGTCTCTTTGTACGTTGCAACTGCATCCTTTGAAACAGACATCATGGAGGATCTTTAATAGATAATCTGGGATTTTTTTCTCCATAGCTCTCTAAACAGCAGCTAATGTAAAACACATGTTGCACTCACAGTGTCCCAGAAATAGTGTTTAAGTCTGGCCAGGGCGTGACTCTCCCCACCGCTGCAGGGGAAGGCTGAGCGAGGATCAATCATGGGCTCTGGAAGGGGAAAAGCGTTTCAGCATTAGGCTTCTTTAGACATAATAAACATCCCAAATCATAAACACATAGAATAAATGCACGGACATGTGTCTTGGTGGATTGTTCACCTGTCTGTTGCAGGTCCTCTGCTGTAGGAATGGCTCCTTCCTCGAGGCCTGGAGGAAGGGGATTTAGCTTCTCTGGGGTTGAGAAGACCGGCCTCACCCTGCCCTCGCTCTCCACTGCCTTTCTGAACTGAGTGTACACATCGGGAAGCCTAAAAACAGAGGGAAATATTACAAGGCACTTCTTAACCTGCAGTGTATCCTTCACGAAAAGGATAGCTTCCTCTCTGTATCTGCTTTCACACCTGGACATGTGGGGGAACGGAAGATCATCTCTGTGGTACAATGTAGAGCCCCAGCAGGTATGAACTTTGACCTTCATTTGTGCACACACATCTTTTACCCTTTTCTCCACATTCAGCTCTTCTGAGGTAACCTGTAGAAAAAGCACATGAAGGTGAAAACCACGCTCCAATGACCAGACAGCACTTTTGCTGTTATCTGTAATATGAGAGAGCACCTCTTCATGGAAAGCCACACTACTGACAGAGCCCAGTTGCCTGATGAGGTCTGCAACTACCTCCTCTGGCTTACCCCGTCTCACCACGAGATTGCTGTCAAACACACACACACAAAGTAAACACAGAGACACATATATAAGCCTCATTCCATGCCAGGCAAGCTGCATCCTGGGTAGAGTGCTAGTTGACAGGAAAAAGTGATGGGAACAGTGTGTGCAGAAGCAATGCTAATATAAACATAACCGCTGTAAGTCCAGGTGCGTCCTGATCCTGTTACATGTATCAATTCAATCCTAGAAAGCCAAGGCCAGTGTCTTCACTGAGTTAACAATAACATGATAGAAAAGTAAACTGATCTCTTATAAACCTTTCATAGAGACTGTGAGTTAGCGACAGTGTAGCAAAGGCGAAACTTGACAGTGGGGTTAGGTAAAGAAAAATCTCGTGAGTGATAGTTTTATTACCTGCCTTTGCTGATCAGTGTGTTTCTGAGGTCTCTGATACTCTCCAGTAAGAAGCGCAGACGGAAAGGCCCAGTCTTTGGTAAGCTGTAGTTGTAAGTGCCCACATAGTGTCTGGGGTCGAAGCAGTACAGCGGGACTATGTGTTCAGCGTTTCTTTGGGCCCAGTGGAAAAGCTGCATATCGAGCATACAATAAACATACTGCAGCAATTATGTGAAACAGCACATTTGATTTTATGATAGAAACACATTTGACTATTGATATGGATGGTAGAGGTGGGCTTGTTTCTGTCCTCCAAGTAGAGTATGTGACTCACTGAATTGTGTTAAATAAATACATTTTGTGTACTTTTGCATTTTTTTTCTATTTGCTGTTGCTTTCTTAAGTTGCTGTACATTTAACCTCTCAGTACCACCCTAGATATGGCTACTTTGTAAAAAAAAAGAAAAAAAAAAGAAAACCTAATAAACGAAAATTGAATTTAATATTTAAAATTCCCTGAAAGTTAGCAAGCATGCTCATTGGTCTTTTGTTTTGGGTTTTTTTTTTGGTTCAGTTTCATATATATATATATATAATCTTTAAAAAATTGTAACTAGATGTCACAAGTTTGTGGAAGCTTGTTTCCACCACCGGGGGGGAAATGCCAGGCATAACCAATGTTTTCTACAGTCATTGGGCAGAGTCCAAATTTGGAATTTATTTTCGAGATACGTAACTCGAAATTTTAAGCTATTGAGTCAAGATACTAACTCGAAATTTTGATTTATTTATGCAATTTTGCAGCTGCGAAAATAACCTTCGATATTGTTAGATACTTAAAACAGGATAGGGGTTAAAAAGCAGTCCAGTTTAAAAATTAAGTGTGTAATCATTAGCTTTGGGGAACATGCTTTTATTCTGAAGGTCTTGTACCGGTAGTAATACCGCTGTAACGTGGCTGCAGGCAATATTGGAGTTATTGTAATTTTAATGTCGACGTTAACATGTTTAGACAATTTCTTTAAAGTCGTCCACAAAGCAAATAATTAACATGCGAAGCAATCGTGTTTTTTTAAAAACATTTAAGTTTAACAACGTCGCACTTTTTTCTACAAACTCATGTTCTTACCTCGTTGTCGTGGAGACGCAAGTCGTTTCTTAGCAAACATATTACTGTACGGGAGGAAGACATGTTTGCTTTGTTTCCACTACAGCAGCAATAGTCTTGTTTTAAGCACTGAGGAAGAGAGACCTCGGTGTCAGAGAGTTGTACCTCCCGGGTTAGCGGCAGTTGTCTCTTCGGCGGCTCCTCTCTGGCAGTCACGTTTTCAGACACGACGTTACAAAACGGCAGGTTTTGTAAGGTGGTTTTCTAACAGCTGCTCCGACAGTGTTGGTGTTAATCGTTTTTAGTCAAAATTATCTATTTATATTGTTTATACTTTATACTGACATATAAAAAAATAAATCATATTTCGTATTGACTTTGGATTACTAAGTAGTGTGTTTGTGTGTTGCCTTTTCTTATACCGTCTTATGAAAATATGGTCCTAACCATGAGTTTGCAGAGTTGAAGAAAAGCTATTTTATTGAGTCTTAATTGATAAAAAGTAAGAAGGCCATCAATAAATTATATGTATCTGTGTATATATATATATATATATATATATATATATATATATATACACACAATTTTAAATTACATCCAATTTTTTCTTTAAAACAGAGTTGCCATGTAATAGGGATGTGTCTGTTATAACTATTAACTATTATTTAGTTAGACTGACATATAAAAACAACAAAATAATATAAACGTAAGGCACAATTACAAAAGGTTCAGTCATTTAACTGAGCCTCTTGCAAATGACGTTGCAAAACCCCCAGGTGTCTACACCCATAGCCATTAGGTCCACAAAATAATTTATAAAGCTGTTCTGTAATATATAAAAGTACATATCAACAGCTGGAGATCATCTATGACAAAAACAATCATGCTGTGTCCTTTACTCCCATCCACTTTATCTTGGTGCCAAAAGAAACTTTTGATTTTGATAGGTCACATCACATGTGCCCAGTAAGAATACATATGTAAACAGCACAAATAGTAATAAGAGTAATACCCTTAGCGTTACGATTATGAAGGGATCCATGGAGAATTTTCTTCTCTGTAAGTGATTCAGAAAAATTTGAGAACCCGTGATCTAAATAGAAAAGAATTAAGCAAGTGGGTGAAATAAAATGCACACTCATGGCCACTTTATTCCTGTCCAGCTGCTTGGAATGGAAACATATAATCAGCTATGTGGCTGTTATTCATTTAAGGATGGTCAAGAATACCTGCAGGAGTTCAAACTGAGCATCAGAATGGGGAAGAAAGGCTGTTTAAATGATTTGAACGTGGCATGGTTGTTGGTGCCCGACAAGCTGGTCTGAGTATTTCAGAAACTGCTAATCTACTGGGATTTTTCCACACAACCATCTCTACTGTTTACAGTTATGGAAGACCATGCCGAGTGCTACTCTTGTCAAAAAAGAACAGCAAATTGAACCTGCAGTTCACACAGGCTCACTGAAACTGAACAGATTAGAAAAATGTTTCTTGGTCTTATGTGCCTCAATTTCTGTTGATATTTTGATGACAGGGTCACAGTTTGGTGTAAACAGCATGGAAAGCATGGATCGAACCTGCCCAGCAGTTAAGGGCAGTCGTGGTGTAATGGTGTGGGGCATTTTTTTTTTTTTTAATACACTTTTGGCCTTTTTAAGAATTGTTTAGATACCACAGAGTATTACTGCTGACCATGTCCATGCCTTTATGACCACAGTGTACTCATCTTCTGATGGCTGCTTCCAACAAGATAACACACCATGTCACAAACCTTAGATCATCTCAGGCGGTTTCGCTAACATGACAATGAGTTCACTGTACCCAAATGGCCTCCACAATCATCACATCACAATCCAATAGAGCACCTTTGGGATGTGGTGAAACAGGAGATTCCCACCATGGAGGTACAGCTGCCAAATCATAAGCCCAATAAGAAAGTTGTTGGTAGAGTCGAAAAGAACATATCAATTTCAGCATTCAACCATCCATCTATCAATCATGAGATCACAACTATAAATACATACATTAATGGAAAAAAATGTGTCAAAAAAGTCAACTTTTAATTCAATTTGCAAATTGTAAAAAAGCATTCTGAAACATTGTCTTAAGACCTTCAATTTATTAAGTTAAATGTACAAAAGTTCAATGACTTGATACATTTCATGTTTCAAGGCTTTGTCATTCAGACCAAACAAACTGCGTCCCATTCGAAAGCCTCCCAGTCTGTTCATCCTGCCTACCTTCTCTTAAAAGAGGCAACCATTCATTCTCCTGTCTAAATCACAGTACAATCTACTGTATAACGTAGCTATTTCAAATAGATTTTGTTTATAATGTAAAAAGAAATTTCATACAAAAGTGCAGAACAATATGTATGTACAGTATAATCTTTTGTTGGTTTTTCCATATAAAAGATTTTCAGCAAATCCTGCGTGTGCTTTCTACTAAACAGCCGCTCGCCTTACAAGGAAGCTCTCTGCTTTGGCAGTGAACGTTTGTGTTTGCAAGCACACTCAGGTAAGGCACTAAGGGTTGAAAAGATTGGATCGTCATTCTTTTAAGTGCCTGTGTGTTACAGCAAGTCACGACACCTCCGACATCAACCCCCCCCCACCCCACAGTTAAAGTTTCATTTCATCTCCACTTTAAAGAACACATCATTCCGCTCCATCCTTCCAACTCAATGTTTTGTTTTTTTTGGCAACTTGTAATAATAAGCTCCGCCTCACATGACGTCACAGAGACCACGGTGTGCCGTCAAAGTCATTAAGAGACCCATTCGAGATGGCGTGGAAAGCTAAATAAAGGCGTGGGGTGAAGTTACAGCAAAAATATAAACAAGACGCTTCCTTCGGTCTAATTTCACAATCTTTAAAAAAAAATATATTAAAAAAAATGTGACGTTAATGCGTCCGATTTGGTCTGTGCACAAAGCTGCCATAACACAGGAAAGGCTATATGGGGCTCTGAGGTGGCAAAAAAGTCAGACATGACTAATACTGCACGTTTTCTAAAAGTTATCGAAAGGTTTCAGTCTCTGCAACATTTCTTTGGCCACTTCTGAATGGAACAAGGCTCGCTGCATGGGAGGATGGAATGACAACAGTAGTGTTGGTATTGCTTAAGAGACATTGCACACGAATGCGCAAAAAGAGTTCGCTTCTTCTTTTTCTTCTTTTACACTGAAACACAATTCTCAGTAATATATAAAAAAAAATGCATCAAATAGAAAAATATCTCCTCGGCTGATTATCCTGCACGTCGGAAATGTTTCAATGCATGATATCAAAAAGTGCAACATTGACAATCCTTCCTAAAATGGGGTTGTTTTTGTGAGTGCTTATGAAAGCAGGGTACTGGAGACCCTCGCAGACGTTATAAAAGACATTCTTACTTACAAATTCTTATTGTAAGGCGTTGGCAAAAAATACATTTACATTTTGTTTTAGAATGACAATAGACATCTCATCTGCTAGGATGACTTTATATGCATCATAGAAAAATATTTTACCATCTTAATTCTACCCACAGCTTTCTTTAGGCTGATGAGAAACTTACAGTACGGTCACGTGTGATCAATGTAATCACAATTACGTCTCCTCGATCCCGAGACGCTGTTCTGCAGCAGTAAGTGGGTGTAAAGTGAGACCTAAAGGTTGAGACGCGACACTTTGCTCTCTCGGTCACTTTTCCTGCGCTTGTTAAAAGGACAGCGGTCTGGAGCTTGTGAGACTGCCTTCTTGTTAGTGCCCTCCTGAGGGAACACCATGCAAAACCTCAGAGGACTCTGGAAGTCTTCACAGCAGTCACCCTTCCCTCTCAGGGAATAGTCCAGGTGGAGCTAGTAGGATGCAGGAGTCTCGACAAGGCAGACACTAGTGGTGGATAACAGGAAGTTGGGAGTGGTACTGAGCCCTGGAGCTTGGTGACGAGGGGAGGGGGCCCTGGGGATGGGACGGGCCGGAGAGGAGGGGATGCACCGGGGCCACGGAGGCCTCACAGGCAGGGAAGGGGAAGGGGATCCACAGGAGCTCAGAAGCTGCCCTGAACGAACGGGTGGCTGAGCAGAAAGTCTGCAGTGGGCCTCCACTTCTCCTCCACAAACACCTGCCGCAGGAAGTCCCTGCAAGCGTCGGACACACCCTCGGGAAGCGTGGGCTTTGTAGGCTGGGTGGCGATCTTAAAAATGGCTGCCATGGCTTCGTACTCGGCCCACGGGGGTTTCTGGGTCAACATCTCAACAACGGTGCAGGCGACACTCCTGAAGGAAAACAGCACAGCAGGAAAAATGATTTGAATGGAGCTCGGCTTGTGTCTATTGTCTACCTTGCACCTCCAACTGTTGTGTCAAATACCAGAGTTAACCCTTTGACACGAGCTCAAATCCAAACAAACTTATTCCAGTATTGTACTCTTTCCCTAAAGCTTGGAGCAACCAATAACGCCCTAGAACAATGGGCCCAAAAACTGCTGAATCTCACAAAAATCGACATGGGAGACGCATAAGTTAACACTGTTTGGCAATGCAATGATACGTTAGTATATCTGGCTTCTTATCAAGTCTTTAAGTAAGCATGCTCTCTTAGAAAACTGTATGTAGTGCTCTAATCTATCGACACATATAGCCCTTATTTAAAGTTCATATTTATGTGAGTTTCTGAAGTAGCGTGTAACTGAAAAGTTCATTTATTCCATTTATTACTCGACTGCATTTCTAATTTCAACGCCTCAGTGTGTTAAATATCAACAGTATTAGTAAACAGAGTGCATATCGCAGCAACTGATAACAATATCATTTATTGCTCAAGGTCATTTTATTGCTTTTGCTTTTACAGCGACGGCAGCAATCTGATATTGTTCGCCCCTTCAATCAATACAGTTCCATCTAATAATTTCCTTACCACACATCAGCTTTCCTCCCATATCCCTCCCCGTTGATGACTTCAGGGCTCATCCAGTAGGGGGTGCCAGTGACAGACTTGATGCCTGTACCAGACATGCAGATGGTCTGGATACGTTTGCTGGCTCCAAAGTCTCCCAGCTTCACGTTTCCCGAGGAGTCTCTCAGGATGTTAGCACCTGGTGGATCGAAACAAAACGAGCTTGAAAGTATTCAGGACTCTCCCGAGAGCTGTCAGACGCAAAGGGACGCTGACAATTTAGAGTTGCAATTATTGTTTTGGGTAAAAAGCGATTGGTGCCAGCAATTCAAGCTGACGGAAGAAGGCGAAAGGTCTTGACTGTTTGGGTAACTGAATACTGGCAGACTTATTTTTAAAAAGCATATCTTTCAGCAGTCTTTATACAAATCCTGCGCTTTAGTCAGCTACGCCAAACAGGGAAGTTTATCTTTCTTTCACTTTTCTCACACTGAGGAAAAAGCCTCGATGGGTTCAGAAAATTAAATACTAAATAAACCGTCTGCTCCACAAGAGACACGTCGAACCTCAACACCCTTTCTCCTCCTATCTTAGTAATTTTCCAAATGTAGCTCTGTCTATCCCATTTCCTTCAGCCACGCCGCTTGTTTGATCAGTGACTAATGTGCACCACTTGCCACTCACCCTCCACCCCCACCAAAGCACTGGCAGGCTGCAAAAGAAGAAACTTGGAGGCTCAAACTATAACCTTTACTTTTTACTGCCCCGAGCTGCTTCTTCCACTGCCTGCACGTTTCCTGTACGTAGGACGACAGGTTCTCTGATAATTCCAGCCGTTGCAAATAAATTCAGAGAAACTTCCAGCTGGTCCGGAGTGAATGTGGACGTGCGTGTGGTGCCAAGCTTAAGTCCCTTTTTTTTTTTTTTACTGCAAAAACAGAAATGTTCTGTGGAGAGATGAACACACCGTATATTACACATGCAGAGCCTTTTTGAGTGGAAAGATCACACCCACATGTGCTCTTCATAGAGCCCTGCCTGGTCCTGTGAGACCAACTATCTTTTTCCCCCCACCAGACAGTATATTCCCCTCTTTCTTGGCCGCCGCTTAACGACCCAATAACTCCCAAAGCTGTGGGCAGCCAAACCAAAACCTTTCCGTCCGGTGCTGAGCATTTTTAGAACGGCCAGTTTCACCAGCACGAAGCCTAATATATCTCAAAGGGGAGTTGAAAATAGCACATTTTTCCAGGCACGTTCTGCAGACGACGAATGACCAAATGAGGAAATGTCAACCCGAATGAAAATGAATGAATCTGTAGTTTGACCCCCCCGCCTATTGCAGCAGCTACTGCTATAGGACCCCACTGAAGAAAGCATTTCCAAGTGTGAGTGTTTACCAGTTACAAATCCAATTAAAATCCAACCTTGGCCTTTTTCGAGCTTGCGGCTTCATTTACCTTTGATGTCCCGGTGTACAATCATGTTGCTGTGCAGGTAGGAGACTCCTTGGAGGATTTGCCTGGTGTATCTCTTCGTCACCTTCTCCGTCAGGGCCCCGTAGGCTTTTAGCTGGTCTTTTATCGAGCCCTACAGCGACAAACAGAAAGCCTGTGAGCGAATGAATAGATGGGATGGACACGCATGCGAAATTAGAGAAAAATCTACATACACTTATTTTTCTGGAAAACGTGGGTGTTCCAGCTAATTTGTTTGGGGTTTATTTGTGAAAGCAGCCTCTAGGCCAATTCTCAAGGCCAAACGCCAAGAATGTAAGCATATAACGTGCTGACAGAAGTCTGTTGACTGACTTTGAGTCCAAACTGCACCAGTGAGCTGCATTTCCTTCAATTTCCTGCTTTCCACTCCTCCTGGGGACACGGCAGGAGCTAAGACCTGATCCTGTAACACCTGTGACGCACTCTTGGACTTGCGGTGAAAACAAAACCTCTGCCTCCTCACTTTCAGCTGTCAACGGGACACCTTAGGAGCTCTCGGGGTCTCTCCGAGGGACACACGGCCCTCCCTCCCTCGGGCCACTAAAGTGTTATCGGTCAGGCGCAGCAGTGAAGCCGTGCCACGCAGCCACACAAAAGCTTGGCTCTGTCACCTCCTGTCTTGCTTCTGCCAACTCTGGCGAAACGTAAACATTTCCAATTTCCAGACAATGTGTGACTAAGACACTCAGCGTCTCTGGGAAATTAAAAAAAAATAGCTCAGGAAATATTAAAAACAGGCTCGGGGACAGGGTCCGCAGGCGACAGTAGCTCATTAAAGTTGCTCATTTAGGGAGAATATGATCTCATAAAATGAGCTGTTCTGCTGACATCAACTGCGTGGAGGACATGGTTGTTGACAGCTGGTGACATTTCTAAATAGATTCTAGCAGATGTGGCTGGTAAGGGTTTGATTTTAATGTTTGTGTTAAATGTCTCAGTACCTATCTTTATAGCCAAACCAAGTCCGGCGCGCACATTCTCAGACGTTAATTGTTCTTTCAAAATTTGAGGGCTGCTCGAGTGTGATTAAATTTACTTAAAATGTCCCGCAGAATACGCACCCCGGGCATGAACTCGACAA
Organism: Neolamprologus multifasciatus; assembly: GCF_963576455.1. Classification (NCBI taxonomy): domain Eukaryota; kingdom Metazoa; phylum Chordata; class Actinopteri; order Cichliformes; family Cichlidae; genus Neolamprologus; species Neolamprologus multifasciatus. Next base: position 19,026,574 of record NC_140447.1, on the reverse strand, counting down.
AAATGGTGAGTTTTCTCTGGTCGAGGTCTCGAAGGCAGCCGTAGTACTGCACAATCCTCTCGTGACGCAGATTCTTCAGCAGCTGAATCTCACACTCCAGAGCATTCACTTCCTGCAGCAAAAAACCAAAGTTAGAGTCTTCAATTAATTAAAAAAGCCCATCTTATGCCATCAACTTCATGCAAATCCAAACAGTTTTGACATATTTCCCCTCACCTTGCTGGTTTCTTGACAGTCGGGATCAAACGGCACCTGCTTGGCGGCCAGCTCGCGGCCTGTGTCGGCATCGTAGCAGAGGTAGACCTCCCCGAACGCTCCTCGCCCCAGCAGCTTTCCCTGTCTCCAGTTGACTGGCGCCCGTGGTGCTGCAGAAATGAAACGCCAGACTATGAATCCCCCCCCCTCAGTAATTAATTGTGTTGCTAAGCCTCCTAAGACAGCCAGCTTCTCTATGATATACGGATCTGAGAGCATGTTTAAAAAAAAAAAAAAAAAACTAAAGCAAACATCAAAATCCACTGATCACACATCAACTTCACCGAGACCAGACGTTAAGCGCACCGCAATTTGTTAAATCACTCCCACTGCAGACCCTTCTTAGACTGGGGAAACCCCAGATATCACAGTCAAGCAGTGGAACCGCAACCCACCAACAGACACACAAACTGTGAAAGCTTAGAAAGCTCATCTGCGCGGCTCCCATGTTCTCAGGCTCAGACTCCGGGACTTTGTTTTGGAACCAGCAGGCTTCTCTGTGGCTGCGTTAGACTGTTTGGTCGCGCGTGGGTGAGACGGACACCAGAGACCGACACATCGACCACAGACTTATGAGCCAAGCTTTGGTATTATGATGAAGACAGTTTCTGGGCAGGATGTATAGACTAAATGAGGACAGATGTGATTAGTGAGCCCGTAAAACAGCTTAATTTGGACGATGAGGGGGGAATTCTGCCTGTGACATACAGTACGACTGTGCATTACATCTATCCTCACTGATATCTATTACACATTATAATGCATCTGTTTAAGGAAGATACAACCCTGAAATAGTGGAACTGCAAAAGTTTTATCTTGAATCATTGAAATCAATCATTCCTCTGTTTAAATTAGGAACCATCTGATCAAAGTGGAAGTGAACAACACCGCAAATGTGACAATCAACAGTTTAATCAACACATAATTATGTGGAAGCTATTTTTCTCACATTTTCAGTCACTTTCACACTAAAATACTCCAGTTTCAGCCTCTCTGCTGAGAGGATTTTCTGCTTTTCTCTGTTTTATGCGATTGAAAATGCAAGTATAGTATTTTTTTAAGTGGCTGCTTAGTTTTCAAATATTAAATGCCTAATATTTAATCAAGCGAATGATCAGCACATGTCCACTAACAGTTGGATTGCCCGTGTCCATTTTTTGTATTTATATTCAGGTCATCGATAGCAATTGGTCACATGAGCCAAACACACAACTATTACAGGTTATTTTACAGTGTCGAGCGCATGTTCCCCCTGTTTCAAAAGATTTCAAGTGAATCACTTACACTTGGCTGTACCTCGCTGGGAGCTTTTGCCCAGTGAGCGCAGGTCGCTGTACTGCAGCGTGCTGTCTCCATTATAGCTTCGAGTGCGGCTGGAGGGAACCAGCTGAAAAAGGTTCTCCTGCGGCATGAAGCTCCGCGGAAGTGTCCTACGTCCTGAAAACACATAAACGAACATAATCAGACTTGTCATACACTTTACTCTTGATTGCATTGTGAATCTGTTTTCACACAGTTAACTTCACAGGTGCAGTGCATAAAGTCTGCTCTTGGCCGAGACTTGAGGCCAGCCAGAGCAGACTGCCTTTCGCCACTCCATCCCACTTCCCTTCAGACAGGAAGCAGGGCGCTGTGTTTTTATACAAGCTTGGGTTCACCGCAGGGAAACGTAAATCACTGCTAGCCAAGGTTAGCCTCTGAGTAAGCAATTACTAGCAGCTGCCTGAAACAGCGAGCCAGCAGTGTAATAAATCTCCACGAGGTGCAAAGAAACTCTCTAAAAGAGGAGGATAATATTTCAAAATATCTTGTTTGAAAGTAAGAAATATGCATCTGAAGTTAGAAGACTGTGACTACACTGCAGGACAAAGAGTGGTCTGTGTCCGTGTTGTACATGTTCTGTTGTTATTTCTGTGTAACAGCGCTGTTGTAATTGTTTAAGCAAAGCTGGTTTCTTACTATCTCCGTAATCCTTGCTGCGATTTGGCAATTGGAACTGGCGTGGGAAAGTCCCTCCTTTTCCATGGCGACCTGAAAAGAGAGGATTGAGGCAGAGAGAGGTGTCAGCAAGTTAAATAATTCAAGCCTTGACAATTAGTATCGCATTACACCCCAATGACAGAAACAATGCTTCTGGATTCACAGTTGTGTGCTTATCCACTTTTTAAGTCTAATAATGGCGGTTTAAATGCTTGGACGGGCACTCAGACACTGCATTCCCTTTTTTGCTCATCCCTGATGTGTCAAATCAAGCTGTGAAGCAGCAGAATGGAACGCGGCTCTTTGCACGCTGAACGGGGCCGCCTCCCTGCAGCCAATGCGGAAACTGAAAGCAGCTTGCGTGTGCTAGCTTAGCATTAGCTCTGAACAGTGGAGCAGTAACTAAAGGCGGGGTGTGGGGGGCTGACGCATGAGAGCACTGACACTCTCCCCCCTCACACAGCAAACACACAATAAACGGAGAGGAGCGGAGCCACTTGGAATTGAAAGCAGCTGTTCTGTCAGATGACTGCCTCCCCTCATGCTGTTTTTGTGGCTGTATCCCATGGATACCGGAGTTATTTTTTGTGTTTGGCAGAGTGGGATGGAGAGGAAAAATCTACTCACAGGGAATGGTAAACAAATACTGTAGGCCTCAGCAGAAGGGCCACACAGCTTTACATCTGGGAAGGTGGTGCGTGTGTGTGCAAGCACGTGCTTGTGTACCCAAGTGGGTCTTCAAGTTCTGCTGCAGCTACAGGATGACGTTCCCTCATCGGCACAGACAATGTGCAGAACTCCCTTTTTTCATTTACAGCATGGGGTGAGCTGAAAGGGGAAAGAGAAATGGCCAGATTGAGAGAGCCAAGGCAGCTTCTCTGCTCACGAGGGCTAGTTTGGCTTTATCTCTCATCCTGCTTCATTTGATCTGCCTTCTGAAGGAAAAGAGGACAGACCGAGACCCCAGGGACAGAGACGAGATGAGCAGGGGGCCATTGAGAAGAGAGGGGAAGTGATCATGCTGCGGCAGGGCAGCAACATCTATTAAGATGGGATGAGGTAAAACAGAAAAAGGCAGTGAATAGAGGGGTCTGTACAGGGGGAGTGTATGGAAGATAGCAAAGGAAGAGACACTATCTTACTTCACCACCTCATCAAACTTAAGAAACACAGCCGAGATTCACCACAACCCATTGTTTATTTTACAGATACAGCCCTAAAATAATATAATCTCCACTTTCATTAGCATTCTCTTCAAGGGGAAACACTCTAGAAAAGCAAGAGCCTCTCCTGTAAAACTGAATGTGGAGCTATGAGAACCACAGCAAAAAGTAAGAACAGACAAAGCCTCCAAATAACGAACACGCTTTTTACACCTCTCTTTGTTTGGCAGCCGGGGGCTGAGAAAAAGACATTTTTAGAATTGGAGAGAAACTGCTGCAAGACTTGTCCCCTCTTACCTTTGTATTCGAAGTTGAGGTTCAGGTAATTATTGTCACGGGTGTTCTGTGAGTAAGGAGGGCTGAAATGACAGGAAGCATGAAGGGAAAGTTGAAAAAAAAATTTGCTCTTTTAGTTGCTGATTTCCCCTTATCTTCAAACAAAGTCTGGCTACAGCTGCTGGCCTGAAACGTAAGAATGGGGCTTGACTGCAAAGCGGCACAAAACGCGGTGAATGGCTTTAGTATTCAAACTACCTTCCTGTCACTCACAGCTGATGTAAAATAACAAAGTGGCAAAATTTGAAAAGTTGAGCTCTAGGAAGATTTGTGGACTGACAAAGTCAAACTGCTCGCCACTGAACTAGCAGCGATATAACATATGTCCCTAAATGTCTGTATGTGCATCCAACCTCTTGCCCTCCCTGGACATTTCCAACAAGCCCCGTCCCGACGAACCGACAGAGAGTGACGTCTCTGTTGACCGCAGGGCGGCGCGGGGCCACGAGACCCCTGGATAAGGGGCACGCATGCCTGTTCGCAGGGAAAAGTTCCATGCACTCGTTTCCTGCCATTGTTCTGCAGCCTGGAGCCCTGATAAGCCTCGTGCAGGTAGAACTGTTTCCGTCCTGCTCTCTCTCTGTCAGCTCCATGCTTGCTCGCTTTTATTCTCCCTTTGATTCAAATTCACTCTTTTCTCCACTCAGCCTTTCCCACTTTACTCTCACTCTTTCGCCACTTTTCATTTTCTGGCTCAGTTTTTCCAGCATGTTGCTTGCTCACTCTCTCACATCTCCCACTCAGTCTCTGTTTCTGTCTGTCTCTCACGCACTCTCTCTCGTGATAACAGAGGAATCCAGGCGTCCAGATAAGAGTTCTGTCGCTATGGCAACAGCAAAGTGACCCGATTCCTTTTCGACACAGACAAGCGGAGGAAGGGTCGCAGGGAAGCTACGCTGGTCTTTAGCACATTTACAAACTTTGCTAAAAGCCTCTGGCTGTTGCAACACAGGCGCTCACATCCAAGTGTGTACACAAGCACTCTGTGATACAAACCATGTCTCACAAGGACGTGTACATATATATTACAGATTAATGAAGGAATCCGTATCTGTCAGTTTATGTGTGGCTGACAACCTCGTCCCATCTACTTAACAGCTGATCACACCAATCACCAGCATGTGAGCCATTTAGGCAACATCGATAAATTGCAGCTCCTACCGATAGCCTGAACTTAAGACGTTTAGGGAACAGCAGGAACTTATAGAATCTACAGACTTTCTGCAGACATCTGGGGAACACTTTTTAGCCTCTGACATCAACACACAACCCACAAATGAGGTGTTTATCGTAACAATATGTTTAGTGCTGCTACAGAAAATAACCTTTATCACACACTCCCCAATGGGCATGACTACAGTCATGCATTTTCTTAAATGCACATGGATGACAAACCACATGAGAAAAAAAGGTTGCAGTAAACTTTGAACACACTGGTTTAAAAAATAAAAAATAAATAAAAATTAAAGAAGAAGAAAGAATTCAAGCCTGCTATCTGCTATATCAGCTGAAAACAGTGCACGTTCTTGAGTAGCCACTGTATAAATCCACAACGACGAGGGCTATAAATCACCCGCTCCATGATGACTCACCTGTCCAGTGCTTGATCTATTGATTGACAGCTGCTCGACAGCGAGTTGTCTGCACTCCCAAAGGGATCCAACATCTGACAGATACAATAACACAAGGAGACCGAGGGTCACGGAGCATGCAATCATACAGGAAAGAGCATACTAAGCAGTGCGGGTGGAGTTGTGCTTGTTACTGTCTCACGTCTTAAGAATTTGAAGGGGTTTGAATAATGTCTGACATCCTCTTTAAATACTGCACAGAAATGTTATATGTGGCTATATAGCCATGTAAAATCAAACTAGTGCTAGTACTGCTGCTGCTGCTAACAATACAGGGCAATCCAGTATACGAGCAGAGTAAACAATGAATCACCGAAGACTGTTCAGACGATTAAATCTCGACAAAAACACAGTTCTGCCCAAAAGTTCAGCCTTCCAGTCAAGGACTCAAAATATTTCAGAACTATGTTAACTTATGGGAAAAGAATCTATGAAAACAGCCAATATTGGCCATTTCAGTGCATTACCTGCAATAAATTAACTACATTTGGTTGAATAAATGTCAACCTGCCAAAGACATCAAAAAGATATTTTTTCTAAAAGTCTATTCAAACTTTTTCAAGAAGCAACAATGCATAACGCATTTATTCTGCTGATGGACTCTTACACTTTGGTCTGGGTTTTCTGGGATGAACTCCCCTTCACTGTGGATGCTGGTGTAGGAGCCCTGGCGGGCGATCTGCTGCTGCTCCTCAGGGACGCTGCCTGGCGGCGGGGACGTCCGACCTGTGTGGAGGGAACCTGAAAGTGACAAAAAGAAGCACCAGGGGCGGCCAATAAAAGAGAGGGGAATGAAACAATTAAAGTTGAGCAGATGAGTAATGCAAAAGGTGGAAGGGGGGAGGTAAATGAGAGCGAGAGGAGAAATTGCGGAGAAGTGGAGGGAGTGCGGGAAGATGAAGAGATGGGAACGAGGGACAGAGGGGAGAAAACGGCGTCACAGTGTTATTCATGGGTACGAGTTCAGCAGTGCCAGGACTGCAAGAAATGATTTACTAAACTACACTGCCGCCACCTCTAACCTCAATTACTGTGACGAATGCTCTCCTGGCTGAGCTGCGGCGGAGACTGAGCACTCGTCCTTGTCACGGTAAAAAGATCTACTGAAACTATCGCAGACTGGGCTGACAGGAATACTGAAACAGCGCAGAGAGGCTAAAAGGCACTAAGACGAATAGAAGCGTGGAAGTACGATCAAAGTCTTGTTGTTTGACTGAAGGCTGCAAATTACAACCGCTTTGTCTCGACTGTTCAGCTTTTCTGCCTCTTTCCCCCTGACGCCACAGTCTGCTCCCGTACGTCATCGAGGTACCCGGGTTCACATCTCGTCTTCACTCAGCCGTACACCGTGACCGTTCTCCCGTCACCTCTCATCTGCCGCTACTCCCCGCGCTCCTATCTCGGCCCGCTCGCCTCGTCTCGCACTCGTGCCTCGCTGGCAGGGAGAAAAACTGATCGAGGGCCGATAATTCTGGACGATTTATGCGCTTGCGGCCACATGACGAAGATAGGCTCACAAGAGCGATCACAAAGGGTTCTCAGCTGCTATGCAAAGATGCAAACGTGATGGCAGGAGCGAGCACCGGTTTGATTCTGAGCGTGTCTGAGGCCGAGATACGACCGAGACGCTGAACTTTCTGGACAGAGCTGATATTAAAATAAACCAAACATGCCTGGGGACGAGGAGAGGGGGACTAGTGTGACGTGACACGAAAAGATTTTTTTTTTGTGTGTACAGTTTTAGATGAGAAGACAGAAACTGCTCTCATGCATGCGCTTTGAATACTAAAGCTACTATATATTTATACATTACATCTAAGTATGGTCACAGTTAACATGACAAAAAGCTAACAGGCCAAAGCGGCCAGACAGTTGCTTAGCATGAGTGCAGGAGTTTGTCCTTGCTTTGACATGACAAGTCCTTGGCTGCTTTCACCTCCGGTTTGCATTTTCTACTCCGATAAAGCATGCGCCCCATCTTTTCCATTAACATTCCTGCAACTTTGACGGCCGTCTGCTTCGTCAGGTGACACTGATAAGTCATCCTCGAGGCTTTAGCACATGACTGAGAAGCCTTTGCATCAGCAGAGTGCTTTTCTGCCTCCTCTCACATTTAAAAACAAATAAAAACAGCATAAAAACACTTTTTTTTTTAAAAAACATGGATGCTCACCTGTTGAGTGTTTGCGCACCCTCTCTGAGCCCTTTAGCAAGGAGCCCTTCAAATCTCCCAGTGACCTTGATGACTTCATCTCGCTCTGTTTGTCCCTGCTGTTCACCTGTAGGTACTGGAAACACAGGAAGTAGGAGAGAGTGAAAAAAGGGAATCGGCTCAGCAGAGGAAGGGAGGACAGCATTACCTCATTGTTCAGTTACATCACCGTGTGTGGAAGCGGTTTGTTTCCTCATTTTGCAAAAAAAGAAAAGAAAAGAAAAAAACTAAAAGGATGACTTCATTCACCTTTGTTCCCACTAACTGCCCAAAAGTAAGCATCTTAAAAACTCACATGGTTGTTTTTAGGAGTCTTTAGCAGTATCCTGAGCAGCCCATTGGTCCCCGAACTGCAGCCCAGCGTCAGCACCGCCTGATCCAGGTCCTCCTGCGTCTTCAGGGGCAGCAGCAGCTGATAGGACAAGAAAGCACACAGCACATGAGCTTCAATTCTCTATTGTTCAGCAACAAGAGCACGTGAATGCAGCAGCACATGTATGACATCAAGGGTTTCACAATAAAAAACAAAAAACATGTAAATAAACAAAGCTTTTCTTGGATCTTGACAGCTTGAGAAAACAAACGTAACGCCGCTTCGAGGACACGCGTACTGCCTTGCATACTGCAGGATTGTCACGAAAAACAACAGATAAAACTGTAACACGCCAGCTACACGAGTCATTCTCTTACCTCTTTCTCCATGAAGAACATGTCCATCTGCTGGCCAAAGGCCTCGGTCACTTTCTGCAGCAGCTCTTTGATCTTCAGCGGCCTCTGAAACAGGATGATTCTGGAAAAAGGAGAAGGCCAGCTGGGTCAGAGGTGGGAGAAAGACGGTCATGTTGTGTCTGGCTGCAGCTGAGCTGACAGCCTGCTGGCTAATGGTTTTTAGCATTAGCTTGCACCTGATAAATCTCTAAGAACCCGTTTTCATTTACTTTACAGCAGCGGGAAACAGAAGATAAATGGATGGGGGGTCAGCAGGGTCGAGGAGAGGAGTGAGCCGAACCACCGAGATGCTAAGAGGGCATTAATCAGTGCAGTGAAAACAGAAAGTGCAGACATACTCTCCACTTGCATGTCTGTGCTTATCTACTGTATGCTTACGTGTATTCCCGTCCGAGACCGACCTTATCAGCAAAAGTCTTGTTGTGAGTGTATATATGAGACGCATGTGTGTTTGTAAAACTTTACATGCATGAGTGTGCTTCCCAATCAGTGTGTGCATCGGCCACTGTTTCAACACCATCGGGCCTCTCCGCTAAGCCAGCACAAAGGCAGATGGGAAACTTCCTGAGAGGAAAGGGGGGGGAAAAATCTGGAGCGGCAGCAAAAGCAGCAGGATGTGTGTCTTTCCCTCGTCTTTTAAAGAGTGACAGAGTGAAAGATACAGAGACATGGAGATATTTACAGACAACTGTGAGAGAAAATAAAGGGGGAGGCAGCCTGAGAAAATAAAGTAGAGAGAGAAGCAGAGAGACTCCTGTCCTGTCCTCCCCCCAACACCACCACCTACCCCCACCTCACTCTCTGCTTCTGAAGAATCTGCAGCGCTACTATCTCTTTATAGTATCCTGATAAAAGGGACTTGTTTTTATCCCATCACTTCCTCATCAGAGGCCAAAGCTTTGCCTATCTTAATGACCGCTCATTGGTTCCCTCATTTGGATGGATTCTGGGAAAAGGGGGGAGGCTGCAGATCAGAGGCAAGCGGCGGCACAGCTAAACACTCCTCGTCTCTGTTTAGATTTGGTGATGATGTGTGCGATAAAGAGCTGGAGGGATGTGGGGAAGGGGGTTTGGGGGGCTTGTACAAGGATGCGGCTCCAAAAGATATGGCTTTCCTTCCTCTGCATGCGGACACACTCAGTCGCAGAGGTTTGCAGAGTTGGAAGAATGCTTTCACACGTCCCAGCGCACTCTCTTTCCCTTTTGTCTCGTGGAAAAAAAAAAATCACAATAATATAAACACTAAGATAAAAAAAAAGGTTTGGCTCGGTTCCCTCTCTCTCTCTCTGGCTGTAGACCTTGAGGTAGGAAGAAGAGCGAGTCGCTCTACAGCTCTTATTTCCTGCCCCAAACCTTCAGTGCTTGCCAATGAAAAGAGAGAGAGACCATTGGATCCGATTCCACTGTGGACGGACAACACGATCATCCTGACTCAGGGACTTCTGATACCTCGAGTTAGGTAGAGGACCCTCAAATATAATGCTATTCACCGCACAGCCTGGGATTATATCTGTGCAGTCAGATCGTCTTGATAGTAGCTGCTCGAGTATGAAAGGAAGTTCAGATTATTTTCTTTCTTCTTGTAATCTGTCTACATAAACCGGCTCGTAGGGTCTGTGCTGAAAGAGATTTTAGACCGAGATTGAAGAAATGCAGTTCAGTTTCCCTTCACTGAATTTTTTATGAGGGTTATATTTTTTAGGCTTTGCTTTCTTACTTAGCTGAGAGTATTTGCAGTTTTAGCCCCGTTTAGAGGCTTAAACTGAGGAAAAAAGTTTTTGCTAACTCTAAACCAGGGGTATTCAACATGAGGCCCGAGGGCCACAATCGTTCCAAAAAGAGACTTCAATCCGGCCTTCTGGAATATAAGAACTTTTAACAGTTTTAACAGTTTTACACCTTCTCTTATAATAAAAATCTCCTACTGCAATTCATATTACACCACAATAATTAGGTAGCAATTAAATGAATTTTTTTTTACAGTTTTTATATTTTTTTTTCTACAGTGACTCCAGAGACAGTTTTATCACACATTTATTTCTTTGTTTCATTGATCCCGCCCTCTTAAAATCAAAGTAGGATGTACATGAATCACAATGTAAAATGACTTTGACATCCCTGCTTTAAATAATTAGATCACAATCACAAAACTGCTTTTTTATTTTACTTAAATAAAAAACCCACAGCTATTAGTCATAAACACATCATTAGCTTTCATCGAGTCATGCTTTCTAGACCACCTGAAGTGGAAAACCAAAACAGTGAGCTGAAAGGTCCTGCAATGCTCTGCAGAGCTGGTGTTGACTGTAGCCTGTTAATAATTCTCAGAGGGTTTGTCTCTCTGAGTGACCCTTTTCACTGTCGCATACCTCGAGTTACTCGATCCCCTGTTAATATACAGAAATATTGATTAAAGCTGCGTTAAATAAATATTTAAGTTACACAGGTTTTAATGTGATTTCGATCCTTTTCTGCTCTGGAAAGTGTAACGTGGAGAGAGGTCGGCGAGGGTGTGAATCGACAAAGCGGATGAAAGAAAAAAAATCATTAAATAAAAAAGAGATTTTCCTTTCAAGTCTATGAATGGCATCTTCTAAAGTGAGCTGTTGGCTGTCTTTTCTGAGCAGTGTGGAGTGAAGGGAGATCGTGAGAAAGGGAAGACTGCGAGACGGGGCGGGGTGGGGGGGCGCAGAAACACAGAGAGACAGGAACATGAAAAACTCGTCTCTTCCTCAGCAGTAGCCAATTAGGGCTGTGAAAAAGTGAAAAGGCCCAGTGTGAAGCAGCGCTCTGCTGGCCGAGCATGCCGCTTTCCTTCTCTTTCCCACTCCTCTGAGCCTGTAGCTTTCTTATCACAGTATCGCTGAACCGATGCCCGTTCTCCTCGTCTATATTCTGATGAATCGAGGCAATTATTGCAGTAGGTTCTGGTCAGTTTCCCTCCAATGTTTCCAGTGTTAACAGAACATTGTGTTTGTCACTTCAGTTCAGTCTCTGCGGGCTCCTGAGCAAAGTTTTAGAGCAGGGGTCCCCAATCCCAGTCCACGAGGGCCGGTGTCCCTGCAGGTTTTAGATCTCACCCTGGGTCAACACACCTGAATCACATGATTAGTTCATTACCAGGCTTCTGGAGAACTTCAAGACAGTTGAGACGGTAATTTATCCATTTAAATCAGCTGTGATGGATCAAGGACACATCTACAACTTAGTATCCGTGGCATGACAGAACTGGGATCCCATCGCGGACAAAATGAAGACCAACACCAAATTAAGTGTCAGAAATTCTCCGTCTTTCTTTTTTAAACATCCCATTGGGTAAACAAACTATGAGGCAAAAAAACTAAAACCTGCTTGCTAGACTGTCTCCAAACAGTTTGAGTAACCAGCTCTGCCTCTTGAGTAAGTCAAAAGCTGGCCGTGTGATCGAGTACAAATGCCTCGCGACTGAAAAATGTGGAGGGAAAGCAGGAGAAAAACGCACAAGATGAAGCATTAATTTGGGGTGTGCCTGGAAGTCTGCGCATTGTACTCAAATGTTTGGCTCTCGCTGCATCTTTTTGATGTCCCTCTCTCTCTGACCCTCTTCTCTTTTTTCCCCTCTCCTCCCTCTTAAACAGCCCATCCGAGCCTGAAACATAAGGCCTCGGCTAAATGTCAAAGTAGAAATTTTCCCTCTCTTTATGCTCCTCTGGCATGTAACTGTGATTTCCTCTAGACACAAAGTCCCAGGCATGGCAAAGCATAACACACAAAAAAGATCCGAAGCACAGAGTAAAGGCTTGGACAGAAGAGCAGAAAAAACAATACAGAGGTTCAAACATACCGTTTTTCTCTCTCATGCTCCAGCTTGACTCTTAAATCCTGTTGAGAGGAAAAATAACAACAGAGGGGAGTTATGGAAGTGGAAAGTTAAAATGATTCATAGTTGTCTGTGGGATTTGGCATGCCTAATAAATGAAAACGATAAGCTGGACCAGGAATTGAGGTGACAAAAAGCATTATGATGATACATGTTTTATATCCACGTTGCTGGATTTGCTGCGGATTTTGTTCTACAGCACAAAGACAACATTATCCTTCAACACCGATGATGGCCTGACAAATCTTTGTTTTCTATTCGTAGTCATTGCCAATGGGAGCAGGAATCTGGAGGAGCCTGCATGTCTGCATGAGGTAACGCTGTTACACTAACGCTGTCATCACATCGATGCGGAAGAAAAAACGTAAGGGTTTACCCCCAACAACTTGCAGCACCGTGACGGCCGGAAACCCTCTCTGCTCCTCGCTGTTTGTTTATGTCTCATCATAAACATTGCTGCTTTAAGAGGATTCGCCAATTATCATTCCACAGACACGCAAAGATACACGAGGAAACGACTTCAAAGAGGCACAAGGTGACTGAAGGGAACGATAAGCTGTCCAAAATGTGTTGGTTTAGTTTCTAAACTGCCATAAATGTACATAATACCGGAAACCATTGGAATGGAATACTCCAATACAGAATATTTTTGCAAGTACTCGAGCAAATACTGCTTTTGTCAAGATTTCATGATACAACTTGATTTAACTATTAAAAAAAAAAAAAGCCCACCAGGCATCAAGAAAGGATTTTGTCATTCTGACGGACGGTGTCTGTAAGACGCTTGAAAGACAATGCTGTGCACAAGTCTTGAGCCAAACCTCCTTTCTCTTTGTTCTGCTAGGAAAACGTGATTAAGTCCAGCAGTTTAATTATTCACGTGTCAGCATATATGGAAATATATTATACGAGGCAAAAATAAGAGTTTATACATTTCTAATGGGCTTAAAAGTCAATATTTGGTACGACCTCCTTTATTCTTCAACACAGCCTGAACTCTCTTAGTCAAGTTTTGATATAATTTCTCAAAGTAGTTTTCAGGAATAGTTCTCCAGGCCTCTTGAAGGACATTTAAAGCTCTTGTTTGGATGTTTGCTGCCTCTCTCAATATCATCCCACAGTGCTTCAATAATGTTGACGTATAGGCTCTGGGGAGGCCAATCCAAGACTCTTATTTGTTGTGTGTTTTTCTATCCAGGTATGCTTTTGACTAAGAACAAAGAAGGGAGGGGCCAGAAGAAATCAGACTAAAAAAATAAATAAAAACTGTGAAAAATTAACAGTGAAATTAATGTAATTAAAGAGTAAAAACAGAAAGTGACATGAAATAGAAATATTTCAATGAAGTGCACGTATATTAAACATGTGTTGGGTATTGTAAGATTAGCAGTGCTCAGGCCTCCCCGGGTCCCCCTCTAGGCACTTCCCTGGCTGTTGAGAATCAGATGCTTTCCAGATAACACTGCACAGAGTATCAAAATCTAGAAGCTACTTTTAGCTGCTCACTTATTCACAGGGATTCGCCACAGGCAGCTTTGCATGTTTGATTTGACAGTTTTTATGCTTGATGCCCTTTCTGATGCAACTGCAAAGGGATCTGACGTTACTCTTCTGCCTTCATATGTTCCATCAGTTCTGAGAAGACTATTTATTATAAGGACAGGCTGCACACCATGCAGAGATCATGCTGTTTCTGCAAAAATATTATTTTATGTCTGCCAAACTGCATCATCTTTGACATTTTTCATAGATTCAACTAAAGAAATGTGAACAAATAATGTGTTTGTGTGGCAGGCTTTAAATAACAAAGCGCTTAAAGACACAATTTAAAATTAGTCCTTCACTAAGATGTCATCCCTCGACTTAGGCATTGTTTTTTTTATGCTTGAATGACTCATAGGTCAGCGTTTAATAACTGAACAAACAAACAACAATCCTCTGAAAAGTGTCATGCACTGGACTGAAAAGGAGTTGTGTGTGTGTGTTTTTTTTTTTAAAAAAAGCAGCTGATATCCAAAGACTGGCTCCTTGGAAGCAAAATATGAAGAAATGAGTAGTGGCTCGAGACTTTTGCACCTGCTGTGGCGGTGAATACGCTGCTTTTTTGTTTCATCATCTCCAAAACTAGATCACAACCTTCAAACTCCAGTGAATAAAATTAAAAAAAAAGGAAGCAGGGCTGAGGTATTGAGTAAAAACAGAGTTAAAGAAGTGTAACTAAGCAGGATGTGTGGCAGCTTTAAACCAAAGAAATACTGCAGCATTATACATCCTCTCAGCTCTTTAACTGAAATATGGCTAAGCAAACTGATTCCCATACTACACAGGCAACAGAGCAATCGAAATAAAAACAAAAAAATATATATTTAGACACATTTTACAGCCAATTTTAAAATTTCTTATAGATTCAAATCAGCACCTCAACAATTTTGAATGTATAAAAGGAGAAACAGCACATGTGGATGCGATGAGTACCTGTTTGTAGAGTAAGGTTCGGTTCTTGGGCTTGTGGCTGTTGTGCTGGGTGTAACAACGGCCCAAGGCTGCTAAGTCCTTCATGATGGAGTTAAGTGCCTCCTCGTCGTCTAAGGAAGAAAGAAGAAATGTGTCAGCTACACTCTGTGCTTAAATGTAGGAAGTAAAGCAGAAATACCTTATCTGTTTCAAATGACCTCACTTTATTGATGACTTTACTGGCCACACACGAGTGGTCTTTGACATTTAGCATGACCTTAGTTATTAGTTTGTGCCGGCTCAGAAGAGCCAGTGAGGCAACATCTGGCATGTCTCTTCCTGTTTTCATGTGTGAGTTTCCATTAATGGAGAAGAATCTAGTTTATGTTCGGTACATACCTAATAAGGGTAAAATTATCTCTCTATAAAACAAACAAACAAAAAAAGCAATATTGCATAATATTTCTCTGAGATATGTGTGACTCAAGTCTTTCGCTTTGATGATATGGGTGAACATAACAATGCAGGCCACTCTTAAATGCTATACTTAAGCATAGAAAAGCCACAAAAGAGACAAAAGTTGTTTTAATAATGGAACACGTGTATGGGCTTCATGCACGCCTGTCAAAAAGGGCGACGTGGTCACCTGCAGCTTGCTTATTAAGCAGTCTAATACATATATATCAGTGGAGATATTTCAGGAGCATAATTCAGATAAAGGCTGCCTTTCTTCAGTTACAAATGTTATAAAAAAGCGACTGCGCGGTAAAAGAGAAAGTCGAAAACGTTTCAATGAAATATTTTGGGACTAAAGTGCCACATCCGTTTGTGTCATTAAAACAACCTTTAAGGTATTAAAGCCAACAATTCTCAGTTTTCTACTCCTCACTTCACCTTTTTTGACATGCTCACAAAAAAGGGCATTCTGTCATCTTTTACCATATCAAAAGTCTTTAATGGAATCCGAGTTGGGTGATTACAGTATAAGGAAGAGGTCGCTGACCTCAGCTTCTTCCCGTCTCTCAGATAATTCCAAGGTCTAGTCATGATAATAATTTTTAAAAAATGCACACGCAGGCACACACACACCTGGGTGTGTGCAGTGCAATACAAACAGCACCTGCAGGAAAAACCGCATTCTTTAATAGAATAGATGTTTATATGTGTGTGTAAAGGACCACAGGGAATGAAAGATAGAGTCATAGTAACACAGGGAGCAGATGGGGTCTGGGATGGCATTTGATCTTGCTCCTACTGTATGGCGGTTGTGGGCAGCTGTTCTCAGACAGTAGGCCAGTACACCAGGTTCACTCAGAGGTCAGGATGCACTCATGCATAAACATCAGTTTACACGTCACTGTCAGACTACCTTTCTTTTTTCCCTCTCATACCGAGCCCTGTGTAACTCTTTTTCAAATTGATATACCTTACTGTATGGTAAATTTTCTTCATGTATTTCTAAGTAAGACAGTTAGAGGTCAAAGATCAGAGTGGGGTTAAAACCTACCTCCTCACGCCTGAATAAAGTTATTAGAGACAGAGTTTTCTATTGACACGGATAAAGAAACTGAAATCATGGTTCATATTACAGGAGTACAAAGCAACAGCCACTCATACTAATGGCACCTTTAATGACATGCTATCTTTCCCAACATAAAGGGGCCTATTTATTTCTCCTATGGCTTGTGGTGTCAGTTATGAAGCGTGACAGACCAACTGTACTGACTAATGCTGGTTTTGTGGTGCTGCAATCGCATCTATTTGCATAGGTAGTTGCTCACAGAGAATAAAACCTACACAACCCCCAACGGCACGAAGCTCGCCTGCTGACTCCTGGACAAGTGGGAGAGAACAGGGAAGATGTATCGACCAACCAGCCCTTTAAAATGAAACAACGTAACAGTAGTGGGATATTATTAAAATGCAAACCAAGTAGACAAGATATTCAATCACAAACTGGGCTCATTGACGCTAAACACGCAGCTAGCTAATTTTATCTAATTTTAGCTAATGTTAGCCACGAAAAGCTAATGGTGAAAACAGATGACACAGTCTGTATCAACCAAATATCAGAGTTAAGAATGTATTAAAAGTGTGTTTTATCTCATATTTTTTTTAAATTTTCTCTCAACTTGACTATTTTCTTCCATCTCTTTACCCTAGCTGGTCTGAAAAGATGGCTGCCGCTCCTGGAGCCTGGTTCTGCTAGAGCATAGGTGTCAAACTGTGGCGCGAAGCCATACCAAATTATTATTAGAGCTGGCCTACTGGTATTATACAGCTAATATATATATTGTTTAGTATTAAGCTTTGCTTGTTCCATATTCAGTTTTTCAGCAAAACTTGTTTGAGTCCATAAGAAGAGATTCATTCTTAAATCTGGAGGAAGATTTTTTTTTTTTAATAAATATTAATGTTAGCCCGCGACCTTGTTCCAGTTTTGAATTTTGGCCCACTGTGTATTTGAGTTTGACACCCCTGTGCTAGATGTTTCTTCCTGCTAAAAGGGAGGGGTTTTTTTTATTCCCACTGTTGCTTGCTCATAGGACGTCAAGGGTCTTTACCTTATAATCTAAAGCGCCTTAAGACAGCTGTTGTTGTGATTAGGCACTATGTAAACAAAACTGACCTGAATTTAAAGTATTCTTCATTTCAATCAGAGCTCATTTGCTCCAACAGCTCTCTCGTTATCCACTTATGTTTACCCCGGCTCAATCATCTGCCACTTAGTTGCATTAAGTTTCAGCGGACACTTCCAAATTAGCCACATGAGCAAAGTGTGAATGACATGTTTCTCTTCTTTGCTGTGTGGTCCGGTCCCTCCACTTAAAAAGAAACTAAATAATGCCGACTGATAAGAAAAATTCCACCTACAAAAAACTGCGCCCACGGAGCAAACAGCAACAACAATATAAGAAGTACTCTTGCATGGTGCAGACTGCACATTGAATCACGTAGTGTCTGAAAGCACTAAAATGACTGCAAAGTCAGTATATCCAACATGAAATTCCTATCAGGCAAAAATATATATTCCTTTATGTTCTAACAACTTTATGAATACCTGTGTGGGTGAATTTATTTTTTATGTTTTTTTGAGAAAAGGACAGTAACTATGAGGCAGCTGAGTCATTTCTGGTAGTTTTCTCCCTTAAGGAGATTCTAGAGATAAGACAGATGAAATAACACCTATTTATGTAAATAACCTGGTAAAACAACACAATGTGTCCTGTCACCATCACACAAACGCATGCAAAGTGCTGTAAACTGCCCTGAGAAGACGAGAGGAGACCCGGGTACTTATGACGTATGCTGTCAGCAGCGGTGGCTGACTAACTGTTCGACCAGGCATGTCCTCTCTGAACAGGAAGGAACTGAATCACTGTCTAAGTTCTGAACACAGAGCTGTGCTAACCATGTTGTTCCACATCAGGATAATTCATGTATTTTTGACTGACTCACAAGGGAAAAAACTCTGAATATGACAAAAAAAAATATTAAGCATGCAAAAATATTTATTTTTCCTTCTGTAGTGACAGGATTTTACATGAGAGCAAGGCTGCAGCTCGTTATAATGTTTGCCATTATCAATTAATTTGCTGAATAAGCTAATTTTTACACAAAATCCCTCAAATCCAACGATATTCTGTTAAAATAGAGAAAAGGAATCACAATACATAAATAAATAAATATGTAAACTGTTAAACATCCAAATACTAATCTCACAATCTAACAAATATTACCTCTGTCATGGTTTCTCATTTGCACTGCTTCTCTCTCGTGAAATCTGCTGTTTGAGTCCAGCCTCTACAGGCTTACAGCTCCAGACTACCCTGTGCACTTGCAGTCAAGGATACAAAACAAACAGAGGCCAGCATGTGTATATGTGTGCGTGTGTGCGCATATATGTGTGTGTGTGTTTGTGCTCTCTGTAGCCTATGGATAATAGCGGAGAAGCGAGTGTGAGAGGGTTCATTGGAACAGGGGTGGGGGCAGTGAGAGCATGTGAGAAATGTGTGGTGGTGCACAGAGCTGGCTCTGATGGCTGCCTATAAGTGAAGTTATTACATCACTCCCAACTGATCCACGGCCACTGCCAGGCTGAGGCCAGCCAAGGCTAACCACCAGCACAGTGGAAAGCAACCGCCACATACACCAAACACACATCACCGCCAGAAGCAGCCTCAGTGACTGCTTCAGGAACCCCATGGCAACGTGTGACCCAGAATAGTTGCAAATGTTTTGAGAAGAGGAGGGGAGGGTTGATAAATGGGCTACCTTCAGCCCCCCCAATCTGCTCTCATTGTGTGTTGCGCAAAATGTGACACGCATAAGAAAAAGGGGGAATTCCAGGAAGCCGGGCAGAGCGAGCAACATTACACAATGTCGACCGGTTGCTGCCCATTGCATCATCGCCCTGCATCTTTCGTCTCTTCACAGGCTAACTCTGGGTACTGCGAAAGTGGCAGTGGACGAAATAAAGCAGGAACTTTGCTTCAGGACGGGTGACAATAAAAAGGAGACGTCTTCTCGTAACTGCTGCTCGAGCTGAGGGTTTTATGGAAGCAGAGCAGAAGCTGGGAGATGAAGGTAGAGCGAGACAACTCCCCCAAACCCTAAAGTTGCTTACAAAATAGAACAAGCTACGAGAGGATACAACTTCTGCAAGCCAAAAGTATTTAAGGACCAGCGAGGCAGAGCGTCTGTGTGCGTGTGTGTGAGAGTGAGAGATGTAGGCTGCCTGAATGAAGACATTGAGGGGATTTCCTGGTGCCGAGAGACGCATCATGCCAAAGGCATCCGGCAGGATTAGCGGCTGGAGCCAAACGTGTCCTCACTCTGCAGCACTACGGTTCGAGCTCTGACGCACAACAAGCACATGCACACACACAAGTCAGCCATAACAAGCAAGGTGGGCTTCCCAGCTCTCACCTCGCTGTTTATCAAAACCGTGGCAGATATAATTGGACACCTAATGGATGTAATGTTTAAACCTCAGAAGTTAATCTTTCACCAAGAATAATGACCCTGATGTAATGTAGGTGGGTGTGCAACAGTGGTTGTGCAATTAATGTTTGTACAAGGTCTGTTCTAAAGGCTTTTCACTGGACAATGTTTGCAAATATGCCCATTCAGTATCTGCAGGCCGTGGCATTCCTCTCTCAGCCTGCGTCAGCTTGGCTTAGCCGTGTCACCACTACTGTTACAGATCTGGGAAGATCTGTTAAGCAATTATTTGAGGAGAGCTATTAATAGCAGTCTAATGTGTGTTAAATACGGGGAGTAGTTTTAGCATTATGTACATTTTGCAAAATTCAGAATTTCAGAGTTCTTTTTTTTCCAAAGCTCACAATCAGCTAGGAAATTTGCTGCAGCTCTGTTTATTTACTGAACTCTCGACAGAGCTGAAAGACTTCATACGAAGCCACGCTAAAATAAGAGACGCACACCGTCTAAAAAAGCAGGAAAAAATCTACAGGAGAATTTCCATAACGCCTGAGGGTAGAGGTTGCATCCCACAATTCCTGCTCCCGTTTCCAAAACTTCAATCATCTTTATAACACCTGGATCAGGAAACGCTTCCAGCCATTCGCGTTGTTGCACTGATGCATGGACACGGCAAGCCCAATGCCAAGAACAACCACATGCGGCAACATTTATGTCAGGTGGAAAACCTTACGTAACACACTGACGTGACTGTGGAGCTGATTTCTTCTTTTGTCCAGAAAGCATTACATACATTTACAGAACAGGCCTAGCATGTCATACAATTCCTGTAGCTCCATCAAGGCTGGGTGTTTACCTTGTGAGTTTCTGTGCTGTCCAGATCCATTTTGGAGACCGTCATCTGTGGAAAAAAAACATCATCATTTTGGATCACAGTGAAACCAGGTCCATAATAAAACAATTGACAGCATATGCTGGCTGCTGATACTTTGAGTTCAGAGAATCTACTGTTGAGAAACAACAACGTGCAGTGCTGTGAAAAGCATTCATCCCCGTCCACATTTTTTGCATATTTGTCACACTTATGTGTAAATGCAAATTAAAAAAAGAAGTTTTTAAATGATGATTTAATTTTTAGGGGGAAAAAAAAATCTATAACCCCAAAAGAACCCGTGTGACAAAAGTGAAGTAAGCTAAAAGATCTTAAAAAGCAGCATATCGTGCCTTGAGCTAAAGAACCAGCTGAGTAACAAGGTCATGGACATCTGTCAGTCTGTTAAGTGTTACAAAGCCATTTCTAAGGCTTTGGGATTCCAGTGAACCACGGTGAGAGCCATTATCCACAAATGAAGAAAACTTGGCATAGTGGTGAGTGGCCAACTTACCAAAATTACTCCCCAGAGCAGATCAATGACTCATCCAGGTTGTCATAAAACAATTCAGAACAACATCTAAGGAACTGAAAGCCTCACTTGCATCAGTTAAGGTCAGAGTTCGGGATTCAACAACAAGAAAGACAATGGGCAAAAGTGGCCTCCATGGGAGAGTTCAAAGGAAAAAACCACTGCTGACCAAAGAACATCAAGCCAACAGTCAAACATAATGATGGTAGTGCGATGGTCTGTGGCTGCTTTGCTGTGTCAGGACCTGGACGACTTGTCGTAATTGGTGGAACCATGAATTCGTCTCTCTACCAGAAAATCCTGAACGAGACTGTCGGGCGATCAGTTTGTGTTCTAAAGCTCAAGCTCAGTTGGGTTATGCAGAAGGACAATGATCCAAAAAACACCAGCAAGTCCACCTCTGAATGACGCAAAAAAAAAAAAACAGCATAAAGGTTTTGGAGTGGCCTAGTCAAAGTCCAGACTCAAATTTGATTGCAATGCTTTTGCTGAACCTTAATTTCTCCCCCATAAAGATGGCATTTGAAAACCTCCTGTAATGTGTTTCGAGACCTCAATGTGTGTCAAAAAGGATGTGGTGTAGCCCTAGTAAGCTGCACAGGCAGAGATCACCCTCACTAACTTCTAATGCACATCCAAGCATTTTCTTGGATGTGCATGTTCTGGAAGCAGGAACCCAAGAATAGTGGGCCAAAGTTCCTCCTCTGTGATGTAAAACACTTAATTCCAGTTATTGCAAACACTTGATTGCAGTTCTTGCTGCCAAGGGTGGCACAAACACTCCTCATGTTGTGGGGACAATTACTTTTTCCACACAGGGTCAGATAGGTTTGGATGACTTATTTCCCTTAATAAATAAAATGGTCATTTCATTTCTTCATTAGCTGCATTCATGTCTAATATTATTTACTTGAAATTTACTTTGTCTGAAACATGCGATTGTGACAAATATGCAAAATAACTAAGAAATCAGGAAGGGTGCAGATATTTTTTTAAGCACTGCGTGCACAGCTAGCAATTTTTTTTGCAAAAATTAGGCATGCATGAGTGATTTCAGAGACATTCTTATACAGTTCGTTTTGTAGGAGATAAATAAACACAGTACACTGGAAACATGCACACTGTTGTTAAAGGTTTTAAGGAGTTATGTTATCTCCTACAACCTTCAAGTTGCCAAAATCAAGACTTCATATCTGAGGAAAGGTTTAAAAATGAGGAACAACAGAAAAAAAAAAACAATGCAAACTTAGTGCAAAATCTGAAAATAACTGCCTTTTCTTTCCCTCTTTTTTTGTTTTACACTTTGCTTTTACATGTGTTGTTTTTGTCTGCACTGTTCCTGCCAGAGGAAGAGCAAGAGGTGTGTATATTCCCAGTAAGCAAGCATGTTTCTGTACGTACACAGCGCAGCCTAAAGCAACTCGCTTTCAAACGCTACTCACCCATGTTTACTGTCATCATCAGGAAGTGGCCCTGTTGAACTCGAGCACAGAGCTCAACTTCTCTCTGCTGCTGAAGACTTCACCCTGAGAGTGAGGCAAAAAAACAACAAGGTTTCAACATCCAAGAACTGTGCCATTTTCTTTCAGCGAGGCGCGCATTATTTCTGAGAGTGCACAAAAACAAAGACAAAACAGGACGCAGGTGGTAGTATCAACACAGCGCGTTATTTTTCCGCAACGGTGTGACTGCTTGTGTTTTTTATTTGTTCTTTTTTTGTATTTAAACTGGTCTCCTGAGATTGACATATCCTCTACTCTGAAAAATAGCATGAAAGCCATTAGTCATAGTCCCGTGAATGCCCCCAGTGTGTGTTTACTGCCACCACAAAAACCGTGAGACGGCATCAGTGAAGGAATCCCTCAGCGTTTGGTGATGAGGGCTCCACACGCCCTTGAGATGGGGCGCTGAAGCGGCGAGGCGGGCGTGGGGGTTTGCCCGAACACCTGCCGCAAGTAAAGACCTTGAGAATTTTCAAAACAAAGTAGGTGAACACAGAGCGGAGAATCTGTACTCGCATCCGTATTTTGTGTTGCAGTCAGCACAGTGAGTGAAAATGCATGCTTATGGTAGATCTAAAGCCAAATACATCCATCTCACAGTATTCGTGCATTCTTAATCACCACTTCATGCTTACGGCCACTGAAGCGTTGCCCTTAAACGCACCGCTTATATCCTGAAACAGGCCAACGTGCAAATATTTCTCACGCCAAGACTGCAGGAAGCATTTGTTTGTTCTTTGAATGCAGTCTATGCAACAACAACAAAAAAGAGGAACAAGAACTAGTGCCTCAGCTGCTCTAAACGGTGTTGTGGTATTTGAATATTTGCAGTGGTTGGGACTTCAGTGTGTTCCCCATTACAGCATCAATCACAGAGCCATAGAAGGTATTGTGCACACTTCAGAAATCCAAAAAAGTTCAAGACCTTTTTAAACCTATGTTTACATCCATTTAAAGACAGCTTGAAGCAGCTTGAAGAAAAGCAACTGTGCTCAAACGTAACGCGATATTATTTTTAGTAAATGCTAAAATACACTTCTAGCTATGAGTGATTGCTAGCTACATGGGAAATTCAATCTTAATTGAAGCTCAGATTGCTAATGTTAGCCACATATTACCTAGCAGCTCTGAGTATTTAGATGAAGCAAAACTACATTTTAGTTACACAAGTTCTTCTTGCAGTAGAGGGTTAAAAGGTTCTTTTGGCTGAGCAATCAGAGGCATAGCTGCTAATGGCTGCTCGTTGCTACACACAGACAACACAAAAATCACAGCTACTGTTGTCAGTGGCTACAGTCTGACACTAGCAGAGTCACCGGTGACGCACTTGATGTCAGTTTTGGCTAAAATCCCTGAGTAATTCTGCTCTAATTCCTTGCAGTAAACTCCGCAATCGCATGGTTAACTGGACGGTCCAGCTCAAAGTCAGAACACCACAGTGAAGAGAAGAGCTAATACGGGAAACAAAATAGCAAACACAAGCCACAAAAAGAAATTAAAACACAAAAGAAATCCAGTTTGTGTGTTTTCACCTACGCCAAAGTCTGTATTACCCCAAACACTGAGCCCAGATAAATGCTCCGGCGTGCCTGCAGAGACACAAACACTTTCTCTTTGTGTCAGCCAGAAAACTTTTCATAAAAGCAATAAAAAGCGGCCACTGGAGCAATTTACAGCCTGAGGGGTAGAGTCACAGAGTGCCAACAGAGTTTGAACAAGGGAACAGACAGGGTACTGCTGTCAGTGCACTCGCATCACACGAGCTAAAAAGCTGGAAAGCTGAAACTTAAAGGAAATGTGGAAGAGCAAGGGTGCTCTAAATGTGTCGTGATACCAGCGTTAAATTTGGCTGAATTCACCGGATAATACGATTGCAAAGAACTAATATATTCAGTGTGTTCAGTACATCTGGTGTAAAGACGAGGACATTATTAGGAAAGGGAATACGAGCAAAGCTCTGCCTGTACGGTGCCATTGACCACACATGAAAGAGACGATGAGCCACGAGACAGGTGGTCTCCTAACACCACGTCGCCCAGTCTGTTGATGCCACACACAAATGCACGCACGCACACGGGAACAGAACAGCCTCTGTTTTATGCCAGCAAGTCACCAGATGGGCCATCTGCTTCCCTCCTCTGCCCAGCATGATTCCAGGCTAGTGGTACCCACTGATCGCAAGCCCAGTTCTCCACACACTTCTTGGCAGGCGGGCAATGTGACAGCCCCGCTTGTTGAAGATCAAATGCTAATCGCCGCTCGCTCTTGTTGCTCAGCAGCCACATGTCTTACGAGAGGGGACTGTCAAGTCTGTGTGCTAGATGGTCTGTGAGGAAAAGCATGCATCGAGCTTGCAAATGCTCCAGAAGTGTCTGAAACACTGTGACGTACTCCACCGTCAAGATATGGGGGGAAAGAGAGGAAAAAGAAGAAAACAAAAAAAAAATCAGCAGTCAGGCAGGCGAATGTTTCACTGGTAGATACCTCTCCTTTGTCACTACATAAGAGGACGGCGCTTTATAGAGAAATAACAAAGCAGAGCTAAACTCTTCAACCGCACGCCACAAGTTTTTATTTTTCATTTTAATTTTAAAAGGGCATTACAACCATGACCGTGCAGCTCGACGTGTACATGGTTGTGAGCATGTACACTAACCTTCTATGGGTCTATGACATCACTCTCCAACTAAGTAACTAAGTGGGCCACATCTCTGAGGGAAACACCCTCCTAATTTAGACTAGAGAAAGTGGGAGGTCTGTCCTCCGGCTGCCTGATAGCCAAAGCAGCATGATCTCATATGTGACATCACTCTTGACATGGAGTCCCAGAGAAATCACCATTTCAGAGGTTTACCTCTAGATATATTTTTTTTTCTTATTTGAGGGGGTTGGGTGCTGGGTTTCCACTCTCCAACCATCACAGAACAAGAAATGGATCCACAGACATCAGAAGAGGAAGTGATCAGTGACGAGATATAGGAATGTTGTGGCAGTATACCTGTGGAAGATATGCAAAGCACCAGGCTATTCTGGTCCCTTTTATTCTTCCTGTAATATTTCTCATCATACGGTCAGCTCAGGTCAGATTGAAGAATGGAAACAGGGAGAAAGAGACATCCAACGATAACACACACCGTTAAACCCAAATAACTACACAGTTTCCGATCCTTCAGTTCCAACAACGCTTGATATGAAACATGTGAAACCGCCTTTGTTGTGCAAGTAATCAAAGTGACACCAGCTAATCCAGGCAAGATGTTACAGGCAGTGATGAATTACACATTCAAGTTTCAGGAGTCTGCTAAATGATTTCCAAAGCATGTGGGAGTTATTGGAAGCCAACAGATCTGCAACAGTGGACAAAATACATCCAAGGTCCTGTTACAGTGTAGCAACAGTACTACCTGTTATAACAAAAGCAAAGGTCGTAATGGAGGTCGCTGTATCCAAAATAAGGTTAAAACAAACATCTTTTACTGTTAATGAAACCGCACAATGCATCGCAAGCCTGACATCATAATACCCGGTGGACCGTCTGAATTGCAACTCCCGCAGGAAGTGCAGGGTGATTAAGCGAGACGTGGCTATTTAGGTGACTTACGCTTTTTAAAAAGGTCAGGGGTGTCCTGTCTGCTAAACGCTTGCCAAGATTGTGTTGTGGCCACCCCGCATGAGTCAGAGGGTTATGCTTGCTGATTCTGGGAAGTAAGACAATACCTCATGTCCTATTGCTCAATAAGCCCACTGAGGGATTTCTATGCAGGGACACAGTTGAGGACCTCTGGGTGGTGGAAGACACGTGTGGGTGGGAGAATGTCATTCTGTGTGGGGCCTAAGCGCTCTATCATAACCTTGGTTCCCCTTTCTTTGTCTCAGGAGAGTTATTGCTGAGAAGAGATCTAAGCCCTTTAGTGGAACAACAGGCTTAATGATTGTGTCCTACAGCACATGAAGAGGATTTTTCCTGTCCTCCAGCACTAAATCTACGGTTTATTTCAAATAAAGGAAATTTCCCGTTGGATGTGAAGCCATTATTTATACATCAAATGCATGTTCAGTTAGAGACGCTGCACTGGAAGGTCAATGACTAAACTTATCTCTTTGCACAAATGAGTGCGATAGAAGGTTTATTAAGAGGGAAAATCACCAAGTATGAACCTTACCAGTTGCTCATTTTGGGTCAAAAAGTAGTTTTTGTTTTATAAATCTTGGTCATACCATATGACTAAAAAACGAAGGATTATCATGGTGTGAAACCAAATGATCCGTGGCTAACTTAAGCCTAACTTAAGTGCTCAGCCAAGGAGCTTGTAGTCCAGGGGTGGGCAACTCCAGGCCTCGAGGGCCGGTGTCCCTGCAGGGTTTAGATGTGTCCTTGAACCAACACAGCTGATTTAAATGGCTAAATTAGCTCCTCAACATGTCCTGAAGTTCTCCAGAGGCCTGGTAATGAACTAATCATGTGATTCAGGTGTGTTGACCCAAGGTGAGATCTAAAACCTGCAGGACACTGGCCCTCGGGGCTTGGAATTGCCCACCCCTGTTGTAGTCTCACATTCAGACCCACTGCTTCATATTGCACACGATTTTAAGCAACTAAGATGGAGACTGAAATGTTTACATCGACACTATAAAAAAGGACTTCCAAAACAAGCAGATTTTACGCAGCACAACCATTTAAAAGTTTCATTTAAGCTGCAAAACCCAACAGCTTTCCCTTCAACCTACATAGGAATGCACTGATTGCGAAATTCTGGGCAAACACCGAAGCTTAAAAATAGAAATCTGGCCAACAGCCAACGTTGATATCGTCATCTTTGTTTATTCTACTTCAGTTGTTATGCAATGGCTCACTTTGTTCCAGAAGAACCAATTGATGTTCATTGTATGAATGAATATCACTGTTCTAAAGTCATGCAGCCCTTTATCACACCATCTTGGAACATTCAACTAGGGGAAAACTGATGTAACGCAACAGGTAACAGATGATGTGCGTGGTTAAAATGATCTGTTAACCACCGAAAGCTAGCATACCATTTTCAGCATGCAAGGTCAACATTATATCAATTTCCTGAAGCCAAATTTCTTAACACTGTCAGTTTCCAATGGTATAAAAGAGACATAAGCAAACGTCAGGCTTTATAAATCTGGAACCAATCAAGGTTTAGCATGTTTGCCGGGTCGAACGCTGGCTTGAAAGTTTAAACTTTCATTTCGTCACTTCTGTTTGCGGCAATCTGAGAAGACAGTACAAATGTTGGGAGAAAGGCGTGTAACCAGAACCTAAAGAGGTGTATGAAGTGGAGCTCAGTGTTTTATCTTCACTCAGTCCAGTGCTACCAATCAGATTCCAGCGTAAGATGATCTTCCTCATTGATAGTGATGGCTCTGTTAGCTAGGAGATAAGTAGATCTGCCCTCCATTATCATCAACCGCACAGCAGTGGCTAAAAATAGCCAAAAGAAAGAGTGGTTTCTCCTGCCATCCACAATGCATCCACTCCCTGGATCACCAGACCCCTACTCACCACCCGAGAGAAATCTGTACGATCTGTAAAGTAAGCTGTATTTTCCGTTACGAGGTGGCATGCTGTTACAAGCACATTGATTCATTGTGTTTCTCCACCCACAGGCAGTCATGCAGAGACAGCTCGTGGACTTAAACCCATTTCACGAGACAGAATGTCAAACAGCTGTGGTTCAGGAAGACTAAAGGAAGCGTTTCGGCTTTGCCAGCAAGCTGTTTATCCATGAAGAGCGTCTCGGTTCTGGGCATTTGATGCTCACAGAGGCTAAATAAGTGCGACAGTGAAGAATCCAAAAGCAAAGTGATAATTAAGTTCCAAGAGTCTCCCGAGTCATTTTTATTTGCAATCTCCTCAACAAACTGCAAACTGGCCTCCCTTCTGTTTATAGGGATAAACCATTACACATGGAAAACAATGACACCTGCCTTGTGTAGCATTTTATATAACTGTGTACACACAAGCCTCAACATGTATGACCTAGTATGTAGACTTTCTGCTCTCTGGCCGCCTGTCCTTGCAGCCTCGGGCTCTGCTGCTGCTGACGGCATCGTCCTTACAGTCAAACAAGCCGTGCAGACAAAGCTCAATCAGGACAACTTCCTCTTGGTTTCTGGAACAGATCTTACCGGATCTTACTGCACTTTCACAGATAAAGTAAGCTGACCCAGACTAAGTCCTTCCACATAGTCCATATATCTGCTTGTCGTCGGCTCACTTTACATTCGATCAGAGTCGTATTTTTTTGCCCCGCAGCTACATCGTAACAGAGCATGTCTTAACATGTTGCAACTGTGTCCGAGATGAATGAAAAGAGGCTTAAATTTATCTATGCAAACTAGCAGCGCGTAATGGTAATGCTACTCTTAGCAATGTGTGGCAAAGGAAGCACTACACACCTGTATTTGTCCAGCGTCAATCTGTGTTCTTTAAACATGACGTATTAACACGAGCTGTGCAACAACTGTTATCTTGAAGTCGATTTACAGATTTTTCATGGATGTCTGGGTTTGGCTGGGTAAAGACAGAAAATAGTCTCAAACCCACTAAAGCATTTTTAGTCAATCTTTCCACTGAGGCTGTATATTTTTCCTTAAGCATGATCTCTTTGTATATTTGAATATATGCTGCTTTGGTTTGGATCTGCTTCCGAGTTCCTGCTGTGGAAATATGTTACTGCCACTATCAGGCTTTGCCATAGAGTTGGCAAAATCCATGTGGCTTTTATTTCACTTTGCAAATAC
Source organism: Neolamprologus multifasciatus (assembly GCF_963576455.1). Lineage (NCBI taxonomy): Eukaryota > Metazoa > Chordata > Actinopteri > Cichliformes > Cichlidae > Neolamprologus > Neolamprologus multifasciatus. The sequence goes on along the minus strand of NC_140447.1, from coordinate 18,997,338 downwards.
AGTACATAGAAATCAGGCCAAAGCCCTTTTTTAGTCACACCAGACGACACAGTCTTTGTTTCATTCAACCTCAGAGTGATTCATCAAAGCCTGAAACGCTTTTATGAGTCTTTTACTTTTGAATGATGTCTTTCACCGATCTACTAGAAAGACCTGGCAGAGCATGGTGACTTACACTTCACAGCACCAACATGACCAACAAGTTCACTTAAACTTCTTTAGAAAGAGTCACAGTGTTGGTATTAAACATTTTTATTATGAGCCTTAAATAAAAACTGCAGTGCTCCTGAAAACTTTCTCTCTGCTCTGCGCATCAAAGCCAGGATTTTGGCTTTCAAGTGAATCTGACAGACATGGACTCAGCTCAGATTTTATGGGTAGTCTATTAAAGAATGACGGAAATCAAAAGGACAAAACTATAGCCAAAGCTCAATTCCACATTTTTAAACTGCACTCCTTTCCATTAACTGAACTGAAAAAGGTTTTCTTTGTCTTCTATTTTGGTCCATCAGTCTTCACACAGTATTCATGTCTTAGACTACAACCTTCTTCAAACTCTGACTTCATACATTCAAAGTTTAAATGTATATTATAAAAGCTGCCAAACCAACAGTTGGTTTATGTAGTCAAACCAGATTTTTGAGAAACACATCTGAAACTGATCTGTTTACATCTGGTGTTTATAGATTTAAACAGTGCTGCACAAAATAACCCTCATTTCTTTATATTTTACTTTGAAGGCTTTCTTGTAATTTTTAAGTGGTATTGAGCAACAGTTCTCCAGGCTTTCTGGAGGCCTTTTAAAGTTTTTCTTTCGACATCGGTGCTTTTTCACAGATTTTTCAGTCCAGTCCTTGTACTTGAAGAATTTTGTTTGTTTGTTACATCACTTAACGCTGACCTATGAATCACTCTGTATACATACAGTATAACAGATAACTTAGTAAAGAAAAACATTTTAAAATGGTATCTTCTGTTACTTTGTTACTACCAGCACATTGGAAAAACATAATCTGTTCCCCTTTCTTTAGCTGAATTCACAATAAAATGCCAAAGATAACACAGTGTGACAGGCGTAAAATAGTATTTTGGCACCAAGAAAGTGATTCCAAACGAGTCATTTGCTAAAAACTTGGCATAATTCAGGATGTTGCGCAGTTTGTTCTTAAACATTTTTGACAAAACTGGACAAGAAGAGGACAAAACAAGAAGCGGCAGAAGTAAAAACAATCTACAGCAGATGAACATGACCGGGAAGTCACGTCTTTAACAAATCCATCAAAGAACCTGACGCGTGACCTCAGAGATGCATCTGGACCTTGAGCAGATCCATCTACTGTTTGCTGAAGCCTCATCAGAAATGGCCTCATTGGAAGAGTGGCTGTCAAGAAACCATTCTTAAGGAAGGTAAACGGAGAGGAGAGGCTATGTTACACAAGAACTGGACTGAAAAATCAGTGGCAACAGGTCTGATGAAGTGAATCCAAATTTGAAAGCTCTGGTTCAAATTGTCAATATGTAGAGAGGGAGCCAGGACACAGGTACAACAGTGACTATTTACAGTACTTTTTTGCATGTTTGCGCATTTTAATAGATTGCTGCCCCCGCTGCACTTTCATTGCAAAATATCAAGAAATTAGGGGTAGCTCAAGATTTTTGCACAGTACTGTACACACAGTATAAAAGAGTTGTATAGAAATAGGAACAAATAATGGAGTTATTGTCTATTAACTTTTCAGCACTGCACTTCACAAACTAGATTGCGATTCACCAGGAAGACAGTTTGACTTTGCACTGTCTGCTCAGCTATGACGCTACTCTGCAACATGTGCTGCAGGACTCACTGCAGAGTAGGGCTGTGCGATATGACCAAAATCTCATATCCCGATATAAGACATCTATCGTCCGATAACGATATAAATCACAAAAATTTAACATTTTCTGTAAATTCTGTGAATCTCGGGCAGCTCGACTTGCTTGAAGCGTTTCCAGCTGGGCGTCATGTATCTGGAGTCAAGTGTTTTAACCGATGCATGAAACTATACATTTTAGACATAAGTTGTAACGGCCGCCGTTTCTTTGTGAGTATTTATTACACAGTGTGCTGCGGGGGAAAGCCTGTTCTAACGTTTGAGTAAGGTGTATTTTTTTAGCACCTGACGGCTCTTTTTTGCTTCTCATCCCTAAATATTCTGCATACTCTTTCACGTGGTTCAGTTTATTTTGAAAAGTCTCAACAGGATCTTGAGCTTTATTGTGAAAGGTTTATGTGGAACATAAACAAGCGGACACGCGAGGGTTTTCCCGTCGTTGTTGCTAACGACAACGCATAAAAACAGGCGCTTGTCCGTCTGTAGTGTGGTTATATTAAATATAAAAGAAAGAGAAAACTTTAAGAAATTAATATAGCCACTACAGTGACCATCAAAACGATGAAAAAAATATTGCTGTAAACAGTTTCTTTTGCGACACCACGAAACAAACGATAGACGTTTTTACATCGTCATCCGATATATATCATTATATCAAACAGCCCTACTGCAGAGTATTGCTGACACAGGATTCTGAGCAGCTCTGCTGGATAAACTATGTGATTGTCACGACAAGCATCAGTTTCTGCATTATGGTCTGCAAAGGGAAAAGTTGTCTTATTAGAAACACCTGAGAAAATACCAATAAATCCCTGACAGGCCATTTTGCTCTAGTAGGTTCTCGCCACACTCGGTGCCACTGGGACAACATTGCCTCGATAGCACATGCATGAACACTCACGCTCACTCGGTGAAAACAACAGCAGCCATATTATCACAGCTGGTAATCAAGCAATATAAAAAATATATTAAAAGAAAACAAGGATTCAAGAGAAACCAATCCTCCCATCTCTCTGTACTCTGCCATCTCTCTCACAGTAACCTTTGAAAGGCCAGCTTTTCCTCAGTGGGCATCTGGAAAGCAGTGAAGCTCCTGTGAATTCAGCATATGACAGCACGGGTTTATGGTCATCGTGGAGCGGACAGCGTGAGGTAAAGGAGGCCGTGATGCTGAACTAATGACCGGCAAAGCCTCCCGTGTGACACTAAGAGGTGACACCATGATGTTAAAAGGAGTGAACATAACTTTCTCATAAGTAAACTGCGGGGGGGGGGGGTCTTAATATTAATAATAATAATACAATCTGCATGAGCAAACTCTGTTGCACATGACATACTCCCATGCAGTTCTCAAAGGTTTTTCAGATTAAAATGAGACGCTGTGAAACTCTGCTTAACAGACTTTCACCTGTTTTTCCCTCCTCCCTGACCTTTGTCCTCATTAGTCCCATCAAAATGCAATTAATAACCCAGCACGTTTGTGTCTGGCACCATTCACTGTGGGATTCTGTCCTCTTATCAGCACAGTGGTTTGTTTTGCTAGAGGCACGCCAGCCATATCTGTGGGTGGTTTCCACTTGACAGTTTGACTCTCACTTTAAGGCTATTCCTGAGCTCCAGGGCACGCCACGGCGATGATGAACTCATCCATCAGGGTGCCGCTCAGGCTCCTTCTCGTGAGTGCACTTCCAATTGATTTGATTTGATGAAGACGGTGGCCTCATTAAGATCTAATTTAGCGCATCATCTCAGAGACCTGCCATGTCTGGATGAAGCTCACCTGCATCCTCGTCGCTTTCTCACCGCCTCAGGAAGGCAGAAAAATCTCTTGGAAACCGAAAACAAAAGGACAGGAAACAAAAAAAAAAAGTAACACACGAAGGACTTTTCAGGACAAGAACACAGAGGTTTCCTCTTTTCAAGAAAAACACCAGCTAAAGTAACCACAGTGAATCACAGAGGACTGGAAAACTGACAGCAGAGAGAGAGAGAGAGAGAGAAAGGACACTGACTATGAATGACTCTACAATCACATATGATGGCACTGACTTTCCAGCAATCAGACACATCTAAAGACATGCAATTTATGTCCTCAGACGTTGCTCAATCCAGTGCTGTGCACTGGAAACGACCACTTAGCAAAAAGCAAACTTTCCCCCTCCCCACTATTTTCTTTTTGTTGCAACAGAAACAGTTTGTTGTGTCTTTAAAACTTTATTGTGTCTCTTTCCTTGTCCAAATCCAAATTCAGCAACATAACAGCCGCACTGAAATCACCTGGAGGCTCTCCAACTAACACTTTCCACTTGCAGGAAGGCCTACCTGTAAATGCACTGCACGTGATTTGTGTTACGAGCACTCACTTAAAAAGAACCTATAATAACATAATTAATATCTGCAAGTCTACTGTACTGTCGTGGAGTTTTATTTCCTATAAATGAGAAATAATAGTAACAAGCGGTGCTCCCAAATAAGGGGGAAAACCCCACAGTAGTTCTTACCTTGTTATCTGTGTGTGCCCATGATCCAGTTGCGGCTGCAGGATTTTTGAAAATGAACTGATTGTGGGCTGTAAGTTATCACAGAAGAGCGGAAAAATCCTAACAGATGCGGAGAAAATCTTCCAAAAACAGTGAGCTGATATCCGGAAACTGCGCTCTGGACTAAGCGCAGAAATAACAACAAGAACAAGCTGCACTCAGGCGCAAAGATATTCTTATTCTTCTTTCAGAGGTGCATAAATCCAGAGTGGAGTGGACAGAGGGGAATAACCTGCAGTGGCCGATGTGTTTCAGAGTAAAGTTTTTTTCTTCTTCTTCTTCGCCCTGCGCTTTGCTTGTCTCAACACACACTACGGAGAGGAGCGAGAGAGCCGAGTTTCACCCTGGAGCTGCGCCTCTGATGTCAGCAACAACGTGAGCTCCAGGAAGTGGTGACGCTGTCCGGTGGTGCGTTTCCACGGCAGCGGCTTCAAACCTCAGAGAGTACCGCCACACTGTGGACATCAGGGGCAAATACATATTGTCCTGTGCTCCTACGCTCTGTGTCGAAAAGTTCAGGTGGACGGAGGTGCTGTGCTATACTGCAAATACCGCTATCGATCCAATGCCAAGTAAACACATGGGGCAGCAGTGATGATAGCAATGTCAATACTTTTAATTTATAAAGGCAGCTGACCTCTCCGGGCCACCGTACAATAATGCTGGGAAATACTGCAAGTTTTTGGTATTGATCTGATACCAACTTAACGTATAAAAGCAGCTTGTGTAGGGGAGGGCAGTGTGTCATGACTTGTGAGATTAATCATCATCGATTTGCAAATTCTGACATTTTTAATTACCACTAAAACACTGAATTTTACACATTTTTTAAATTTTGCCTGTCTCTAAAGCATTGTGGGTCCTCTTCTGTTGCTGTGTGTTGTTGCGCTATAACTGTGACACAATTAAAGCTACATGCTGAACTTAGAAGATAGAAACAAAGTATCAATCCTACTGAGTCAGATACCAATACCAGCCTTGGTATTGATTCATACATTTACATGTAGTGAGCAATATGGTGGACACAGCAGGTTATGAAGTTGGCATTAGGCACAATCAGATTGGACAAACTTCATGTACCCAGTCAACCCTCCCATCCAAAGGAAGACAAGCTAAAATCCAAATGTCATTGTTTTTTGGGGGAAGTATTTATGCTTTTTTCCCCTCCTGTTTGTTTCCTTTATTTAACTACAGTGTGTGATTTTGATTGTATCCGTATGTCGATACATAGCATGCGGTAGAAAGGACAATAATTGTGACACAGCTGTTGATGGGTTGAGGATTGCCACTTTAAAGGTTATGCAAGATGAGCAAGCATGAGTCTGATTAGATATATGTCAAATTTTCATATCATGCTGCGCATCAATCTGGCAAAGTTTTGGTTTTACGGGGGTTTTTTGGTGGTGGTGGGGCAGTGATCAGTTCTCCACACATGCCTGCCTCATCAGTGCAGCTGAAGTGTTTCTAACTCCCCTCACTTGATCTCAGTGGGTTGACAGTGCCTGTTGACTGTCATCATAGCTCCATTTGAGCGCTTTAAATTGTCAGATAAAGAGCACGAACACTTGCCTACATTACTGAAGCCTCTCTAAATGGCCACAATTTCACTGGATCTGCAGCAGGCTTAAGAGGTGCATGAACTTGGTTCAAATAAATATTCAAATATGTCAGTAAGATGTCCATTACATCTGCAAACACTGTGATACTATTTTACCATTAGCATGGATAATAATCTGTATCTTTTCCCTGCATTTCAGCTAATAGGAGACACACACATGGCAGCACATTGCTAACTGGATTATAAGTATTACACCTCACTAAATGATCAAATGCTCTACTTAACCACACATCACTGACTATTTTTGCCTCTCATTTGATTGCTGAGCATTTGCATTGTGCATTTCATTTGTATCTTGGGGAAACAAAGGCTACCTGTGTACAAAAAATATTTATAATGGGCATAAAAACAAAACCCGGAGGGAGACAATCAGAATGACGAATGCTTAACTGACCTTGGGTCCAGCATCAGATTAGTTCCAAACAGCAGTGTTTTATTGTGATCAGACATGCCCTTGCTCTCTGTAAGACTGCTTCAGTGCAATGAATATCAATTGGACATTTGCATCTCTCTATGGATTTGAGTGCTTGTAGATGCTAAACTGTGCTGCAGATGAACACGGCATGCAGCTGTTATGAACACTCACAGCCTGTGAGTGTGGGGGAGTTCACATGTTTTTTATTTGTTTTTTTTCTAGCATCACCTGAGAGAATTTTGGAGATTAGGAGGGTTCCCCAGAGACAAACCACATACTATACCATTATATACTTGAGTCATATACGCTTACATATAGGTCATAGTATATAACATAACCTTTGTCTATTGGCCATCTGCAGAAATATTAAAATCATACTAATATTCATGTGTCTCATGTGTAAAAAACCATGCGGAATGATTTTTAAACTGATTGCTGAGTATTGAACCTTTGCCTTTACGAGTGCTGGGAAAAGCAGTTAGAATACAGTATATGTTTAATGAACATGTTTACATACTGGCACTTATCCTTCTAGTCTTTACATTTTGCTAAGTGGTCTCCTAGAAAAATGCAAAAAATGCACATGCAAACTGTGGCTGATATTGATTTGTTGGGAATCAATGAGGCCTCTCTGTCAGTAATAGGAGCGCCTCAGGGAACCCTTAAAATACTGGGAAAGTCTTTTTTTAAAGCAATGTTCAAAGCTTTTCTAGTGTCTTTGGCAGTTTTTTGCTCTGGCTACTGTCTCTCTGGCATTTTGCATGGTTTTTAGGTCCACTGGGACTAAACTGGAGGGTTAGCTGCTGCCTCAAATTTTCCAGACTGCATAAGACATCTAAAAAAAAACACAGAATAGATTTCTTCAGATTCTCTTAATCTTTTGATGATATTATGTTACTGTAGATGATGAGATTTTCACAATTTTAAGTTGTGCAACATTATTCTGAAATGTGTTCAGAATTTGTAGATGCAATTTGTTTAGTGGTTTTTCTTTCAGATTGCTGAAAGGCTTTTTAGTTGGTTCTTTTTATACCCAGTCATGATACTGACCGAATTAACTGTAAAATGTTTCTCCAGCTGTTTCTTTTTAGAACCACTTAATTCTTCAGCCTTTTGTTGGCACTGTCCAAGCTTTTTGGAGGTGTGTCGCTAACATCAGATTCAAAATGAGCCAATATTTTTCTTAAAATTGTGGATTGCTGCAGTTTTAAACATTTCATACCTGTTCTATGATCTGTCGTGATTAAAATATGGGTTCGAACATTTGCAAACTACTGAATTCTCCTTTTATTTAGATTTTGAAGTTTACTAACTTTTTTTTTAAATTGGAGTTGTATGATACATGTGAATGTAGCTATTATATAGCTATTTCACAATGAAGTGGCCTCAAGAAGCCACATTGCTGTTTTACTGGATAAATCACTAATTAATATTTAAACACAGGAAGTTTGAGTTTACAAACTCTTCAGAATGGCTACTGCGAGTCTTAACATGCTGCATCTTTCTGTCTGCATCTTTTCGTAATTAAATGTCTTTATGAAAACAGTCATGACTTCGCGTTCGCTGCAAGCACTTTAATGCCGTTGTATATAAAGAACAAAAGAAGAGCAGAGAAATTACCTTTTATATTTATTTATATTCTTACAGATCAACTATAAATAAAGAGATTCAACACCTTTAGCTTATTTAGCTCGACCTGTACATTTCATCAAAGGATCCTGTTCCCCGGAGCTGCAGCGTGACAGACATCTTTATGAGAGGAGACTGGATAACCAGGAGAGCGCTGAACTCTCTGTCATCACTGAAACACACATAACCATACTTTGAACGTGTTACATAAAGCTAGCTGGGTATTTTTTTACTGTTTACGATTTCAATAGTAAAAAATTATTTCGATGGTTTGCTGCATTACCCGGGAGTGAAGCTGATCTGAAGACGCTGGCTGCTGCTGGTGATGCGGTGCTCCTTGGACCCGAGCAGTCCAAAGTCAGGTGTTACTCTGAACACATGGGAGTCCCCTTCAACTGACTCTGCACAGGGTGAATGACACGAGTAGGGCTGACATGCTATGCAAAGCAATTTGGGCTTCACATAGAAAAATAGATTTCTAGGCAACAAAGAGGTTACTGATTGATTTGTGATTACTTGTAATTGATTTCCAGAACACGTGGGCTCCACAGCTGTACAGATTTACTTCTCTGGTTTGCGTCTGGCCCACATAGCAGAGCCCAAAGTCGACGCTGACAGCAGAAAAACGCAGTGTTGGAAGATCCAGATGAGCGCAGAGTGGCACCGTCTGCACAGAGCAAATAGACTATGTGAGGTCATATAGCAGCTCCCAACCGAGCTGTTATACACGCATTGAACAGATGTCCCTAACCTGCAGGGTGTTGTTGCTGTAGTGAATCAGGAGATTCTGCTCGAACCTCAGCTTCATCTGCCTGTTTGCACCGTGGATCAGCTTCACCCCAGGAGGGATTTCTTCATCTGTCTGTTCCACATGGTCCAGAAGAGCCAGGGAACAGTGGAAGGCCACTTTCACCTAGTATTTAAACAAAAGAGGGCACCACTTACAAATAATTGTGTAAATCAAATTCTAATGATGCTGCTGCATCCATGACTCATCTCACCCGCATGCTGTGTTGTGGCTTAAGCACTAAAGACTGATTGTCGCCAGACGGAGGATTCCTGGAGGTGCTGGTCGGGCCTTTGGGTTTTGGTTTGACCACTGAAAACGGAGGCTGAGTCCCCAGGCTGAAGTGCAGGGGCATCTCTGAAGTGTTTTTCAGCTGGAAGCTTTGTGTGATGTCAAATTCACGCACTACTATCTGCAAAAAAAAAAAGAAAAAGAAACTGTTCAAAATGAACTTGGGATCAACATCTCATGTGTGCACTTGCATGTCAGAGCACTGTTGATTAGTGTTGTACACTTCTCAGACCTACATCGTTGTCTGAGTTTGCCATCAGTAAATCACCGGCCGAAGCACGAAACTCCAGCACCCCGTCGTCCTCCTCCGCCTGCAATAAAAGCCTGCAGCGACAGGAAGTCAAGAGGAAGATATGCAACTTAATCAGGCCACCTCTGAGCTGCTTTTACCTAACCTCAGCTTATTTTAATTTAAGAAACATAAATCGAGCAGGATGCATTAGGTGTCCGGGTGGGGATAAATAGCAGGAATATAATTGCTTACGCTGCAGTCTGAACGGCTGCTAGTAGATCCACTCTGACGGGCTCTAAATCCAAACCCTGAGCCCTCCCAACTTTACCGGGAACACAAGCAACCAGCTGAATTACACACAACAATAAAGTACAAGGATTTAGGCTGGATCACAGTTATCTACTGTTTGCATTTCCCAGGATGTAACATCGAATCACAATGTTCCAAGCAGCTTACCTCGGAGTCTAGGTTCATGAAACCCAGAGCAAAGCCGACACATCTGGACTTACGAGCAGCCCCAGAAAGGGTCAAAGGAGTAAAAGACACATGGATGGCTCTGCTGCTCTTTGCTGGAATCACCTTGAGATTTACAAAGAAAAGCATCATTACTTGGATGAAATAACAGACAACAATCACGTGGCTAAAATCCTCCGACCGTACTATTTGTTGCGGTGTGATGCAGAAGGGGTAATCTGAGAGGTTGCCCATGTGAGGCCTGATGTGGACCGATATGAGTTTTTTCTTTCCAAGAGAGGGATAAAGACAAGTCTCCTCTTCTTCCCCACGCTCATCTTCAGATGTATATTCTTCCTCTTCCACATCCTGAAATCAATACAGGAAAGCTAGGTCGAGCCATTCAAAGAAGAAAATGTGCGTTTATGAGGTTTTCCCACGGGATGTGTGGTAAAATCTTTAAGCATCTGCATCATGGTGTTCAATATATACTCACAGTCAAGCTTTGGAGAGAAGCACTTGTTTCCTCAGAAACTGTGGTGCGTGTTTTTTCCCATGCTGTTTCATTGAGGCTAGAAAGCCTCAGCGCGCTGCTCAGCACCTCGTTGCCATCCGCATCTTTAAGGGGGAAAGCGTCTCCAAACACCACCACAAAGTCCAGCAGTTTACCGTCGTTCTGATCTACGTTGTAAGTCTCCCAGTCCAAACGAATATCTGTCACCCAGCCGACATTTACATTATATCATTTAGAACTTATTTCTTCAAGCTGTATTTATGTCCTACGGGCAAGTCCAATTCAAAGTGCTTTCCAGTTGACTGATGAGCAGATAATAGGATTTCACAATGGCAAGGACAGCACTTTCAAAAGCACTGAAAGCCACTCGAAAACACCTAAAAGTGCCAAAACAGCAGCTACCAGTAAAGCCGAAACTCTGTTTTCCCAGTACCATCTGACATCGATCTATTAAGCTCTATTATAATTCCCATTTGATATTTTTTATTCCAGTAACAAGCTGGAATGCAGTTACTCCCGCAGACAGGAAACGAGAGGGTCATTAAGTCCTTTTCCAGCACACAGTGTTTACTGAGAACACTTACCAAACATGGTGGGATTGTTGATGCGAAGAGAACGAGAAACGGTGTCACCACCCGATACATGAGTGCCAAACCTAACGATGAGGAGAGGTATTTCTCATTAAATGAGATAGCCGCTCATTAAAAATACACAAATATAGGTATAAATAGCTGGGGAAAGGACTGTGGAACAGACTGTATGATTGGTCCCTGGTTCTGATCTTGTCCTCGTGGGCCCATCATCTGGAAGTAGAGGGGGCAGCCTTTCACTGTCATATGGATGGGAATAAGCACAGGCTTGAGATCCCCCACCTGGATCAAAAATAAATCACTGAATTAAAATAAAGAAAGAGGCCATTTAGATTCACCATAGAACTCAAGACACACTGCACAATCACTCCCTGCTTTATCCACAGTTTACAAAATGAACATCAGTGTGTACTAAATGACACCATAAACTCATCAGGAACATGTTTTCTGAGGTCGTAGAGCAGAAAACAGGTGTTGCCACCTGCTGGCCATTAAAAGAAATGCAGATTTAAGGTGGTTCTACAATGGCTTTACCTTTTAAGACTTAGTAGCTACATCCATGTTTTATATCCAGTTTATTACATCAGTTACATCACATTTATTAGCTTAAACTGTGGCAACATACTTTGCATATGAGGTGGTCTGTGTACTCCCCCCACATGTCAGTGTAGGCAGTCACGTCCACAGCCCGACTCTCAAACGCTCCGAGTGTCCCCGTGTGTGGCGTGACAAAAAAAGCGGCGCCTTTTCCATGAGCCAGCAGGCTACTCACAAACTCTGGCAACGAGCAAATAAACAGAATCAGTTTCTTGTTTCTTTATATCAAAAGCACGATATAAAGATGATGCATACCCTCGTGTGCTTTTTCCTCTGCTTTCTTAGCTTGAACAGAGTGGAGCGGATTCGTGACGTATGCAAATCTGCGATTAAGATGCAGCCAGTGTCAGATTTTCTGTCAAAGCAGAGTTATACTTTGATCAATAATTCAGCTCCCTTCACCTTTTCTCTGGCTGCTTATTTGGCTTCAAGGCATGGCAGGTGAAATATTCTGCCTCTACGGTAAAAGGAGCCGGGATAGCAGTTTGATTGGTTATCAGTAACTGCTTGCTAACAGCACTCTTCAAAATGACACCATCTCCAAAGTCAAGTACTGGTGTTGAAGGACTGTGACCATTTGGACTAGAACGAGAAAAAACAGTTTTTTCAGTATCTGAAACTGAGTTATTTGATGCAGTGGATTTTTAGATGCAAGCCTTTAAGGCAAGTTCACTACCAGACACCGGGCACACTGTAAGACACACTGAGTTTCTTGGGTTTGGCCACAATTCCAACAACAAGAGGGGAGTTCATTCCCTGGACTTCACAGACAGCAGCCACCTCGGTCAGCTCGAGCTAGAAGAAAAAAGGTGAGACTTTTTTCTTTCAAACTTTAGGTGTGTTCAAAAAAATGCTGCAAAGTAGCACTTACGTCTGTGTGAGCAGTAAAAGTCACTGTGATTTCCATGCTGACATTAGGTCCCAGAGTACCAGAGGAGGGGTCAAAGGTGGCTGAACACAGTGACGCTTGTTTGCCCTGCAGCTGGGCCTGTTCAAAGCAACAATAACTATTAAAAGACAAGCTCGATATAGCCCACATGCCCATGGAGAAAGATCTATTTCCCTTTTAATAATATGTACTGAAACAACCTTTTCCTGCATACGCTAGTGCAACTTAATACAGTAAATGTTGTGTTGCATACCAGCCAACTGAACTGTGATGGCAGCAGGGTCTGATTGAAAAGAGTTACGGTGCCTGTGGCAGAAGCTCCAACATAAAGTTCAGGGAAGGACAGCGTGCAGTTCAGAAGACAGACGTGGGACGACTGCACGTCTGCTCGCACTGACAGGTGACTGTAGGGAACACACAGGTAGTGCTGTTACTTACTCACGTCTTATTAATATGGTTAATATGGTTTTTGTGGATCGTATTCTAGACTAAAAGGAGGACTCATATTGTTTTATGTGACTGTGCTTCCTTACCATCCTGTCCCATTTTCCACAGTCAGTTCCAGCTCAGTTTCAAACAGCTGGCAGGAATGTGGCTTAAAGAGCACGTCCACATTGCAAGAGGCCAAGGGAGGCAAGAGACCCCTGCTGGGTTCAACTGAGATCTAAGCAGCAACACAGATTGTTTATATGGAGTCACTTCATGAACAGAATGAACAGTCAGCCTAGCTTTCATTTTATCGTGTTTTCTATGTACCTGTGAGTATTGATGCTTGCTCTCCAGGATCCAAGAGGCTTCCAGCTGGGTGGTATTGGTAAGGAGCAGGGTGGTCTGTGTCTGCTCTCTGGGTCTCATGGGTCCAAAGTCAATGCTGGGCACATTGAGAGTCACTGTGGGGCCCTGTATAACACCACCAAATGATAGTAATGTCACAAAAATAGACGCTACAGTAATGCATTTATGCTGTGTGGTTCAATCTTACTTTGAAGGAGACTTCTACAGCCAGAGTGACCGGCTCACGGTGGTGCTGTATGTGGCAAACCAAACTGGTCACAATATTCTCTGCTTTCCCTCCCATCACAGTAAGACTGAAGTCAAAACATTCATTCTCCTCTGGATACGGCCCAGAAAAGAATTGTCAAGCCAAAAAACAAAAAAGATATAAACATTTAAAAATTATACTTTTTTGCAGCATTAAGCAGATCAACTCTGTAATGCACCTAATCTGCCAGACGATGGCTCCACTTCTATTACATGACAGCTGCTGTTAATTCTCTCCCATTGAAAACAGATGAAGGTTTTGCTGTGGTTCCACATCTGGTGCACGTACAACACAGAAACAATAAATTCATTAATAATAGCGATCTGGGCGCAGAATGACGTGATTTAACTCCACTATTAGAAACTAACCTTGAACTGCCTTGAAGTGGGTGTGCAAATAAAAATCTCTCCAGGGATCACAATGGCGTAAGGCTCCAGCAAGATCTGATAAGGCTCCGTTGACCCCTTGACCTCTATCTCCATGATGATGACGCTTGTTACCTTGGAGCCAGGCTGCACGGGCTGAAGGACGCTATATCTCCCCAAATTATACAATTTGTTAGATACAAAAAAATAAAAAATGAACAAGGCAGGCATTGTTTAGTAAGCATCATGTGGGAGACCTTGTGATTTTATTTGTTATATTAACATTTATCAACCTGCTGTCAGAAGGCTCTGGTGGCAGCTGGGGGATGTCTCTCAGGACTAATTGGCAGACACTGTGATAATCCTTCAACTTGAGAAAACACATTCTTCATTCAAGAAATGCAACGTTGTTTACCATCATGATACAATGATTGCTGGATTTATTTAATTTTCAGCTATTTATCCCGAGTCCTCTTTACCTCTTTAGGACAAAAGATGAGCAGATACTCTTGGTCCTGGCAGGGAGCCAGGATGCCTGTTGAGGGGCTGACATGGAAAACCTCGTCTGTGGCCAAGTGGAACTGGATATGTGTGGCATCAGGGCTTTCCCCTGGAAGCAGAGGATGCAAGTTGGGCTTCATGATCTGCCAGTGAAAAGGAAGCTCCAAGTGGCTTTTTTCCCAGATGAAGAAAGGAGAAAGAAACAGACAGAAAATGTGTTATTTACTGATCTCTGAAAGGAATGTTGCTGTTGCAAAAAACAGCAACACAGAGTCAGAAACAGAGTTTATTAGCATTTTCATTATTTCATTATTACAGCTAGTACGGGTGCTTGAACCCTATCTTATGTTACCCTGTGGCCAAAAATTTGAAAAGGAAGAGATTTGCTTAGAAAACACATGAGACGTGAGACTCTTACACATTGTTTCTGATGACAAGCTTCTTCTGTTGCACAGAGTGAGGGTTGCATGGGCTGAAACGGATAAAGTGCTCTGCAGTAAGGTCACGCACCTCTCCAACCACAGGAGGCTCCTCCCCCCCAGACACAGACACCAGCTCCAGTGCGATCAGCTGGCCCTCACCTGAGAAGCAAACGCACATTACACACAATGCATAATTTATTGCGGAGCATAGCTCTTAGCAATGCCTCTTGTTGGGATTTACCTTCAATGGAAATGTCTTTCACCTGGCAGTTGTCACACACAACAGTGAAAAGCTGGCAGCTCTTCTCAGCGGTGGTTGGAAAGAAAACCACCTGTAAACCCACATTAACACATTTTTTTTTACATGCTCAGTTTCCATATATACAGTCAGCTGATTAGAAGTCAGAGGTAGGGGAACTGAAAGGAAAAAACAAAGAAGAATTGAATTAACATATTACTCTACCTGATTTTAAATCCAGACTCACCTCAACAACAGTGGCCTCTCCTGGCTCCAGTACAAAAAGGGAGGGACTGACAGCAAAGGGTGGCTGCTCAGAAAAGTATGTTCTGGCCAAAGACTAGATAAAGAAAATTGGAGCTAATGATAATGAGACTGAGCTGTTTGGTTGCATAAAAACTGAATTAAAACAATATATTTATATGTGTCAGTTTTTTACCCTAAAATTTGAAGCTGGCCACTCGTCCTTTGGAATAATGCAAAAGGTCCCAGTGCTGAGGCCCACATTTTGGCACAGAAACTCAACAAACTTGACTCCTCCAATGAGACAGTAACCACAGTCCAGGACTCTTGGTACTGAAGAATAAGAGGGAAGCATATCAGCAGTACATCGGCAAATGAAGTAACTAATGTGCATAACAACAATATTGGTGGGGCAGACTGCAGTGAAAACATACAGGTGAGAATAGGAGGAGGTCTCCATGCCTCAATCGGTACCACAAATGGGCCCTCCGTCTGGGTCTCCACCACTATAAAGTCCTTGTAGTCTCCCAGGGAGTCTGGAGCAAAACGCAGCGTGTACTTACAGCTCATCCCCGGGGCAACAACGCCCCCTTCACCAGGGAATCTCCCTGCCAAAACGTATCACAATGACAACCCCTATTTACATTATGACTATGCAACTCTGAATTTTGTGGGGTACTGCTTATCTTCAGATAGCTTAGTGTAAGTTAAAACATGTGAAGTTAATATTGGCATACAGAGGAGCTGCTGTCTCCGCAGGAATGCTAAAACTGTACTCCAAAATTAAAACTTTTTTTGTGGTTAAAGCTCTGTTGCATTCCTGTTTAATGCAGTCACTTACACTTTGACACACTTGCTTATTTCCTCACCACATCAACAACAAGAAAATATGCACCATCCAATCAGAACTAAAAGGAGCTCACCCAAGCCAATAGAGAAGTAAGGAGTGGTGGGAGGGATCACTCGGATGTGGCGGCTTGAAGAAGTCACATTTTTAAGCTCCAGTGTAGTCTGAGACAGGAAAGGGCAGGGCAAGGGCTTGTTACAGTGCACCAATTCACAGAAAAAGGAGGATTCAGTTTTTGTCTGGTTATAAAAGCTCTGAAACACACCTCATAGATGTTTCCCACACTATAGTCGGTGAAAACCACCACTGAAGGTTTTGCTAGGAAGACTGGAATCGGCTCCTCGGCGGGGCTTTCAAAGTAAGAGTACAAACACAACCGCACCTGAGCATTGTGTGTATTCACAATAAACACAGGCTCACAGAAAGTGATAGATAGGAAACAATCAGTTGTGGCTTTCAGTCACACTACAACACACAACACACATAATAGTCAGCTTGTCTTTTTTTAGAGACGCTTGGCTGTACCAGCAGAGTTTATCTATGTACAGTACATATTGATTCTGTGTGTGTCTAGCAGAGTGTGGGGACGTGCATTTGATGTAAACAGCCTGACTACATTATGTGAGACTACATCATGTTCAGAGTATCAACTTACACATCTCTGCTATGGCACAAAGGGGGTACAGCTGTTTTCCACTGAGGTAAATGATACTCATGTTTGCTGTGGATATTGAAGGGGATTGTCTTGCCTGAGCTTCCTGCATTTCCCATGCAAAAATGTCCTATCAGCAACATGCCTTAACTGTACATGCTTCCTTATCACAAAATGATAAGGATGTTCCTTGAAATTATTAAAAAGCCTTTTATTCTCTTTAAATACCTTTTCTTTTTAGCGCCTTTGCTCTCAGGCTCTGCCTTCCCTTTGGTTCTGGGCCTGATGAGGGACGTGCCGCCCTGCTGTGAATTTAAGGGAAGGAAGCGCGGATTGCGAAGGAAGCTCTGTCGATCTTTCAGCTTCTGAAGTTTCTCCCAGCCCTCCGCTCGATCCTTCACACTTGGCTCACCCTTCCATTTTGGCTTAGGCTTGGTCTGGTTTGGCTTGGAAGATGATTTTGATGGAATTACATTTAAAATTTGAATGCACGTTGTTCCCAGGTTGTCTTTTTTTGCTATTGTTTATCAACCTTTTTATCCAATCATTATTATTTTTGATTGTATTTGGAGAAGAAACACAAAAATTGAATTAAAATACCTACTCAACCTTTGCCCAGGAAAAAGGGATCAGCAGCGATATATAAAGATCTTATCAATCTCCTCACCTCCCTTTCCTTCCTCCTTGGGGTGTCTGAGCAGGACTCAAAGGTCACACTGTGGTCTAACTGGATGTCTACAAAGCCCGTCTTTTCTGGGCGGCGAATGACTGTGTAACCATCATCCTGAGGCTTTCGGGACACATGCATGGTGAAGGCAATGGTCGGTTTGGCAGGATTCCACTTTTCTGACAAGAAAAGAAAGTTTGTAGCACCGAATCACTGGCAACTAATAAATTTAAGATAAATGTTAAAGAGGGTCAGATACCTGCTGCTGGTGCTCGTACATGTGGTTTTTGTGTAGCCAAGTAATCCTTTGGGGAAATCAGATTATTCATTTCAAGAAGATCTTCATCCACACACCAGGAAAAGGCTGATTTGACTGAAAATAGGTATAAAAATCAAATCAAATGAGGCATTCTGAAAACAAATAAACACATGTAGATGGTGGGATTAAGCAAACATGATGAGCTCTTTGGTAAATGAGTGCAGAGATACATACGATCTCAGTGAATCATTCCCCTCATCATCTTTTTGTGTTCTTATTCTCACCTTCATTACTACTCTCTCACTTCTCTGATTTATTCTTAGTGCCAATTGGTTGCAGAAGGCTCACCACACACATATAAACCTAGACAACGCAGTGGTGGTCAGCAACTAGTGTCTTGGTCCCTCATTCCTCATCCCTCAACTCCATGAGCACTGACTTTATCTTTCTGTTATCAGCTTTGTTTACTAAGTATAGTTGAGTTTGGAGTTACCAGCAGACCTGTTTTCTGTTGTGTTTCTATTACTCTAGTTTACAAAAACTACTAGGAGAGAAGCCTGAATCCAATAGCCCGCTGTGTGGTTGGTTCATGGACTTCTTCCTCTTTTGTTTGTTTTAGCTGGAGCTCCCACCTCTTGTTTGTAATTTCATGATTAAAATCTTGTTGAATGCCACCAGCGTCATGACATCTTATATGTTAGGTTCCATTGAGCCATACATTTAGGGACAGAAACACCAGTATATTACAGCAATATAACACAGTTATATTTTTAAAAGTTTTTAAAAGTATCTCACCTGTAAGCAGTCCCTGGTGATGACAGACATCTCCTGCTGTCGCCTTCATTCTCTCATAGGCCTGGGTTTCTTTGGCTGCAGCACATGCACTGGCCTGAATCATGTGACTGTCCAGCATGTCCACCTGCTTAATATGCTGTTCATACTCCGAATGAACCTGTGTGGCAATAGGGTAAAAATAACACTGTATTATTCTTCAGCTGACTTTTGACAGTGATTTCTTTTATAAATTGTAGATGAGTGTATATGGTTACCTGTTGGAGTTCTTCAACATATCTGTCATGATAGCTGCCTCGTACATGTTTTGTTTGAACTAGGTTGGACACAGTGTCTTTTCTAATTATGTCGTTTGTGTAAAGATGCTTAAAGATGCTTGCTAGTACACGAGAAATATTCTGGGATACAACGAAAGAGAAGTTAGCTTTTTCATTAGTATTATTATAATTAGTTTCGATGTTTCCTAGACATTTAAAGGTGTCAGGTATATACTGGATCTTACCTGGGATTTTCCACACGCGGGTCTGTGAGTGTTCACAGAAGGGTCATCCCGCAGCTTTCCTCTGGTCTCCGGCTCCTCTTCCATAGCTGACACGTCTGTAGTTAAATGGATCATGTTACACCAAATGTTACAGAGGTGTTAGTAAGAAAGAGATATATTCGTAGCTTAGATTAAGTCATTTATAAACTGGTGCGATAACTTCATAATGTATCAGCCATGTTTTCTTACATGGGGTTGCTATAGCAACAACCAAACTTCCTTCTAGACCGGAAATTACGTTTTAACATTTTTATATGTAAATTTAAACTATGTATTATTGGTAGTAGTAGTAGTACTAATTCGTGTTAATAATAGGACGACAGTTTAGTTGTATTGAAATCGGTTCAAATCACTTTTAAGTATCTTCTTCTTCTCTGCTCCTTAGACTGCGGTCAAGTGAGCAGCACTCGTGAAGTAACGGTCAAGCCAGCCGCACCTCTTACGCGTATTACGATACGGGTGCCGACTGGCTTAAAAACACCTGAGTCTTCTGTGTCCTGCCATTTATCACTATTCTGCTACTCGATCCACTTCCAGTTTTGAAATATTTGCAACCAATACAGTGTCGTCAGTGCAGGTGCGGATCTAGAGAAATTTTCTTGTGGTGGCATGGAAATCAAATGAGGTGGAAAAATCAAAGCGCTTTTTAAACACATAATATAATCTATAACTTAATTATTTTCTGTATCCCACATAATTAAACATCTCACTTACAAAAAATATGTCAATTTTGTTTTTATGTACTATATAGCCTGTATAATAAATAAATATGTAGCCCAATAAGTATAAAATCCAGAAAGCTACACAACATGGGGCGATTCATTTACAAACACAAGTCTAACTTAGGTTTCACACTGTTTTCTGTTCGAAAAATTCAAATTGTTGCTTACATTTACACAAAATGTCAGAAATCTGCACTGTCATGAGCAAATGTTTTTCATCATTTGTTGGGCTGAGGTCTTTTGCACCTGCAAATTGTCTTATTTGATTAATAACCTCACTGGCACATAGATTATGTCTGTGAAGGTTCTCAGTCATCCAGTCTTCAAGCAACTTAAAAAAGCTTCTTAGACTAAACACTGACTACACAAGACAACACAATATACTAACTGCAGCTTGTTGCTATGTCAGCTTCACATGTCGATCATGTGATTTGGAGTTGCAGCACACGGAGGGTTAATAACACTCACTCACAACACTCATAACACCATTTGTTAATGGTGGAAGGGGGGTACAATTATGCAATATATTCAATTTTAGAATGTATATTCAGCTGTAATTGTTGCTGGGCTCAAAGTGTTAATGCTATCTTATTTTAATAAAGAACACTGTCATATGCAAAGCTAAAGTGGCATTAGGAGTGTTAAGAGATCATTTTAGGGTGGCACATGCCACCCCATGCCACCTCTCTAGATCCGCCCCTGCATCAGTGTTGATCCTCTTCAGTTTGCTTACCAGTGGGAGTGGAGCATGCCACAGAAGGTGACAACTCATCATAGTTTCTTCATTCCACACTTGTAAACCAGCAGAGCTCCTTCTGCCTCTAACTGATTCAACCTTTCAGCCACGAACAACACTTCAGGATAGTAAACTCTGTCCAAAGTAATTTGGATAGAGTTTACTATTAATTTTCTCTGAAACCGTACAGTTCATTGGGCTGTGAGCTGGAAGGGTAAGAGTGAGGGTAAACTACAGTAAGAATCCAGTGAAATATTTGTGCCACCCTTTGCAGTTTTAGTTTAAAGCCGGGACCGGGATAGCTCAGTAGATAGCATGGTCACCCCACGATCTGAAGGACGGGGATTCGGTTCCAATGAACAGCTACACTGAGGTTCCCCCCGAGGAAGGTACCATCCCTACACACTGCTCCCCGGACGCCTGGTTAGTGGCTGCCCACCGCTTCACTGAGTGAATGGATTAAATGCAGAGAGAGTAATTTCCCCACGAGGATCAATAAAATATACTTCATCATTATAAAGCACAGTACTGTAATTTTCTCAGAAATCATACAGTTCTTTGGGCTGTGAGCCAGAGGAGGAAGAGTGAGGGTGATCCAGACTAAGAATCCAGTGAAATATTTGTGTCACCTTTAACAGTTTTCCTGTAATAAAAACAAAAAAACAAACAAAAAAACTGCACATAATCAAAAATACAGTGCAGCAATTTTACTTAGTTGGGGATCAGGTCAGGGTGAAGAGGAATGTACAGTATAGTGAGAAGATATTGCTTTGGAAATATATTATCAACTCTTACAGGATATATAAATGGTTTTTTTTTTTTTTTTAAATTTTCAATGCATAGTGCAGGAATTAGAAATTAATTTATATTATATATCAACTGCTAATACTTCAAAACTTGAAGTGGATTGAGAGGTAAAATAGTGAAAATGGCAGGATACAGAAGACTCAGGTTTTTAAGCCAGTCGGCACCCGTACCGTAACATGCGTAAGAAAAGTGCAGCAACATTGTGTTTGCAGCTGGGAGTGCGGCTAGCTTGACGGTGACTTTGCATATGAAGGCTCACTTGACCGCAGTCCCTTTAGGGGATGCCAGAGCATATTATCTGCCTCCATCTCGCCCTATCCTTAGCATCTTCCTCTGTCTGTGACACCTGAACCTGCGTCAGGTGTCAGGTGTCTTCACTACATCCATCTTGTAAACCTGCCCTTTCACTTCTGTTTCAAATCACCCCTGACAATCACTCACTCCACCCTGGCTACATTTTCTTCTCCACCACTCTTGAGCAATGTCAGTTGCTTTGGATGGCTGACCGAAGCAACTTAAAGTGTGAAGCTCATTTTTTAAACTCAAAGAGTCTAAGCAGTAGTTTCCAGATGACAGGACTCTTTCAGCGTTCGATAAAGTTGAATGAATTTGATAAAATCCCTCTTATTTTCTGTTGGCTCTGATACAGTGAACAGTCTGAGACAAACCACCCGATGAAACCAGATATACCCAAAACACAACAAGCACATACCACACTATCATATTGTCTCTTCTGTACACATGCAATTAGTTTTCCAAGAAACTTCGTAGAAAAAAAAGCTGTCTGTCATTGCACAACGTGGGAAGATAAAAAAACAAACAGGTTTTAACTGTTTGTGTGATGCAAGCTGCATTTCAAAGCATTAAAGTGTGGGCATGCGTCTGTGTCACTCGAAATAGCTGCTGCACCAAGCAGTGTTATTTAAACACATTTGAAAGTCGTTTGTGTTGAAGAGGCCAACGATTCCAGAACAAAATCTTTCACTGTGTCGATCAGCTCATATGGTGCTCAAGTGGGATTGTCAAAGGGCCAATTGTGAGGCTGGCTTTGTACCTCCTTGTGGTTTGTCAGGCTTTTTTTTTTTTGCCCACAAGACATGCTCGAACACAAGGGCTCACAGGCCAGAGAAAACAGGGAGACTCTCATAATAAAGCGGCACAAAGAGAGATCTGTCAACAACTAAAAGGAGTCTGTGCAACTAAAGCAAACACTATTTACCTATGTTTCAAAGCAAAGCATCCACATTAAGTGACACACACGCAAGCAAACACACACAACCCAAACCCCCACACACAATTGATCAGGAGCATTCTTGCGTGCACAAGAGATTGACTCTGTGAGAATGAAAATCTGGTTCTGCTTGTTTTTCTTTTTCCACTGCTCAACCTGTTTCTTTAGAGCAGTTCTCATTGTGTGTTGAGGTCAGAAGGCTTTAGAGTGAGATTTCGAGATCAGATGTGTTTTTGAAAAGAAAACCGAAGTGACGATGACATGGAGGTGGTATGCTGTGCAATAATGACAACACTAACCCTGCAGTGCAAAGAGGTATAGGCTAAAGCATGAGGGCTTTAAATGGCAGTTCTGTACCAGACTGGGGCAAAACACTGAATAAATCACATCACACTTTGGGTGCCAGAATGGCACAAATAACACAATGGCAATCAGGTCGATGCTGCTACATTATAAAACTATCTGGAGGTTTAAGTTTGACTTTATGAAAGCAAAATTAGTATTTCTTTCCACATGTGTAATTTTCACTGTAAGAAGACAAGAATATTCACAGTGCTTTACTTGTCCGACCGGTGTTGCAGTGGGTGTGGAATCGAAAGCACGCAAGAGCGTCCCAAGTGGGTTGGCATTCACTGCACACTGTGTGGAGGGCACCGCGGACAGGATTTATTCCTCCACAGGGCAAAAAGACACGTTTTATGTCCAGGATAGCTCCTGTTATTCAGCCCGGGAACTGCTGCACTGCATATGGTGATTTCTATAAGCTGATATAAAAATGGACCTCAATGGCACATCCAGCAAACTTGGTGAGTTGCTCAAAAATCTGTGCATGTGAGCGCACAGATTTAGTCTACTTGCACTAAAAAGCGCACGTTTTTAATGTGTTTGATTTATCGATTTTGTGCCAGTTAGAGCACTATTAAGCAAGCTTCACCAAACCCATGTTTATTTTTGATGTTTGAATGAAAGTTGGGTTTATTTTATTTTCTCTCCTCAATAAATAACAAAGTCTCCTGTCTAATGTCTAAAATTGAGACAAAAATAACAAATATTAATCAACAGGAGCTTTTAATACTTATACATATATATCATAAAATTAAAAAAAAAAAGAGCCAGTGCTTCTAAACAAAAAACATTGTGGTTTCCTGGTTAGAGAAATGCTTCACAATTTCTCACGTTCCTTGGTTGCTTTCTGTTGGTTTTCTTTCAACGCACATTTGCCATTCAAAACACTGAGGTGGGCTCCTGGTTTTGGCATCGTGACATGTTTCTGTTACCACGACAATGACACGTTTCATCGAGCTGAACGAATAATATTGAAGGTATTGCAGGTGTTACGTTTCATCTAATTTTTCACTTTGCTTTCTAACCACACCCAGAGATCGTTGATCAGGTAGCACAGGTTTTTATCGATGAGCTGCAGTTCTTATACATCCTTTTTTTAAACTACAGGCCAATCCGCTTTTCCCTTAGGATGGCGCTGTTTCACATCTCATTACTAAAATGGTTATTACGTAAAATATTCATAAACGTATAGATATATAACATTGCTTTTATTTGTGTTTGGAAGCAGCTACAGCAGCCCGTGAAGACATGAAAATAGTGATGTGCAAAACGCGTACTGCTTTTTTACATAGAAATTTATTTAAAGGTATATTGTAACCTTTTACCTCTGTATAAGCAACCGCAAATTTCTTCTTTCAGCGCACAAGACCTTTTATTATTGCAGACAAACCTCACTCTGTGAGAGTGATGGCCCACTTAAGTCAGTCAGATGTGTTTCCGACCATTAGAAGTTTTTAAAAAGTTTATCACTAAGATTACAGGTTAGGTGAGAGCAGACTCACACCCTCATAGCGCTGAACGGTTCCTTCAGAGTGTGCAAACAAGGACAGGTAAGCAAAGTTACTGCGGCTCTAACACAGAAACAGATTATTTTTGGGACCCGCCCCATGAGGGGAGATCTACGTGTTGCTTCTCTTCAACGCCGAGCATCGACCCGACCGGCCAGTCTCTTTATCCCACTGGGGTAAACAAGAAAGTTTATCCGAGATGTCTTGTTTTCATAAACGGCCAAAAAGGACAAAATCCGAGGAACAAGCATTTCTGGAACACCTGAAAAAAGTTGCGAAGGAGAACGGAAAACGCCTGGGTGAGTCCTCCAAAGGTGCAAACACGCTTGAGGCGCCTTCGACTGTTTTGCCAATGTTGGCAGGCGCGTGCGCGTAATGTTTGGATAACATGGATTTTGCGAAACTTTATATCTTCAAATAAGAGGGAAAAAAATATCACCAATGACGTGCAGCCTTGGACGATAAATGTTTCTGTCGTGACGTTGAGAATAAACATATGGTTTGTGTTTTGACTCCGTGCACTCTAACGCTTTATGGAGGCTTCCTCGTTGCCTGGAGCGGTAAATTCTTTGACGTTAGGGAAGTTGCACCGTAAGGGTCTGTGTGATGGAGCTGAAAACGAGGTGACAAATGAGACTACAGACACAGGATGTGCTAAACTTCAATAACACCTCATGAGCTGAGGGGAAAACCTCTGCGTTGTTCGATTCTCGGGTTTCTGTCTCTTATTGTTTCCTCTTCTAGACAGCATAGTTTCCTGAGTATTAGTCATCTGCACAGAGGAGGGCAGCACAGTATTTATATCTAAATTTCTTAACATTTTATTGTGTCATTTATAACACAGTCGTAATCTAACAACACTGCATTCCTGTTATGCAATTAAAACCATGTCCTATGCCTGTTTTTGTAGGAAAACAGAATTGTTTGAAATAGTCACATTCCCTACTCAGGTCACATGACATTGTACTGTGTGGGAATGGTTTTCCAATGTGACAAAGACTCACTTTTTGATCGTCAAACTAGTCTTTTTATTTAGGGCAAGGGGGTTGTTTGGCATCCAAACATATGACGTGAACTTGTGCCATCACGCCTCCCTCTCACTTCACAGTTCTTGGAATTTTCTTGTGCTAGCTTGTATAATTGGGTGCACACAGAGCTCTTCCCATCTGAAACTGATTAGTTTGCTTTAAAAAAATGCAAACAGAGAAGTTTGATGCGTAAGGAACATGTCAGCGCCTGCTTTCGTAACATGAAGCTGTTGGATGACGGAAAGCGGGCTGCTCTTCTTCACAGTGAAGTAGACAAGAACAGCCTCTTTTTTCTTACAAGAAAAGAGGCTTGACAAACACGTAGAAGGTGCTCAGAGCAAAGCCTCCAACAGAAAGCCTGACAGGGCAGGGGTGGTGCAGCGCTGGCCAGTCCTCCTCCCTGGCTGCAGAGAGGCCAGAGACTCATAAACAGCCTCTGTGGGCTTGTGGTGTGATCTGGGCGAAAAAGAAATGTCTGTTATGTTGCGATCCTGCCCACGGCCATAAAAACACTCCCTTCTGAGTCGTATTTAATGTGTTATCCTCAAATGCCCTTTGTTTACTTAGAAAGTGTTGCATATTCTCAGTCTCAGTTAGAGAGAATTTTATAATTCATAAAGCTGTGTGAAACAAACACTTTTACACTGATAAACGCAAGCACTGATTAACAAATATGCTTTGAGTCATTCGTTCGGATGATAGCACACACCCTTCCCAGAATGCAACACTCAGCAAATTGCTGCACCTGAATGATAGGCTATTGTCTCTACATGTCTGAAATGTTGTGACACACTGCACTGTACTACAGTACGACAGGTGTGCTGGGGATAAAAAAGACACAGGACTGCACATAGCTTAGATTTTATTCTAGATATCGATGGTTCCAAAATTCTTTGTTGGTACTCGTGTATGACAGCCATACGGGACCTATAAATTAATTTAAGGTGTAACTAATAATGCTTATCTTCATTTTCTGTCACATATACCATTAAACTGGTGCATCCTCATATTAAACATGGCTAAAATTGCAAGTATTGATAGCATATTGATCAGTTTTATTTATAACATTTATTTACTTCTGCTATCAATGCTCAGTTTATTGCAATATCTAACCAAGTGTACTTTATGTATATTTTAAAATACAGAAGGCAGAAACTTGCGTGACTGCTCCTTTTGTCCTCACACCCGCAGGTTTGGAGGGAGATTCAGATCTCCAGTTCTTGTTGGTAGGAGGAAAACTGGTCAAGGTTCGCTCAAAATCCTGGAAGCATGGCCGCTACTTCAAACTGGAGGAAGACTGCCATACCTTTTCGCATGAGTCGAAGAAAGCATTCAAGCAAAACCACACCTGTGAGTGTAACCTCTGTGCTTACTTTATTATATATGTTTGTATATTTACATGCCCAGCGTTCCATCCAGCTAGCCATTGTCTTCCACATATCCCGGACAGGCCTCCAGTCTGTTGCAGGTCCATGTACAAGTTCTGTGTTCCATTTAAATTATTTTAGTCTGATGAGAACATCTACCTGTTTGGCCGGCAGACCGCTCTTCTATTATTCTGTCTGCTAAGAGCTCTCCTTTCAGATCTTAACAAAAGCGTATTCCCTTACAGCACACACACACACAAGCACACCCTCATATGATAATAGTAGTGAATATGTGTGAAAACAGCTCCATGCTGATAGGTACTGTGGTGTGGCGAAAGCCGGACTGGGAAATACTAGTGTGACTCCCAGCTGTATGTTTGTCTGTGTGTGTTAGAGAGACTATTTCCTTAGGTTTTCGGTTCAGTGAGCCACTGTCTGGCTGTGAATGTATAGCATGTGTGCATCCACTGGGACTCAGGTAGCTCAGGTTTCCGAGCTCACCTCTGCCCTGCACTTGAGCCTTGAACAAACACTGAGAATAATGACTCTAATATTCTCTTTACAAACACGATGTTTTCTAACGTTACCAAGCTTTCTTACAGATGGGCCTACACAGGAATTTCTTTGTTTACGGAAATAAGCTGCTATTTTATTGCTTTCCTGTGGGCTCCAGCTGCATTTACCAGTCAGCTCTAAAGCGCTTTGATTAAAATAGAGGAAATTGTGGGAGGACAGCATGTATTTTTTTTTTACCATATTTTTCATGAGAGCATCTGCTGCTGTGCTTTACTCAAGTCAAATTTGTCAGCTTGAAAAGCTGGCTTAGCCTACTTATGTCACTGACAGCAAAGCTTAGTTTGGGCAATTTAACGAGGTTTTAATCCATCTATTGATTCACTCAATAACTGATCCATTAATCTATCAATCGATTATTTTAGGCAAACTGCCCATGAGACATCCTAATTAAATGCCCAAACTGGTATTTAACGGCTGTACTCAAAGCTCCCTCTGGATGTTCAAGGTCCTTACTCTTTCTAACGTGGATTCCAGCCACCCTAAGAAGGAAACTCATTGTATTATGACCTTTTTCTAATAATTACAGGTGAGCACTGGAACATAGAGTGACTGACATTCAAAGTTGTTTTGTTTGTTCGCTCACTGGCACGGCTATCTAACCCTTAAGTCAAACTTCCCTTTGAGGAAAAGACTGTTAGAAACAACAGAGTGAACTTTCGTCAGGCCTTCACAAAACTCTCTTTGTGTAAACATTTCATGTGGTATTTGAACAATGTCTGCGTGACACGGATAACACGACTTGGACATTGTGGCAAGTCTCTCCAGATGGGATTCCCTGAAATTGGTCCAAATTCACAACCTCTGTTTTGTTGGAGATAATGTGCATGCACAGATCAACCAAACACTCCCTTTTCTGCTGAGTGCTTTTAAGGTATTTTAGTCATCCAGCAATCAGCTGAGGCAGGGCTTGGAAAACAAGGGTGTGTTTCACTCCACTGCCCCCTCAATGTGTTGTTTTTGTTTTTACCTATTTTGAACTTTAGACTCCTTCAAAGTAGAATGATTCATTAGCTTCTCTAACTTTGGGATGCAGGGAGTAGATGTGGAGTGATTGTGGCCCAGCCGTAATATATGGCCTCATGGCTAAGCCTGGAGTCTTTTGCTGTTTTGTTACAAGGGCCTGTGCTGCTGTGTAGTGCAATGACATCACACGCGGCAGTGCATGCTCTTCCGTACATTAAGGCCAGCTCTATTGCACAACAATAGAGCTGGCCTCCGATGCATTGGCTGCATCAGTGTGCAGTGACCTTTTGTATGTATGTTGTCTTTGTATGGGTGATATAGATAAACATTTTAGTCCGAGACACTTTGATTGTATGGGTGCATGTGTTTGAAAAGAGGTTCAGGAGAGGTCAGATTGTGTAAAAATGTTTTAAAGTGCAGTAAAGTCAAAATCAAATCTGGAGTGGGTTTGTGTTGCAAAAGAATTCAGGTTTACAGGAGATAACAACACAAATGTTGGAGAACCCATCTGTTAGGCCTAAAAATGACTCATAAACATTAAGACTGTTTGGGTAAAATGGCTCAATCTGGTTTATTATAAACATGATTTAGTAGTACGTCTGACAGCAGGACATTCATGAAGACTTGCTGTTGCAATGTTGTAAATAGTCTATTACAGATTAATCTGCATAAATCAAATTTTTTCATCCTAGCAAGTATTTAAAGGATTATCTGTAATGAAATTATTGCCCAACTCAACTTGGTTGACCATTTTAGCGTCTTTTACCTAATTTTTTGCTTTTATGGCCTACAGTGTTGAGTCAAGAGCTCTGTTTTCAGCAGGATTCATCTGTTTCCACTAAAAAGCTCACTGTCTAGTACCAAAAAAAGATAGTGACGAGCTCGTGAACATGGTGCAGCATTTAGCTGCTCTCAAGAATTTGTGAAGGCCATTGGCTAAGGCTTTATAGTAATCAAAAATATAACAAAAATGTTATGCTAGCTTTGATGTCCTGTAAATAGACAATGCTTGCTAAAAAAAAAAAGCAACTTTCTTGGTACCACATTATGCATTTTTTACACACATAAAATATCAAAAAGTCAGCCTTTGATTCATAAATGTTGTTGGGTTCCCACCAGTGCATGCAGAAAGTTGCCTGGAAGACGTAAGTTTTGTGCTGCAGATTTGTGAGTGAAGGCAACAGATGTGGCCTGTTGAGACAAAAGCCTTCCTGTAGATAAGATAGAAAAACAGTTTCAGTTGTAACCACTGGGACAAAAAGTCGGCCGCCACAAGATATGGGCTTATCTTAGGAAAGACTGTGTGTCAAGGGATAATAATGGCTGAATGCTACCATCCTGATAGCTGTTGTTAATGCCAGAAATAAAAGATGTTACATTTTAGACAACATAGCAGTTAGTAATGAATATATTAAAATAATCACAATTTGTTTTTTATGATATAGATTAGAGGTGCAGATATCAGTACTTGCCATACCTGAATTCTTAAAAATATTTTGCTTTTTCACTTTTCCTCAGTCCACTCCTTGTACACGATGATTGTTTTCAAATAACCTTTCCCAACAAGCTACTAGCTAAAAACCTGGCATGGTGTGCAGTGTGTCCTTAAAAAATTTGAGGAACTGGAGCAGTTCGAGCAGTGACTTTGAGGATCTTGTTAAAATTAATTATGCATGGAGAAAAGTACAGTGAAATTTTAATCCACCGTGCAATACCTAAAAAACTATCTACTGCGGATGAAAAGTGTGCAAAAAGCATGTTATTAAGAAAGAGGAAAAAATTTTGTTTGGAGCTGCATTTCAGCAGGTGGTCATGTCAGATTTTGATCTGCAAAGCATCTGAATGACAATGGCTTCATTTTTTTTTATCATGGCAGTGATCCCAAACACTTTGCCAATCTATTAAAGCATACCTGGATAGAAAATAACAAACTGGAACACTAACAGTCATGGATTGGCCTCTCCAGAGCAACATTCTCCTCAACATTACTGAAGCAGTGTGGGATCATCTTGATAGAGGCTGTATTGAAGAATACAGATGGGCTTACCAAATATTGACTTTGAGGTTATTAAAACACTAACCTTCAGTGATTTCTCAGGGCCACACTTTCTAACAAACACCCCTTCGCTCTCCAAACAGTCTCCATTGATGACATTGAATCGGTTCGAAAGGGTCGCCACTCTGAGGGCCTTAAAAAATACACCGATGCCAATGTTGAAGACCTCTGCTTCTCCATCATCTTCAAGGGGCGCAAGAAGAATCTCGACCTGATGGCAGAATCTCCGGAAGATGTAAATAAGTGGGTCAGCAGCCTGGAGAAGGTCATCAACAACATGCACAACCTCAGTAACCAGAAGAAGAGCGAACAGTATCCTTAGCAAACTCCTAAATAGAGAAATGTGTTTGCATGTTTTTGTGCGTAATACATCAAATCCTTACATCTGAATGCCAGCTGGATATTCAGCTGCATACGTAAGGCTGACAAGAATGGCGACAACATGATGACACTAAAGGAGGTGAAACACTTCTTGAGGCAGATCAATGTTGAGGTTGATGATTCTTACGCAGCGGACCTTTTTAAGGTGAGACCTTGTCAGAAAATTACAAAATATATCTTTGAAATTCACTGTTAATCTTTCATAAAATGTTAGATCTGGTTAAATAATTCACTGATTGTGTTGCACAGAAATGTGACACATCCAATTCAGGCACCCTGGAAGGCGAAGAGATCAAGCAATTCTACGACATGCTGACACACCGTGAGGAGATTGATGTCATTTATGGGAAATATGCTCAAACAGAGGGTCAGATGAGCGACAGAGACCTGCTGAACTTTCTGCTGAACGAGCAGCGGGAGCAGGCGACTGCAGAGGACGCCCACAGGCTGATTGAGAAATATGAAGTGGACCAAACAGGTAGACTTACTCTGGACACCAGGGAATGATAAAATTATATTAACCATATTATTAAAGCTTTAACTCAACTGTGTTATACACAATTTTCCACTCAACACTTTCATCCATTTGTGTCACAGCAAAGCAGAACAATCGCATGACCAAAGATGGCTTCCTGATGTACCTGCAGCAGGACGACGGCTGTATTCTGAACCCAGCCCACAGATCTGTGTATCAGGACATGAACCAGCCCCTCAACCATTACTACATCTCCTCCTCACACAACACATATCTGATGGCAGACCAACTCAAAGGGCCAAGCAGCACAGAAGCCTACATAAAGTAAATTTTGCAGAATTACTTTTATACCGACAGCATTAAACAAAAGTGAAATAGAAGCATGGAATAAATGTGCTACTTTGGATAGATGTTTTTTTTTTTATAATATTAATGGTTTATCTTTTAAAAATATGCATCAGCCTCCAGGTAGACTGAACTGAAGTTCTGCCATGCCTGTTTTAGACCACCCTAGTAGTTCCTAGGCCTTTATAAAATACTGTTTTGGGATAAAGGAGTTTTTGGTGGAACAGAAGTCACAGCACAGGAATCTCTCTATTTTCACAGGCAAAGTTTATGAGTTTCAGGGATGTAAAATCACTAATTGGTCATGAATGTTTTCTTTGCTTGCAGAGCGCTGATGAAGAGTTGCCGATGCGTGGAGCTGGACTGTTGGGATGGGGCTGATGGAGAACCTGTTATTTACCATGGCCATACACTCACATCCAAAGTGCTCTTCAAAGATGTTATCAAAGCCATCAATGACTACGCCTTCAAAGTACGTGAGATATTCACTGACTTTGGATGTTTTACTCTGCCTATGTTGGAGACCGCATTGAATTCCCAGCCCTTTCCTCGCCTTAACACATTAGAAACTGGAAAAGGTCTGAAGTTCACCTTCACATTGTTTCCTTTGTTTTCCAGACTTCCCAGTACCCAGTGATTCTGTCTCTGGAGAACCATTGTACAGTTGAGCAACAGAAGCTTATGGCCCGTCATTTGGTCTTCTTCCTGGGTGACGCTCTGGTCAAAAAGCCTCTGGGTGACACCATGCCAACTAACTTCCCATCACCTGAGGTGTGGAACCCATTATCTGTATTCAATGACATACAATATATCATCTTGGGATCCTTACCCTAATAAAAAAAATCACCAAAGGAAGACCACACCTTAACATTTTCATTCCTAACACGCTACTGTGCCAGATTTCTCACTTTGCTGTTTTCCTTAACGTGACCCAAGTTTTGTTTAGGAAACAAAGCTAATGTGATACAAGACATCATCGATCTATAGCCTCAGATAAAGCTTGTCTCACTTTGCACCTACTGAGTAGCTAATGATTTGCTGTAACAGCTGAGTGAGTGTGTTTGCGACAACACCTTGTTTGATAACAGAGACTTCTAGTGAACAGAATTTAGTCTCCAAATACAATACAATATAATAATAAATGCTAGAAACAGATTTACATGTCATACATGAAATAAGTGTTGATCACCTACAACCCAGCCACAATGCTGATTCCCACTGACTGGGTTCTTATGTGTATAAAGCTCATCTGTCCACAGAAACTATTTTTTTCCATTCCAACCTCTGCACAGGAGAAATGGTGAATATAATCTAGAGAACACCATCCCCACAGTCAAGCACGGAGGTGGAAGCTTTATGCTTGGGGCTATTTTTCTGCTAAGGGTACAGAATGACTTCACTTCATTGAGGGGCCAATGGACAGAGCCATATATCATAAAATCTTGGATGACAACCTCCTTCCCTGAATATTTATTAAAAAAAAAAAAAAAAAAAAAAAAAAAAAAAATATATATATATATATATATATATATATATATATATATATATATATATATATAAATATGGGTCATGGATGGGTCTTCCAGCATGACCCAGCATTCAAATCAGTGACCAAAACCATTATGTCAAGGCAACAAATAAGTGGCTAAAGAATAAGCACATTAGCTCACGGAGAGGCCTACCCAGTCTCCAGACCTCAGTCTTTCAGAAAAGCTGTGGAGGGAGCTGAAAGTTTGAGTTGCCAAAAAGCTAAAATTTCAGGTAAGAAAATCCCCAAAAGTGGGCGTAGGGTTTTCAGTGCGAGAAACGTTTTGTCACTCATTGGGAGTGGGAGAAAAGAAAATCCAGATAACCAGAATCAACTTTTTGGGAAGAAAGCTAAAAGATTTAGAGCGTGTTTGTAAGGATGAATGGGCCAAAACCCCTGCTGAGATATGGGCAAACCTGGTGACCAACTACAAGAACATAAGTACTAAGTCGTGTTTTGGTTGAGGATAAAAAGGGATTAAAAGCATCCCTCAATGACGGCTAAATCAGTTTCTAACTTCTGCTTATTGTACTTTTTCTGGATTTTTTAGATAACAGTCTGTCCCTTTCCATTAAAAGGAAGCTAGCATAAAGATTACAGACTGTTCATTTCCTTGTAAGTACGCAAACTTACAAATTCAGAAGGGGTCTCAAATCATTATTTCCCATGATTGGAAGACCTTGACTACTGAAAGAGACAAGAAATAGAGAGAGAGAGGAAATAAAAATATTTTAAATTCAGCTCCCATGAAGTGGATGCCTGTGGCATTTTCAGCCTCAACACAAATTTAAGTTATGCTTTAGTCTATTGGCTGTTTGGAGGGTGACTATCAGGAACACAGTCTCTGTTGTCACAAAGTTAAATGTGTGCTTTTCTATATTAAGCAAAGCAAAGCACAACAAAACATATTTTGTGTCTCTTTGTAGGCACTTAAGGGAAAGTTCCTCATCAAGGGAAAACGACTGAACAAACTGGATTCGATCTTCACCAATAACAACGTGATAGAGGATGGCACCGTGTCTGAGGAGGACGAAGCTGCAGAGTGTAAGGAGAATAGCCAGAAAGAAAAACCAAAGGTGTGCCAAAGGCTTTTTACTCATTTACAAGAAATTGAAATAACAATTTTCAGTTTCAGATTTCACGTTTGTCTCTCTGTTCTTGTTTCAGAAATCAAATATCAAACTCGACAAAGAGCTCTCAGACATCGTCATCTACTGTAAGAGCGTGCACTTTAACAGCTTTGAACACGCCAGAGAAAACCAGGACTTCTATGAAATGTCGTCCTTCAAGGAGAGTAAAGCATTCAACCTGGCTGAGACCTCAGGTAAACACACGCTGCATTAACTTTCTTTACTGTCATGCTAGAACTCACAGTTTAAAAAAAAACATCTGCTTTAACTTGTTGTTGTAGCTACTGCCTTCATGCACCACAACATGGACAAACTCAGCAGGATCTACCCTGCTGGCTCCAGAACCGACTCCTCCAACTATAATCCGGTGCCCATGTGGAACGTTGGCTGCCAGATAGGTGTGCTCCAATACGCAGCACACAAACTAACGTAAACCAATTAAAACGAATGAAACAGTTTGACGCTTTTTCCTCTTTGATTTGGTTTTTAGTGGCGTTGAACTTCCAGACTAACTCCAAGGAGATGCACTTAAACCAGGGACGGTTTCTGCTGAACGGCTTCTGCGGCTACATCCTGAAACCTGAATTTCAAAGAAGCCTGTCCTCTCAGTTTAACCCCAACACACCTACCGAAGGGTCGTGGCTGAAGAAGAAGATCTTTCATGTCATGGTGGGAATTTTTTCCAGAAAGATAAGCCTATATTAGAGGTTAACGGTGTCCTGTGGAATTTCCTTTTAAAAGAAAACAAAGTTCACAAAGTTTACAGTATGTGTAGTGTCAACTTGCTAATGAGCTTTAATCATTTCCCTTAGCTCTGGCCTAGAAGTTTGAATCCTTTTATCTTTGTTTGCCAGCTTGCAGCTATTTAAAGGAATTTTAACACGATCATTGGCTGAATAGTTACTGACATAACCTATCTTGAAAAGAGGAGTTACTTTTAATGTTTTTTGATCCTCAAGTCCTTTTATTACATTTTGTATTTCTAGTTATGATCTGCACAGTAGCTAGTAGCACTTAAAATAAAGAAAGTGGATTTTTAGCCTTTTTTAACCACTGATTATGCCACCACTTGATAAACAGATTAATTATCATGCTGGTGGTGAAAGCATCGAAGCGTGCTGTGGAAGCTGGACGTCATGCTGCAGATATCTAATCAGATCTGAACGTAGACTGTAGTCGGACTGTCACGTGATCGCGTCTGCGCATTTTTGTCTCACAATTCAACAGGTGATCTCAGCTCAGCAGTTACCTAAAATCAACAAGGAAAAGCAAAAATCCATCGTAGACCCTCTGGTGAAGGTGGAGATCCATGGTGTCCGGGCAGACAATGCCAGCAAGGAAACACATCACATTGAAAATAATGGTGAGCATTATATGTGCAAGTATAGCATAAGTGCACTTACTTGTCAAACATTTTTTCAAAGAATTTAAAAAAACACAGATATTCATTCTTGCAGGATTCAACCCTATGTGGAATAAGAAATTCCAGTTTGACATCAGTGTGCCAGAGCTGGCCTTGGTGCGATTTCTGTTGGAGGACCACGACACAGCATCGCAGAACGATTTTATCGGGCAGTACTGTCTGCCACTCACCAGCATACAGAACGGTAAGAAAGCTCACAGATTTGATGAAGCTAACACGATAAAGCAACGCAACACCAACTCAGAGTTAGCAACAATCTAATTTTCGAAGAGGACGATGACTGAAATGGTCTGTGCGGTAATTAAAATATCGAAGTGTTAAGACAGCATCCTCTCTTTTCAGTGCTCGCTCACAGCTTTGACTTTCTTTGTGCACTATTATCACATTATTATCTTCTTTAATTCCACTTTAAACATACTTTTTCTCCCTTATTTAATTCTTCTGTGTGGACCGCAACAACACGGAAATTAAACAGATACAAATTCATGCAAATCATAGCTCAAGTGATTGTTTTGCATCTTTTTTTTGTGCTACACTTTATGAAACAGCTTCTCATTTTGCTGACAAAGCTCACGCTCACTTCCTGTTTTCCAGGATATCGCCATGTCCCGGTGCTCAACAAGAGAGGGGACAACATTTCTTCTGCCAGTCTGTTTGTGCACCTCATGCTCCTGGATGCCCCGTAGGCCCGTTTGCAAAAAGAAAACCAAACCAACTTCACGTCTTTTGTAAACTTTAATGGAATTTAAAGCCCAGATTTTAAAGCTAAATAACTTGTTTTTTTACATACCACAGCTGCTGACTCACAAGTGTCTGAGATTTTTAGGTCATTGTATAATTTTAGCTTTTTAAAAGCCGGTTTGGTGGAGAGCCTTTAAAGTGACAAAGAAAGAATGAAGTGAATGAGAGGAAAAGTAGCCAACTATATTCACCACTCTCTGGAGAAGTTTAATAATTAATGTGCATTATTATGTGAGTTTTGTGTGAATCCCACCTGAAATATACTAGATTCTCAGCAGCTTTACGGGATAGTCTTATGAGACTTCATTTAAACTTTGTCCATCTTGATGCCATAAGAGTGATAATGACAATGTTGATAGCAAGTGACATAGTATGTCTGTGTGCTTCTGTCCTTTCATTATGAGTGCATTATGAATGCTCCCAGCATTGTATATAGAAGATTTTCAAGATGGTGCCTGAAACAACTTCTAATATTTTGTGTCATGGTTTATTTGTGTCTTCCATTGCTCTACAGCATTTTTACAGTTCACACATTTTTGCACTAGCTCTTGAATTAAACCACTCCCCGAATCCCCGGTCAATGGTTTTCTGTTTATTCACTGCATTTGTGATTCAGATAAAATGCTAACAAAACATCATCTCAGTATGATCTACATGAAATGAAAATATACAGATAAATATAAAGCAGAATAATTAAAAAAATAATCTTAGAAATGTCAGTCACGTCCTTTAAATTATTACAAGTTACATTCATGGTCATAATCATAAATACCATTTGTTAAATCTAAACAACTTGGGATGTTGGTCGATTTTTTTTTTACCCCTCTGACAGCAAAACAAAATATTGAGATGAAGGTCAGAAGCTAAAATGCTGCCGTATAGTTTGGTTTACAAGCGGATTTCTCAGCAGACAGGTTGGAGATGTGTGATTCCTTCTCAGAAAATTCCTGCTTTCTTCTTTAAATCATTCTGGCGCCACTTTGGCAAGCGCCGGAAGTCTGCGCGAGTAGTACCGAGCAGGTTCTCAAAGTCCAGGTCAGATAGATAATCCTGCCAATCGGAGCACAGAGGATGGGAAACGGTTAGACTGACCTCTGCTGTACACAGAGCTCTAGGCACAGACAATGGCAAGGCTTCCCACCCTTTCTTGGAAAGCCCCATATTGTCTCTTTGTAGTGTCTTTGTGTCTTTTTGCGGTTGTTCATGACTCGCTAGAAGCATTTTATGCGGCTCTGCAGTCACTTTTAATCTCTTTGTAGTCACTTTTCATGCATTTGCAGCTGTTTAGTGACCTTTTCAGTTGATGATTAAAATAGCTTCATTTATATTACTACATGTTAATCCAAATTCAGAGCAATGAAAGAATCCCATCTGATGGAAATAATACGTTTAACTTGCTAACAAGTGCATATTATGTTTTTGTATATGCTAGACAACATATCACACGATTGGTGGCTGTGGATTTTTGACTTGAAACGGCGGTACAGTCACAAAAATCTGCTTTGCTGCAGGTAAACATACTAAATAGGTGTCGAATCATATTGAAGTCTTTTTTATGGTGACGTGATTAATTTTACTAAAAAAAAACCCCAAAAACAATAACTTCTAAATTGTAATTGTCATGATTAGACGTCACTTTTAAAGGTGTTAATTAATGCCCTGAGAAGGACGTTAAACAATAATCAAATGCTGATTTTTACCATTTATAATTGATCTGCACACACACCTCTTTCTGGGTGGGATCCACTCCTTCTGGTAGCTCGTCTGGAGTCTTGTTGACGAGGAGCTCAGGGTCAAAAAACTTTCCAGCTCCAGAAGAGGACAAGGAACTAGCAGAGGAGGAGGACATCCCAGACTGGGGTCTTGTAGGACTAGAGGGTCTAGGGAAAAAATCTGTTTCATCTTGGAAGTAGGCCTTGTTGGGTGGCGGAGAAGTTAGGGGGCCCCCAGGTGCTCTGTAACCACCCCCACCTCCCCCAATGGGAGTCTTGTTCAGCTTAGTGTTCTGCAGGTCCTGCAGCCACGAAAGAGAAGTTTTACAGAAGCAGTTTCACAAAAAAACAAAGGTAAACCTCCGAAATGTAGACATTCACAGGTTAGCAACACTACTATATATGACATTAAAGATGTTAGTAGGTATTACAGCTGTGATATTAGCACATCAGTGTGAGTCACTTACTAGAGTGATCTGTGAGATAGATGTTGAATCACTCAGCTTGTTTTTCATCTCCTCATAGGAGTTGCCTCCCTGTTCAGAAGATCAACAGAACCAAGATTCGTCACAGTAAAGGTTAGTAATCATGCAGTGACTTTTTCATCTTCAATTATTCCATTGAATCATCCACTTGTGTTTGTAAGTTGTTCCTAGCTTCTGAGATGATTAAATCATTGTATTGCATGTTATTGTAATGGGAATTTGTAATGCCTTGATCATGCTTTCTATGGGATCCCAGAAAGATGAAAGGGGAAACTGTTATAAACTCACGCTCCACTTGTGGGGATCCCATGCGTTGAACCATCCGGTGAAGGTGGGCGGCTCGTATCCCTGTTTGACAAAGACGATGGGCGTGTCAGGGTCACGTCCAGCCGGGTGAGTTCTCAGGTAATCCCGCGCGCTGTTCAACGCCTCTTTGGTCTCATACTCATAGGAGGAGTTACCGATCCACAAGAAAAGCTGAGATTCAGTGACAGAAAACAAGAAAAAGAGACAAATTACTCAAAGAGTCTGCTGTGTAAGTTCCCGAAAACTGAGCTTTAGGCTTGATTCTGTCTTTCCGTGTGAAGTATTACATAAATAACCTTGAGCTGAGTCACTACCACCAGTATAGATTAATTAGAAACCATAGCAGGAGGAAACAGTAAGCTTGTGTAATACAGTATAGTGTTTGTTTCATATCTATTAGTCAATGTGCAGTGAGTTTCACAATCTTCCTGATGAGATGCTCATAAACAGGAAGCAGGCCCCAAATCAACAGCAGGGTCTGACTGATTTCAGCTCCTTTGATCACTTACCTCTTCCCAGGTGTCCAGCAACATGACGTCATCTTCATCTAGGTCACACTGGGCGAAATCATCCACCTCAGTAATCTTAAAGCGCCCCGTCTGATTGGAGCATTCGAACAGCCGGGGACTGTGAAGCGGCTCCTCCCTCTCGAATCTGAAATGACACAGGCCTTCCTGTCGTAACAGCAGATAATCTTCCCTCTCTCTCTCTCTCTGTGTATGATGACATTGGGCATATTCCACTGACCTTGGTATAAAAATAATCCAGGCAGATTTAATGTAAGCTTGGAAATGGTTCAAAATATGATTAAAGGGCCTTTTTGGATGAATCCTGAACCCTTGCTAATTTGTTATTATACTGGTTATTTTTTTACTTTCTGGACCCAGATTGAGCGCCCTTCATTGTAAATACTTGACTGCTGGAGTGTGTTGTTAAGCGAAAAGCCCAAAATATCCTATTTTTGTCACAATATGCAAAAGCGATGCTGCCATTAAAATATTTTACCTCCTGTCACTGGCATAGGAGCCCTTTCCACCCAAAGCTATCCAGAATTCAGCAGGTTCCTGGCCCTCCATCACCACCCGCTTCTCATGCCTGGACAGCACGTTAGATATCGCTTTCCCCATCTCTCTCTCATCCCCATTACAGCCCTGGGATAGAAGCAGAAATCAGGGGGGAGAAATGGTTTTAATGTGTCAAATGCAAACTAAACTAATATTCATGTTATTTCAAAGCCTGCTACACAGCCCCATGATGCATACCTTTCCATACCACAGGTAGGAGATATTGTCAGTTTTCAGCAGGAAGACGTCATTGGAGCTTAGAGAAGCTGCCCTGGCCACCACCTCTGTGGCTTTAGTATTCAGCTCATTAGTCCCTCTCACCTGGAAGAGCCTGGCATCTTTGGCAGGGTTAACCACACCAGGTCTACCTGTTCCTCCCTTTAGACACACACACACACATTGAGTTTCCAGTTTCTTTCAACTTTTATTTAAAGCTTTGATCTATCTATCTATCTATCTATCTATCTATCTATCTATCTATCTATCTATCTATCTATCTATCTATCTATCTATCTATCTATCTATCTATCTATCTATCTATCTATCTATCTATTTTTGCATCATGGATACACACAAACCAAATAGATATTTTACTTTTTGTCGTTGGTGAGAATTTCTAATCCAGTTAAGAATCATTTTCAGTGTGAAAATCATAAAATCATACCTCAAAAATGATAAGTTTGCCTTTGAAAATAGCCAGGAAGTGGCGGGGCTCCTTTCCCATGACCACTCTGACCTGAACTGGGGCTCCATTGTACTTGTTATCAATATTGACAGCCTGGAAAGCGCTTGCTGCAATCTCATCGCTTGTGGCATGGCGTCCCTGAAGTAACAAAGAAAAGAAGTTTACACAATGAAGGTGCTTGTCAGTTTT
Organism: Neolamprologus multifasciatus; assembly: GCF_963576455.1. NCBI lineage: Eukaryota > Metazoa > Chordata > Actinopteri > Cichliformes > Cichlidae > Neolamprologus > Neolamprologus multifasciatus. The sequence goes on along the minus strand of NC_140447.1, from coordinate 18,956,540 downwards.
CCAGAAGCAGGAGGAAATGGAGAACAAGGAAGCATGGATTGGTTTGACACTGACCTGCCACATGTAGAGTATGTACTGCTGCTGGCCTGCTCTTTTATATGAATACAGCACCAAGTAGCAGTCTCCTCCATAAAACTGCCCGTAGGTTTTTGGGTCTATTTCAGCCAGTTCCAAATTCTCAATGCACCACACCTGACACAGGCAAACAACAGCTCAAACAACACGCAACAATGCAACTGAAGTCAGAAAAGTATCTGCACTGTGTTTGTCTGTATTCGTAGATTCCTGCATATGTTTTCCCACCTTAACGTCTCCTGATGCATCGTCCACCATGCGGTACTGTGCTGCCAGTTCAGGGCGCGCGTGGAGCTCCATCACGTCAAACTTTCCGTTGTCGACCTTAGCTGTGCGGACACAAAATGTTAAGTTAGTTAATGTGAGTTAATGACGAACAGCATAATATCAGCAAATAAGATTAAATAGCATATCAAGAGAAAACATGTTAACTGTGCTGGAATTTATTTTGAAGAAGTGGATTGAGCAGTAGATTTGAAGAGGCTACCTATCTTTCCAACGTTGTGTGTGGTACCCAGACCCTGAGTTTGGTCTCTGTCTGTCCAGGATTTGAACAGGTGCTTAAAGACTGCTGACTCTGCTCCCTCAGCCATCACCTCCACAGTGGTGCTGGCTGGGTACTTTTTTGCTTTAATGTAGCTCTGGAGGAAAAGATTGATGGACAAAGCTTGTAGTGAAAAACATCTCCAAAAAAGCACATAAAAACTGAGATAATCCCCTCAAGCCATGCAATCCTTGGAAAAGAAAAAATGATGAATTTATATTTATCCAAAATCATTTAAGGAGAAAGAGGATTAAAATTGACACAATTAATTTATAAGACAGAACAGGAGGCAGTAAGAGATCCTTGCAGTCATCATTCTGTATACACACCAGTGCCCGATTCATAGCTCCTTGTCGCTCTTCTTTGGAGGCCTTCTTTCCTTTCCAGACCATCACACTAGACCCTTTGTTGTCCAGAATGAAACAGTCCTGAAACACCAAAAGAAAAAAACCCATTGAAACTGAACCACTTTTCTTTTCTAATACTAGCATCTAGGGAACATTCTCAAAGAGTGAACACTAATTACCGAGGATTTCAGAAGATCTTGTGTCAGAGGTTGTTTGGCCACTTCTTGAATCACCAGATTCCCACTATTGTCATAAACACTGAGGAAGAAAATCAGAAAAAATGGGTGTGATATTGGTAAATAGTTGAAATCAATTTCTACAGTTTTGTGTGAGCAATGCAGTGGAAGCATAATGTACTTACTGGTAGAGTCGGACACTGTTTTGCTGCGCACTATCAGGCACATCGTCGGAAGTGGCCTCCTTCAGCTGTGCCGGTTTTGGTCCGAGCACAGTCGTCAGGACTTTCATGAGCTCGGGCGAGCTCCGCTCATCTCCTCCCTCCACAACACCGATCTGAGCACGACCTCCGCGTTCCCTGTCCCGGATGTCCTGAGCCAACAAGACCGCCTGAAAAGACGGAGGGAGAAACAAAGACACAAAAGTGAAAACTGTTTGCTCAGTGACAACAGTGACTTAAAGGTTCCCGTGTTACACAAAAATCTACACTATCCCTGTAAAAGAACTGGTTGTTATATAGTACACATATCTCATTCAAACACATGCACTTTTTCTGTGCCTAATGTTTATCTAACATTGATACTCAGGGTTCAGTATTTTGCCCAAGGAAACTTTTGCATGCAGACGGGAGCAGGCGGAGATCAAACCACCTGTTTTACCTGATGAGCTACAGCCACCCCTAAAAGGTAAATGGACTGATTCTTATATAGCGCTTTTCAAAATAAATAAAAAATAGCTGTTGGTTTTTCCTTTTCTGTTGTTACCATTCCTTCCTAACTCTTCTTGCATGCATGTTTCCAATTTCACAGACAACTGAAAGCTTACTGCTAAAGGCAGTGGTGTACATTATTAAAGATCCACAGCCGACAGGTTTCAAGAATTCAAAAAAAATTCTCCTTAATTTTCCAAGGGTTTGCCACAGTGGATGGATGCACGTTTGATTTGGCACACCTTCTATGTCCTTCCTAATGCAACCGAGGCCCTGAGTTCATAAAATTCACTTGACACACAAGAATAAATTAAATTAGTCATTCTATTAGTCATTAGTCAATCTAGTCATTCTCCCTTTGTCAGAAACAGCCTTAGTGCAGACATATTTTATCACCTTTCTGTTCGTAAAATGTTAAATTTCTTTCCTCTTTCTCACTTTGCTTCCACGGTGTGCATTTTTCACGAGATCTGAGTACTTCTCGTGCCGCTGCTTATTGTAACCAATCAGTGCAGAGGATTACCTTGAGCTTCTCTCTTCTGTTGCTCTGGGGGCCGTTCCACTGCACTATAGCTTTCCCGATATCCAGAAGAAATATATCTCCTTTGTTAAAGCTGCTCCATGACACCTCCACCTGCATGGAAAAACACACACAAACGCAAACACAGTGGAGAGTTGAATAACTGATTGTGCTTCATTCAAACGGACAGTACACACCGTCTGAAACAATACAGCGTATTAATTAATCACACTCTCATACCACCCCTCGGGCAATTAACACCTACAGAGACAGCTACGACAACAAGACATAATCTGTTTAAGGAGGGGTGCCAACACCTCTCTGTAGCGTGACTGTGTGAAGCCACTGATAGCAGCAGAGGGAGGCAGGGAGTAAGACTCTCGTAAAGCCTTTCATATCCCTTTAATTTGTTTTCTGAATACCTCTGTTGCTGTGACATCCTTCCTCCCTTTGACATGCAGCAGTCGCAGGACGTTGTAGGCGTTTGTTTCAACGTGGTTGAAACCTGAGGCCACTCCACCCTTCTTGTAGCTGTGGAGAGAGAAGTGTACTTTACCAAAGTTCAAGTGCAATAAAAACATAAACCCAGAGACCCAGAGAAAAAAAAAAAATTAAAGGAACATTTTTTTCATCAGTATGATTTTCTTCCTTAAGGTTGTATAACCATAAAGCAAACATGCAACTAAAGGTTAAAGGTTAATAAATTGGGCAAGAGAAATTGGTGTTTTTTAATGCTAGGCCTCAGAAAACAAGTGTGTTTTGTGTCATAATCATTTCATAGAGGCGGATTAGTGTTGTAAGCCATGACTCAGGAAGATTACAACATAAGTGTGTGTGTTTTTGTGTGTGTATAAGAGAGACTCATTCCCTTGAGTATGTCACCATCCCCCTTTCGTTCAAACACCAGCTGCCTTCATCGGGAACTCACATCAGGCCATTTTTGAAGTAACTCCTGAACCGCGGTGACTCGTAGCCCTGCACCTCCCTGTACTGGACCGGACTCCCACCCAGGTACTCGTCCAGCTGGGTGACGTAGATGGCAGCAGCACCTTGTTCATCCTGAGAGGTGGTTCTTCCAACCCAGTAGTGGATATCAGCAGACTGGCGGGAGCCTTTATTCTCACTTATCTGATGATAATAATGAAAAGCATGAGAGGTGACACATATATGAGATATATGTATATATATTTATATATCTCATGAAATCACCCAGTTTTTTACTCACATATAGAACTATGTAACAGTCTCCCTCAAAGAAATTGCCAAAGACCTGCGGTGGAACGGGATCCATTTGCATTTTCTGAGTAAAGAAAACAACCATTTAGACCTCAAACAAATATGAGATTTCAACATGCTGCAGCTCTACATAAAGCTCAGCAGTGTGGACAACAATGTCAACAACATAGGGTGCGTGTAATGCGTTTTAGACTCACATTGACGGTCCATATCTGAAGGCCTGGCTTTCGGCGGACATTTTTAAATGCATTATTGTTTTCATTCATCATTCTGCTGAACTGTAAACATAAAAACAAAAACAAAAAATTGTACTTATCGTTATTGTCACAAACAGTTTACATATTTGCATGAAAACTATTGATGAGCGTCTAATGTCTTAAATGTTATAGATTAAACTTAAAATATTCTCACTGTTAAATTTGAATGTAGGTTTGCTAGGGTTTATATACTGTGCCATCACATTTGTTAATGCCCCAAAAAACACATCTTCATGCCACAATGTGACAACAAGCTGTTAAGACGCTTAGCGAAAAGTTTTTTTGGGTTTTTTGTTATACCACGGTTATAACCAGGTATCAGTTTATAAGATATGTTTATAAGATATAAGATGGACATAACTTCTAGTTCTACAAAATGATGTCACTGTACATGTAAGTGCCTTTAACCTACATTAGCTTTAATGGCCAGAAGGGGGCAGCTTTTCATAATGCGAAAAGAAGTTGTAATGTAAAAGTCCATAAGAAACTTCTGACATGGTTTTACTAGTAAACACTCTTCTAATGAGTTTATGATCTTGTTAGTTTAAGTACAACACAGGGCAATATTCATTTAGTAAATTATGACCATATTTAAAATGAAAGAGGACGTTCACTGTTTGACTGTAAAAGACAAAAAAAATCTTAAAAATAACAGGTTTTCAGAGTTTTCTGCACTTTCTTTTACGCTTGTATTTTTGTTACCCAAGGCTATCAACCCACTTAATACACAGTCATTAATGCATACACCTTATTAATCAAACCAGGTTGATAGCGTTAGCATAAACTGATTAACTATAACAAGAAATATGGTCAAGGCCTTAAAAAAAAAAAAAAAAAAAAAAAAAAAAGAGGGTAAAAAAGCAGAACTTAAGAGATGACATCATGGTGTCTACAGCCTATGGACCTTTCACTGTGTTTTGCCAAGTGACTAAAATAAGCTATCCCTGTTACATAATCTCCTTTTTATTCATGTTGTCCACTGACACCACCACTAGCTTGTTTTAGCTTTTCAGCAAAAGGTAATAGCTAGCTACCTGTGGAAAAAGAGTAAAAACTATAAGAATTAATTACTTGTTGTTTGTTTGTTTTTAACTGTTTTTTGCAAAAAGAAGAAGAAAAAGTAATGTAAAATAAAACAGCTAAATGATATAAAATTAGCACAAACTCTGAAGAGATAAATACTTAGAAGATTAACTAGCACACTGAAAAATACATGTTCACTCCTGACTCCTTAAACAGTACTTGAACAGAAAAGATATTTCACTTTAGAGACCTCTTCCTCACTCTTCCTCATCCTGGCATCGCTGTCTTTTCACTGGAAACAGATGTCTCCAAAATGACAAGTGAATGCTTTCAAAGGACTGACTCTCTGACAGCAAAGCACCTCTAATCCTGCTAATGAGTATCAGCTTGGTGCTGTAGGAAAATACAAGCAATCAGCGGTGCTTTAACAGCCTCTTGACTGGGATATCAGAAACAACAGCACTGATAAGCAAACAGTATCACCAGCTGAGCCAACGTTAGGCTGTATGGAAACAAGAACATATTATGAACGCACTTGCAACACTGATGCCATAATGACATTGTGAAACAGCTGGAGTAGATGTGGTTGAACTTATTCTTGGGAGAAGTAATATAAAGCACTATTACATGTACTAGCTCTAATCTTTGTTCCGGGTCTAGTAATAAAATATCTATCCGGGCAGTGATTGGTGGTGTGAGATGAACACTTAGTTAACCACACCCTTTATAGTATTATTAACAGGCTCTGGTATTTATGTCTTCTGATAAAGAGGTGACACACACTCGACAAACAAAAGAAGCAGGTGAGATTTGAAAATGAAGAGATAGCACTTGAGCTTAAATAGCTAATTTTAAGCTAACGTCTTATGTTAGCTTATAAAGCAATTAATCAGGTTGCGTATGAGCAGCTTTAAAAAGAGATTATCCAAGTTTAGGCATCCAGTAGAGCTAGGTGCCAAAAGTGCATGTTGCCAAATGTACATGTGAAGTACAGGTGTAATATTGACAAAAATATAAAGACTTAAAATATCTAATCGTAATCAGTCGATTGAAATATCAGCTACACAGCAAAAAAATTATCTAGATAAAGGTCAAAACAGGGAGCTCTATCAAACATAATGACCCGAGTCCAGTGAACAAAAACAGGGTGTGTTTTATTGCTTTTCAACTCAACTTTGTCTAAATTAAAAAGTAATGCAATCTCAAAGTGTCTGTGAACTCGTGCTAAACTTTGGTCGTGCCCTGTGAACTTACTATCAGCCACGAGACTGGAGGGCGTCTGTTAAAAGCTTGACAAATAAACACAATACATATTTAAATGTCATTCTTTTTAAATTAACTTTGTGTGTGTTTATTGTTAAAACGTAGTCCCCAAATTTTATTTCCCTTTTCTTAAAAACAAGGTACACCCTGCCCTGCACGTTTGTCCATTACCCATTAGATTTTGACAGGAATGCCATAGTTCCATTTCAAACAGAGCAGCTGTAAAGTGTATGTACACGAGATTATTCCTTATAACATACTGATAAAAAACAAACATCTAGATGAAGAAGTGATGCCACTGTGATATTTGATTAATTGAAAGTAATCACCTCAATACGATCACGCCTGGTTGCCAGTTATCAGTGGCTTCAGCTGTGGTTGCAAATCCCTGTTATAAAAAATAAATAAACTGTGCAATCTGATCCCAGCTTAAAACAATTACTGAAAACTTGAGCAAATAACACAGGAAAGATAAACCTGCGAGCGGTATTGCTTCTATTACTCAGACAGGAAAGACTGGTTCCCTATCAATTAACCTGCATTGTGCTTTGGTGGAGCATACACAATCACTTTTGTTAATGCTGCACCGTACGTATTTCTTCAACTCGTGTAAAATCACGTTGGTTAACCCCCCCCCCCCCCCCCCCCCCAAAAAAAAAAAAAAAAAACCCCGCTGGAAACCTGTGTTTATAAAATCCTTAAATGTGATAATAAATATGTTATTCTTTCCAGATTTCACTGAGTCAGTGAAAATAAATAGAGGTGTGTTCACAAAGTAGAAAACAAGGTAGCTATTCTCAAAGAAATAGTAGTAGGATGGGTCTTACCTTGTCCTGTGACTGCCGTGGTGAAGTCCTGGCTGGTTCCTACAAGTTGTGGAGATAGTGATTTATGTAAAAGGTCTGTATTTATAAGATACCGCTGCCTTTTCCTCTTATGCGCAAGCTGCAGTGCGAGGCATAGAGGGCTGGATGTATTTGTTACCACACCCAGGTATGAACACACCTGCCATCTTCTATCTCGATATTTACAGTGCCACGGTGTTAGATACGCCCCCTCTCATTTCTTCCCAGCTGTCACACTTGATGCAGGTGGAAAGGGAGGTGTGTGTGTGTGTATGTTGCACAATACACCACAGAGTCAACATATTTGAGGAAAGCCACTGAGACAGACCCCAGCTTCACTCGGTGTCCTGATTGTGATTTATAGAAGCCAATCACAGTTGTGTTTATGTCTGAGTCCTCAGCAGCACAGTGGGCATTACAGGGACCACTTGACACCAATTATTCATTTTACAACCGTTACAACTAGCAGATGGGGGAATTGGACTTAGGGAGCTCCGAGTGCTATTGGAAAGGAGTCAGACGCTTTTCCGTGGCTAAATCTCTCGTTCTGCGCGTAGTCACACTGACACTTAAAAGAACGCTTGACATTATCGAAGGTTTACAGCACCGGGTGTTCAAGCTCCCAGTGGTGAAGGTGATGGCAGATTGTGCTTACATTTATTTGCAAAATGTGCAGAGATATTAAAAGTTTCATCCAAAGCCATTTGCACAGTAATAGAAGGGGGAAAACATTATTCCTAAGCCATACACTGAAGTTAATGTAATGAAACAATCATGGGTTGGTTCCTTAGAAAGTTAAGAACACCCTTGAGAATTAAGAGTGCAAGAATCTTCCAGATCTTAATTGAAAAGAGCCTGTGAATGCTGACTGCTGTTAAACACTTCAGAATCAAAGCTCTTTTATTTCCCAACCAAGACCACCAAGCCCTGCATCTGCTGGTACCCCGCACATTTACAAAGTAAGTGAGAAATCTTTTAAGTCCCCTTAATGTGCATTGCAGTCAGTGCTTAAATCACAGGTCAGACTATCTTGCTGTTTTATGTTCAGCGTTACGTCGCTTATGCTTGTCTTTGTGTCATATAACTCACACAATCCCTGCCTGCGAGTCTGAACACTACCGTGTCTTAGATCACAAATTGAAAGCTAAAGCTTTTCTTACCTTTGACCTTTCACTTCTTAGTTCACTCTTGGGTTCCATTATGACCAGAAAATGACTTAAACCCTGCACTGAACTTCAGTCCCTGCATATCTGAGGAGAAAAGAAACAAGCGCTCTCCAAGCTTGTACAAAGGGCTCGGTAATACCTAATCCACTGCTGCAGTAAAAGTGGCTGATACGCCAGCGGAAGCTAAAAGTTCACATCAAGATATCACATGAAGCTAAGCTCTCCTTTGGTTGCACATTAACCAGCTCATAAATGCTCGTGCTCATAAATTCATGTACTTAACCCAGCAGCCACAGCAGAGAGCAGCGGAGCTCAAGTGTGAACTTCTTGGGATTTCCTTGGGTTTACAGTTTTGATTAAAACACAATAACATCAGTTCCTTTTGAATAAAATTGTAAATAAGAAAACTTTGTGAGAGCCAAAGACCTGATTGCAAATGAAAACACTGAATGTTTTGGCAATTCCTTCAGTTAGCATCATTAAGAGCTTTTTCATCCATGTTCAAATGTCACAAACTACAGTGCACAGAGCTCCAGCACTGATTCATTTGGTGAGATTTTCAACTCAAATCAAAAATTATTTAAGGCAAACGCTTCCTTCAGTTGCTTCAAAATTTCTCCTAAACTATTAGAAATCCTTGTCACCTCTGCTAAGGTAGCATTTTATAGCCACGTTAAATACAGCACTGATAAACTATGCTATATTTAGACTTTCATCATTATCTGCACATTATCATTCATTTAGAGTTGTGTTTTCTGGCCAATGGGAAGAGTCAGTTGGCCTCCAGTGTACGCTTTCAGTGAGCCTGTGTGAACTGTGGGCTTCCCTTTCTTACCTGGTGTGCTCGTCTGCTGCTGTGGCCCATGTGCTGCTAGATTCAGAAATGCTCTTCTGCAAACCTTTGTTATTACAAGTGGTTGTGACTTACTGTTGCCTTCCTGTCTGCTCAGAGAAGTCCATCAATCTATTCTCCTGTGGCATCAACACAACACCAACAACCATGCCGCATTCAGTCATTTAAATCAGTTTTCTTCTTCATTCTGGTGCTCAGTTTGGACTTCAGCGGCTACCTTGACCATGTCTACATACCTACATCCACTGACTTGCTGCCATGTGATTGGCTGATTAGATATTTGCATTAATGAGCAGGTAAACATTGTAATCAATGAAGTGTTCATATGTTTCTGCATGTTTTTAGGTTCATATATTTTGTGTTTTCATTTTTTTACTGTAGCTGTCACATTGCTGTGTTTTGGGCTTTGTTCATATGGCTTATTAATGTTTTTCTCGTGGGGCGATCGTGGCTCAAGAGTTGGGAGTTCGCCTTGTAATCGGAAGGTTGCCGGTTTGAGCCCCGGCTCGGACAGTCTCGGTTGTTGTGTCCTTGGGCAAGACCTACCGCCTACTGGTGTTGGCCAGAAGGGCCGATGGCGCGATATGGCAGCCTCGCTTCTGTTCAGCATTTGTTCTGTGTATTTGATCGTTTTTCGGTAACTAAAATACTTGGAATAGTAAAACCTCCTCTTTTTGATAGAAAAATTACTTTATGCTTGTCTTGCGCTGACTTCTGTCAGTCTGCCCCAGGGCAGCTGTGGCTACAATGTAGCTTGCCTCCACCAGTGTGTGAATGTGTGTGTGAATGGGTGGATGACTGGGTGTGTAAAGCGCTTTGGGGTCCCGAGGGGGACTAGTAAAAGCGCTATACAAATACAGGCTATTTACCATTTTTTCTGTGTTAAGGACATGGGTTGTTACAGAGGTTCGTGAAAGCTGGTGTTGAATTCAGGCATCGCTAAATGCTAAGCGCTGGTCCTTTAGTTCATTGTAAAATTATTTTCACAGTTATTGCCATTAAGTGAGTTTTGTGAGAATCATTACTCCATGACAGACACAGACAGTGTGCAAACTTGCAACTTTAATAACGTTGTACAGTACGATTTCAACAGCATTCTTTACAATGCACCCAGGACCCTTTCCCCGAATAAATATAATTTTATATATCTAAGCTAATCTTTCTATTTTTTTTCCTCAAACATTTATTGGTGGACAGTGTCATCACAGATATTTTTTTTTCTTCAGTTACCTAAACGGCGTTTCAATGTCCTCAAGAATCATCAATTTACAGTCACTGCCGAGGATCAAATGATGTTGTTTAGTCACAAATCACATTGAATTGTAAAAACCTTTGGTAAATTTAACAATTCAATGCTACATAACTGAAAATCAAAAGTCATCCAGGACTAACAAGCTACTTTTCTTCCCTCTCTAATCCAAGGAAGTGTTCATTTCACTTCTTTCGGATTAAATGACGTTATCAAAGACTCATTTTCAACTTCAATTTAAAGATTCAGTGAATACGCTTTTGGAGAATTGACTAAATATGCAGCATAAAAATGCTCACCCCATAACCTGACACAAGAAAATCAGCACAGTAATGAAGGCACTTCATTCTGTAAAGAGAAGTTAAATCACAGTTGGTTAGAACGAAAAAAAAAATTAAACGAGGAACGACGGCCTGCATAGCACTGCTCAACACAAAAACCCAACAGGTCATCGATTCTCAGAAACAAACAAAACAAAAATCAAAAAATTTGTTCTGTGTATTTGATCGTTTTTCGGTAACTAAAATACTTGGAATAGTAAAACCTCCTCTTTTTGATAGAAAAATTACTTTATGCTTGTCTTGCGCTTAGAAACATTTAATATGTACATACAGTAATAGAATCTTTTTTCAGCTAGAGTCCTGTACAAAGAGTCCAAGAACCCAGAGAATCCATACTGTTGTTTTATTTTGATCAAGAGTAGATCATTTGCCTGAAATCCTCCAACTGGGGAAGCTTCCAAGAGCTCTTCGAAGGACTGGAGTCGGGCTACGGGGCCGTGGCAGAGAGGGGAGGCTTCTGTTCAGCAGGGCTTAGGCAGGAGGGATCAGCTGGAGTGGCTGTCTGCTACCTGTTCCTTAGGCTCTGTAACAGACTGTAAACATCCTCCTCTTTACTGAGACCCTCAAACAAGGGAATGAGGTCCAGAAGCTCCGTGTCTGTCATATCATCAAACCAAGACTGCACTGGGACCTGTGGCAGAAAAACACACCCGCATTTACATTAGAATCAGAAAGAAAAAGAAAGACCGATCTTATTTAAAGAAGGAAGAAGTGGCTGACAATAGATACCATGGACGCTTAAATGTTGCATTACAGTCGGGGTGTTTTGTGTAAATAATTAATGAGGGAAATAAATCAAAGAGTGGCATCAGCAGAAACTTCTCCACAGAGCTGACAACTCTCATAAAATTGGGAACACTGCCTCTGGCACGAGAACAATGGTGATTATTATTAAATTATTATTATTATTATTATTAAAAACCCTGACAGTGTCTTACAGATACAATCATCGACATCAATAATCACTTCATAAGTAACTTATTTCCATCACAGCAGTGTATTTTGACCCCGTTCTTGATTAGGCAACAAGTGCAATTGTAGCCACCATTTAGCTTAACCTTAAAACTTCTTAAGATGTCACATGTTTTGGGATCATGTGAAAAAGGAGTTGTGCTGTGCAGAAGTCTTGCACCACCTCTAATTTCTTTATATTTTGCCTGGAAAATAGGTGCAGTGATTAAATGAAGCGTGCAAACATACATGGAAATACACTACAAATGAATATATGCAATTCTAACAAGCTTGAAAGTTAATATTTGTTTGACCGCCTTTGTTCTTCAACATAGTCTGTCATCTTTTAGGCAAGCTTCCTTCTTCTTGAAGGACATACAAAGCCCTTCTTTGGATCTTGGCTGCCTTTTTTTGTTCTGTTTTCTGTCAAGATGATCCCACAGTGCTTCAATAATGCTGAGGTCCAGGCTCTGTGGAGGCCAATCCATGACCCAAAGTGTTCCACTGTGCGTTTTTGGATCCAGTTATGCTTTTACTGCACTCGGGTTCCTCACCTGTTCTTCCCACCTGCATCCCATCGACGGCAATCAGCAAAGCAGTATTTAAGACTAGCCTCGTTCTCCAGTCCAGTTCGTTAGCTACCTCGCTGTGGTAACTAGGCCTCCTTGTCTCTTATAAGTCATGTTATTCCCTGGTACTAACCCCTATCTCAATGTGTCCTCAGTCTGCTTGTGAAGACTCCAAGTTAACCCACCTGCTGCGTATTCACTTGGACGCTAGTTGCTTCAGTCACAACTCACCGATCCAGCCTGCAACTTTACTCCTTGGAAACTCAACTACTCACCGCTCACACCTCCCTGCCATCATCTCTGGATCACTGGAAGCATAAGGTTGGAACCTCACCCTTTCACACACCCTTCCAGACACTCACTCGGCTACCCTCCGCTACCTTTCATCCCCATAAGCCTGACCCCTTACCTCATTCTTACCTTTGGCCATTGCACCCTAGCTCTGGATATCGACCACCTTTTCCCTCTGTTTCAGTGCCTTTGTGTCGGGGACTCATACTACGTCCCCACGCTTCCTTTCCCTTGCATTCAAAGTTTGTTAAAAATCATTTTTCGTGTGTCCATTGAGTCTGCTTTTGGGTCCACTCCCACCTACCGGCCTTTAGGCCTTGACAGATTTTCAGTCCAGTTCTTGCATAATTTGTCTTTTATTCCTGTTTTCTCGTTTATGAATGGCTTCTTGACAGCCACTTTTCCACTGAGACCATTTCTGAAGACGCTTCTGTGAACAGTAGATGCATCAACTGAAGGGCCAGATGCCTCTTCTTCTTTTATCCTTCTCTTGTCCAGTTTCTCCAAATTCTTTAATGACACACTGCTGAGATATGCCAAGTTTTTAGCTAGTAGACGATGCCAAAATACTCATTTGTGGCTGTGAAACTGTGTTGTCTTTGACATTTTCCATACATTTAATTAAAGAAATGTGAACAAATGTGAACAAGAGTTTTTTGTTATCTGTTATGTGTGGATAAAAAACTGGCGCCTACTTCTGAAGAAATAACAAAATGGTCAGACACAATGACTGGACTGTTGATAAAACAGCAAATGTCCAAAGGAAAGACCTTGAAAACCTGAAGAACTATTGCTCAAGACCACGTTAAAAAAATTCCAAGAAAATCCGGTTCCTTGGAAGCAGAATATGCACAAACGAGGCATGGTTGAAGACTTTATCACAGTGTTCTACTTCCTGCTACCAAGAATGAATGACTTTGAATCTGTATGTTTTAGATCAAAAATCTCTTTAAAAAATAACTTACTGCATTCTCAGGGTGGAAGATATAAGAGGCAGGTGAGTTGTCTATGATGATGACTTTGCTGAGCTCTCGGCCCAGTCGGCTGAGGTCTTTGACGTAGTTTCCTCTGTGGAAAACACAGGATTCCCTGAAGAGACGGGCGCGAAACACCCCCCATTGGTCCAGCAGGTCCGCCACAGGGTCAGCATACTAAACAGGCCAAAGCGCATCAGGTTGAGCAGCACACAGCAAATGAACAGAAGCATTACTGTAACTGTCAAAGCAGCTGGGAACCAACCTTGGCTAAGCTTGCTGTGAAGAGGACACATTCAAACATCTCCCCCATTTTCTGGAGGAACTCGTCCACATGAGGCCTCTTCAGCACGTACACCTGAAACCGAGACACGTAACGAACACGTCTTCGTTATGTCTTTTTTTTTCAAAATACATTTTTTGGAGCAAAAACCCAAACAAGAAATCTTCTTCTTCTTGAAATCTTTAGCTGCTCTGTAACTAAGTTCAATTTTATCCACTTGCAGATTTGTGTTTAAGTAAAGTTGGGATACAAAAATAAAACTTAAAACATTTTTGAGCAATACTTGGATGCTTTGAGGTCTTATTTTTCATTGCTTGTCCTCTTCGTCCTTCTTAGTAGATCTCTGCAGGTTAGTTGCTGCCTCCAAGTGCAAGTAATCAAGCATAGGCCAAAGCAGATGCAGAAAGCCTATCCTGGATTACTTGAACCAGGTTACAGCTACAATATCACTTCCTTTGCTTCAAACCGGACACAGACAATTAAACCTTCAAAAGGACGCCGCCCTTTATGCACATTTCTACATGTCTTCTGCTACAAACTCAACAGCAGCTTCAACATTATGCGCCGAAACACTCGTGTCACTGTCCAGTTATCTTTACTGCAGCAAGGATTCAAAGAATAAATCAAAGACAACTAAACAGTTTGAGCTTAAATTGCTGTGAGATAAAAGGGAATAATAAATACAGAGGAAAGTAAAGTGAAGCCAAGGTCTCCACCCTTTAAATTCACACATTGTTTTATTCAAGCCCATTTCTGGAAGCCCTCCATATCGGTGCAGTATTACCTGATGAACGGTGCCATCAATCTCCACCGGAACAATGAAGTCCGCATTGCTAATGGGCTGCAGGAGGACAAGAAACAAGGAAAAGATTCAAAAACTTCACTCTGACAGGGAAACAGCCCAGCCACAAGCTTGCATGCGGTTTAAAAAGAGAGACAGGTTAAAAACTCCTGTAAGGTGCCCCAGGCAAATGATGAAGGCTTTCAGCATAATGTGGTTCCCTCTGCTCCAGTGCTCCGTATCTCAGTGTTAAATAACAACCAGGCGTGAGACTCTGGGGAGAAACCTGAGAGCCGAACAAGATGACAGACTTGAACGCGGACAGGAGGAGTGCTGCCTTTTTACTCTGCATGACTTGTGTCATTTTTTTTTCTCCTAACGCAAGAAAAGGGGAGAGGAGAAGAGCAGGAGGCAAGAGGAAGATAGATGCCAGAGGGGATGTGGGTGGAAGACGAGCAGAGGGTGTAAAGACGGAGGATGAAAGGATTAGGTAGGAGGCACGACGGTGTCATTTCAGAGAGGGAAAGGAAGAAAAACAGGTGACAGGGAAAATCTGCTTGTTTTCAGAGACACGCAATGTTATGTAGGAGCTTATAGTTTGCTGTATAGAAAGAAAACTAACTGAAGATTATTTAGACATATCACTAAATTTAAATTCCAATGCTCAATTTTAAAGAAATCTCCAAAGCTTGGTCTTTGATAATGTCTGGGAACGACAACTTTGCTTCCGAATTTATTGCTTAATTCTGCATTACAGAGTCAAATACCAGTGGCTACACAAACAAGCGTTTGAAGTTCAAAAGCTATTTTAATCAAAATGTTAATTAGCTCCTTCCTTCCCCGCAAAAAAAAAACCCAAAACATTTGGCAGATAAAATCAGATCCTGCCCTCACTGTTTGAAGACTAAAGAGTGTCGAAGCTAGGCTAATTAGCCAACTTGTTTATTTGTTGTTGCTTTTTCCCTCAGATTAGCTTTTAATTGAACTACGTTTACCTACAGTTTTAATGACGTATTAAACTCAGCCACTGCAGCGGAGCATGAGAAGCTATTTCCCCAAATCTAGCATATAGGATAAGACAAAATGAGAGAGCATCTATTTTTAACTAGCTAGTCTAGTTATCGTGATTTTTTTTGCTATTTAGCTTTATAGACATGCTAATATAACATGCTAATGCTACCATGTTAAACCGTATCAAAAGATTCCTGTATTTAAGCCCAAATGTTTAATTGCATTTTCTTTGTTTAAATTAATTACAATATAGTAAGATACAGAGCAATTATTTAAAACTTGTATGTATAGTACTCACAACTAATGCACATTTTAAAAAGCCTGTAAAATGTCTTGTTATGCATGTGTGTTGTTACTAAACACCAGTTGGAAAATACAGTTCAATACCATCCAGCAGAGGGGGTGTTTGCTATAGGAATACAAAGTGCAGCACTTTGACCTTCCAAATGTCCATACGTGAGTCTAATAGGATCAGTGTGACAACCAGAGGTGCTTTCTTCTTCCTTTATCTGACATCAGAGTGAGTCAATTAACAGTAAAAGCCTCCCTAGATAAACAGTGTTTATTCTACGCCTCGGTTTTGCATTATGATATTTAGCTTTGGTTAATGTTTACACCAGAGGGCACAAATGACTGAAGCTCTTCTAAAACCGTCTAAAAAAATAAATAAAAACAGTGACAAGCTGGAAAGAGGACAAGGATGCCAGCATACCGTCACAAAGAGAATGGGAAGAGATGAGTGCGATACAGACGGAGCCAGAGATGCAGAAACAGACTTCGCTCTGCTCCTGTGCCTACTGCTCTTCTGCTGAATCACTCCATCATCTGAAGACTGAACACACAACAGCTGCTAATTGCCCTGCTCTGTAACAGACTCGGATCAGAGTCGGCAAGAGATGCGGAAATGCAGCAGAATTACATATGTGGGGGGGCAACCAAGGTAAACGTTATGCGGGCAGTTGTGTAATTATGGATTTCTGCCGAACCGTGGGTTGCTTCACCTGATGACCACACTCTGGCTCAGAATCAGGGCTCTACATACATTTACGCACCTTTACTTCATGAGAATTAGTGCCATTAAAAACATCTCCATGTAATTCTACAGCATACCCTAACATCACAAATTACTTAAAATACACCTTTTCTCATTGGCTAGCATTCCAATTAATTCAAACTTTAGCTGGCCTGTTATATTCATATGTGTACAGTAAAAGAAGTTAGATGTCCCTGGGTAAGGTAAGAAGAAAGGTTGTATTAAAAGACTGATTATTTTGCATGTTGCATGGCCTAAGTTCTTAATTTGACCATGTTTTTTGGCACTTTTTCACCCTTCTGCTTCAGGGATAAGACCCAGTTTAACCGGACAATGCCAATTCTCAGTACATAAATCAGATGAACTGCAATGTCCTGCACAGAGTGATGACTTAAACCCCATCCAACATCTTTAAGATGGACTGCGACACCAAGTGCAGGTGTTGGTCTCACTAATACCGTTGTGGCTGGACGGGACTGCATCCCTGCAGCCAGGTCCCAAAAATATCAGGGAAATCGATCCCAAGAGAGGAAAAGGCTGTTGTGGAATTTTAATGCTCAGATGTTGAGCAAGACATCTTTTGACAAGTGCTTTGCAAATGCACGCTGTTCAAATTACTACAGTGTACAGCATGCCGATCAGTCTTCATTCATTTCAGCTACTTGTGCACATCTAACACACACACACAGCAGCTAATCTCAGAGAGGGCTCAGGATTTATCTCCCCATCCATAATATGCAGGATAAAAGCAAGAGTATGTGATGTGTTATGTAACGTTTCTTTTTTAGTCTACGTCCATCTGTGCAGCGTCTCTATCCCTTGTCAGTTGTTGTTATTCTGCTATAATTGTGTAATTTCCAGTGGACACATGTATTTTCTTTGGAAAGAAAATGCTTAATATTTGACATCAAAATCACCTTGAAACGGGAAAGCTACAGGAAATCCTGCTATGCTTCTGGAAGGAACTGAAAATGCTGCGTGGTGCCACTCTCTGTCTCCCTCTCTTCCTCTCTCAACGTATTTACATTTAATGCATTGTGAATCCATTTCATACCGCACACTGATCTGTGAACTAAATGAATTTTGATGGACTGGGTATCTGGTGTGTGAGTTTGATCAAAAGGAAAAAAAGAATAATTTTGGGCTCATTTTGGCCTGCAGTGTATTAGATCCAGGATTTCTGCACAGTCCATTCCACAGCCATTCAAACCAAGAGTACACTGCATTGGACACACCCTAGTGTGTGGGTGAGCCTGTATGATTGTGTGTGTGTGTGTGTGTGAGTGTGTGGCCCTGACCTGCTGGCATGTGATTCTGATGGGTGTGTCCGCTTCAATGTTTGTGTGTGCGTTTGTGTGCCTTTTGTCCTTTTACTGTCCAAAGCAATCGAGTCAATGTACTCAAAGTTTTTTTTTCTTCTCTACAATCATTTTAATTAAAAGGAGTTCCACTTAAGTGGAACATAAAACTTCTACTTCAACTTTACTTTGAGCTATTTTGTTGTGTAGCTCGCCGACACTGAGCGCAGGTAGTACTCACAGGCATAACGAGATCAGTTGAAGCCGGGGCAGAGCTGTGCTCAAATGGGTCACTAGGTGTGCCAGGTGTGTCAGTAGAGGGAGCTTTTGATGGTGAGAGACAAGAGCCATTTACAAGGATAGTGTACTAGTACCTACTACACTGGGCTTTCCCTTTAAGTGCCTGCAGCAGGCTGAAAAAAGCACTATAACATGTTTGTGAGTGAAAAATAGCCGTACATCTGTGCCATTACATATACAGATGGAGCATTTTAAGCATATTTTCAGCCTCTAAGTAGTACTGCTCACTACTGAAAACAAAAGCAGGGCTGGCACCAATTAAGCTACATACAAATTGCAGTCTAACGAAAACCACAAATATCCAAATGTCATGAATTTTAAGTTTGAAACTTGGCTTGAATTATTTATGGTTTGAGAAATCAAATTATTTTAATTATCGTAATGAAATTAGATGACAATGTGGTATGATCATGTCTAACTGTTGGGCAACCCAGCGGTGCAGCGGTAGGCTGATATATATTTTGAAGACCGATACCGATATTTGATGATTAATTAATAAATTAATATTAAGCACCACAAAGAAGATTCTGTGTTTGAACTCGCTGGTTTTTCTTGCAGGTTTTAACCTGTTTGCCAGGTGAATTTCCCCCAACCGACTAAAGACACGTTACATTAATTGAGAAGCATAAACTGGCCACTGATG
This sequence comes from Neolamprologus multifasciatus, assembly GCF_963576455.1. NCBI lineage: Eukaryota > Metazoa > Chordata > Actinopteri > Cichliformes > Cichlidae > Neolamprologus > Neolamprologus multifasciatus. Next base: position 18,937,801 of record NC_140447.1, on the reverse strand, counting down.
TGGATGCTGTGCATCAATGGTGTGCTGTGCTGTGCTGTTTTCTCTTATGGATCGCTTGATGCTTCACCTCCCTTGAAACCCAGTTTGCAATGGATGCATGGATAGAAACTTGATGAGAAAATCAGTCTTCCAGGTCTTCTTAGTCAGATAGTTGTTCTTGCTCTTTCTCGTTCTCACCTGTTCTAACAGGTATTAAGAACCCTTTATACTCTGAAGGGCATAGATTCATGCGATTATGTGTAGCTCAGTGATGCTAACAGGGCTCATGCTATTTGTCCTCAGACCGTATTCAGTAGAGTCATTTTTCAGGACCTATTTCTGTTTAATCCAACTGTGGCTGCACAGCAACAGCATGAGGAAAAACAAAACGCAGCGTCGGCGTATTTCAAAGTGCACAGTGTGTTTGAGGTCATGTAGGGAGGTGCCGTACCTTGAAGGAGCTGTGTACAAGGGTTTCGTCCAGATCGATCACTACGCAGTTCTTGCCATAGTCTGCTATGCTGACCTCTGGCAGGAGGAACTTGGCTGGAGGCTGCAGAGAAAACACACACATGCATACTTAATGGTACGCATATAGAGAAGTGCATTATCGGGAACAGGCGGCCACACAACCACACACACGCACACACTGAGGGTGTGTTGGTGGCTCAGTCAGAGTGTTGGATAAGATCACTTCGGGTGTTTTGGGTGACACTCAAGAAACACTTCTCAGGATTAATGACCTGCAGGCGGGTGTCCCTAAGCTTCTGCGGCTCAGAGATATATCAGCACTTTGATAACATGGAATGCTTCTTCTCTGATTACAGATGTTACATTATTAAAAGTATGCGAAAATCACTAAGTCATATAGATTTCACTTAAAAGTTTTTTTTAACAAGAAGTCTTGAAACTGCTTAGAAAATCATCGATGCACAGAGAGGAAAAGGGATTTAGTGTGTACCCACAAGCTGTATGATTTGGCCAAATTATATGAGCTCATCTGACTATCCTACATAAGGAAAAAAGAGCTCCAATTATCTCTCTGCTCTGTCTACATCACCAGTGCTTATTTCCAAACTATCCCCAGAATGTGTTAAGAGCATCAACAGGGAGCAGTTTTTTCCTGACATACTTGATGTCCAATTAAATGCCATCGTATGCAAATTTAGGAGTTATTTCTTCAGATGATAATATTCAAAGTGACATGCCTGCTTTTCTTGCTGGACTCTCCTCGGCGCTGATATTTTCTGTGTTACCTCATGATGACAGAGTTCTGTGACTATGCTGTCTTTATGATCGGGTGGGACACTATTGTCCTCTACGAGGTGAGCCTGAGGTTACAGGCAGGCACGGGGCAGATGGTCCGGCCATGGGGGGCGCACACTCAAACCACACACACACATACAGATCGTGCACCAGCATATACACGTTCATCCACACACATAGAGGCTGGGATCAACGACTCTGCCATCCTTAAATACATATGCATGTATGTGTACTTCTGTGTGTGTTTTTTGGTCCACCATGACTGAATTATTATGGCTAATGGCAGGACTGCATGCTGATGTATCACAGGAAGCATTCTTTTTGAGCAAGGGCACTGAATGGCATCCTGTCAGGGCGTGATGAATGTGATTTACACATGCAGGTTGAACAAAGAAAGAAAGGCTTACTGGGACCTTGACATTCTCACCAGCAGTTAAAATAAGCATGCTCCCAAAGGCACAGCCGGGGAGCGCTCTCACAGACTTGTTAAATGTGCTAACTGATTGATAGTTGATCAGCTGGAAGCAACAGATCAAATAAACAGGCAAATTTATCCTCTTTGGATTTATGAGGAAATTAAAATTCCAACATGTCCTAGTTTGTCTTCAAGGAACCCACAGAACATGTACATGCAATCCCTTGCAACAGAAATTCTACTTTTATTATTATTAGAGCATATAGAGAGGAGAAGGAAATGTCTATACTACTGCTACTGAATCAACACGTTCTCGCTCCCAAAGTGTAACATTTTAGGCTAGGTGACAAATCGTCGGTATATTATGCTTTCGGCCACCCAACACGTCTCTATATTACGAGTTCAGAAACATTAGGAAACATGAGAACCGTTTGGAATGAATCTACACATGTACATTTATTTTACTTAAATCGCTTTGGAAAACACTATCTAACATGATTAAGGTGGTGGTTAACATTAGGGATAAGGTTAGGGTCAGGGCTGGAATACATGGCTGGAACGTGTGTTACCGCGTGAACGTCATTCTATTCGATTTCATCCACAATCCGGCGCGTAGCATAGGAATGTGGAAGATCACCTTTCGTGTTCCCATGGAGCGCCTCGGGACGTGACAAATCGTCAGTACATTATGGGTCGGGAGTGAGAACAGGCTGACTGAATATATGTAAGAGAACCACACTTGAGATAATAACAAGAATTGGCCAAGTAAGCAACACATTTGCATTTGTGCTACACACAAAAGTCTTGAGCCACAAGCTTCAGGAATAGTTCTCTGGGCTTCTTGAAGGACATTCAACGCTCTTCTTTGGATGTTGGCCGGCTTTCGTTGAGTTCTCTGTCAAAATTATCTCACACTGCTTCAATAATGTTGAGGTCTGGGGAGGCCCGTCCATGACTGATGTCAGTCCGTGTTTTTCTGTCCAGGTATGCTTTTACCACGTTGGCAGTATGTTTGGGATAATCGTCATGCTCAAAAATTAAGCCATGATGGATTAAAATCTAATGGTGCTTTTCTGATTTCATCAACTTTGACAAGATCCCAAACACCACAGGCTGAAATGCAGCCCCAAACTATGACAGAGTCTCCACCGTGAACGGTAGATGAATCGACTCTATCAAGTCCTGTCTTTGCTCAGTTTTTTCCTGCTTTTTAAGAACATGACTTTCAGATTCACCTGCTGTAGATAGTTTTTTTTTCTTAGTCCTGCCACTTCTTCTTTCGTCCTCCACTTGGCCAGTTTCCTTAATTTTTTATAAAGGACAGGCTGCACATCATACCGATTATGCCAAGTTTTTAGCTAATAGCTCTTTTTTATGCCTGGCAGACTGTGTTATCTTTGGGATTTTTCTTGGGTTCAGCTAAAGAAATGGAAATAAATTGTGCTTTTGCAACAGGATGCTAATGAGAAGTTGCCTAAAGGTCCAATTTAAAATCGGCTCGTTGCTAACTTGTCTGTTATGTGTAAAAACAACACTGACGCGTCCCTTGAGTTAGGTGTGTTTTTTTAATGCTTGAATGATTAGTGTTGAGTGGATTAAGAAAAAGATATTCCTCTGAAATAGTGAGACATGAGGACCGGAGTAAAAAGTGAGTGAAAGAGCTGTGAACTATTGCTCAAGATCACTTTAACAAAGAGCCGGTCTCCTTAAAAGCAAATTATAAAGAAATGAGAGGTGATGCAAGACTTTTGCAAAGTACTGCAAGTGATACATGTCTTATTGTTTTAGATATGTTTTATTTTTTAATTATTTATTTATAAAGCTCTAAAATAAATTATTAGAATCTTGAGGTAAAAAGATTTAATAAGAAATGTCTCCATACTTTGTTTATAGTGTTATAAACATTTCAAATTAGTCTAAATTGGATGGTTTCTGATCAAGGAAGATTAACCTGAAATTAAAGTTTGTTATTTTTGACATCTTTCTGTATTTCTGATGAGTTTTTGGAGCTAGAATTTAAAAATTCTTCATTTTAAATGTGTTATTGGGACTCTGCTTGCTACTGTGATATTTGCCGTGTTGTAATATTTTGTCTCTTCTTTTAACACTGTGTTACAACAACAATCGACGCAGCTGTGACCCGTCCAGTTCAGACGCAGATCTTAAAGCCGCCTGTTTGGACCTACCCGTCAAGACAAAGAGCAGACCTCACCGCCGCATGCATTTCCTGTTATTGCAGGGAGGTGTCTGCTGGGTGGTGTAGTTTAAAGCTTGGCTGCGATGTGGGATGCTGTGAGTGTGAATATCCTAAATTACAGTGAACCACAGGCACCGCATAGATTCCAAAATAGCTAAATGAATTACCGTTTCAGCACAAACAAAGCAGGGATCAGATGATTCTGGTGAGCAGATGAAGCACAAGTTGCTGAAACCAAGCCCCCTTCTAATGGACTAACAGCAGTTTATTGACCATTGATTGTATAATCCCAATAAAACAGTTTTTTATGAAGACGAACGCCTAATTCAATCAGGTCTGTCCACTTGTTTACCCAAAACTGGAGCTGCAATCTGATCTACGGAGAAAAATCGCTCTCATGTTCTTTTCTTTCAATAGTTGGAGAAGCAGGGTAGAGATGGGAAAGACAACAAAACCACACATAAATCATGTGACAGCAGATGGAACTGAATTGTTTCTTTCTATCAGTCCTGTGAGTGGAGACAAAGCAGCACAAAGGAAAGCCTTGAAAGCCACATGATCATGCGAGAGGGGACAGTGCAAAATTTCATCTGACAGCAAAGAAAAATCACCTCCGTGTCAACAGCTGCATGCAGCAAGAATGATGAGGCACAGCAAGCAGAGGGAGGAGGTTAGCGAGCTGGAGCAAGATGATGAAAAACAAAAGATAATAATACATACACTGGGTATGGGGATGACCTGGACCTGGTCACACTGGAGAAAACAAGCAAAGAGGGAGAAAAGGAGAAAGAGATTAAGGGAGACAGGGTGGAAAAACAAGGGGGGAGGGGGAGAAAGAGGGAAGCGAAAGAAAAACCGTGAAAAAGAAATCGACAACGTCAATATACCAATCAGCAAATGGGAAGGGGAGAAAGCGAGCCTGAGAGACAGAGGGAAGGGATGTATAGTACACACGGTGAGAGGAAAGTGAGAACAACTCAGTCAAAAACAAACACAGCTGCCATAGTAACAAATACGGCTGGCCAGAAATCCAGCAACAGTACACTGTTGGGAGGGACGGTGGGCACGGACCCAGCTCAAAAATCAGCCGCGTACTATAACAAGGCTTTTTATGGCGAGGTTCGCTCGGTTCACTCTAAATTAACGGGAAATCATTTGTTAAGAGGAGGTCCAGAGCGGGTCATTACTGACCACATGTATAGTGCCTGTAAAGGGCCACACATTCCTCCCCTGAATGAGAGACATTTACAGGTAAACAGGAGTGGAAATGTGATACGTCTGCTCCATTTTTAGCCCCGTGTACCTGCCTTGGCAGCAGAACACTGTGTTTGTAGAGGAGCTTCAGGGTTTGGCGCCTTTTCCACAGCCAGAACGTTCTCTTCACACATCCTCACTACACTGGTCAGAGTGTAGTGAGGAGAGGGGGAGGCGTGGGTGCCAAGCAATCCATCACCCCCCGACACACAAGGCCCACTTTATGGGGATTAGAGAAGCAGGAGGGTTTTTCGAGTGCATATGTGTGTTTGTGTGTGTCCGTACATGCGTTGTAGTGGGTTCGTGCACGAGAAAGAGCCAGTGCGTGTCTTTTTTTGGAGCTTCTCGGCGTGCTCAGTGTGTTATTTTGTGTGCAGTTTTGTGCGTAGGCAGATATCGAAGAATGCAAGATGGGAAGTGAGCCCGTATTTTTCAAGCAGTGGATGGTAAACAACCTCTGGGTTCAACGGGTTTGAAGCAGCTGGAAAAATTTGAGGGAGCTCAGCGAGGCTGAGCGCGCCTCAGCTCTCTGCAGGAAAAGGCAAACCCTAACAAGGTCTCTGTAACAAAACCAAACAAATGTTACTTGTTACTGGAACTCCAGTCAAACTAGCACTTCAGTCATAAAATATGAACTAATTCTTGTGTTTGGACACCTAAGATGTAAGTGGTATGGAATCTGGACTGCGGCCAACTCTGACAGGAGAGATAAATGAGCTTTACCTTGGGAGGACTGCCGTTCTCCTCTGGGGGCGGGGGCAGAGAAAGTGTCTTGTTGTTGGCAGGTGGTGGCTCCACGTGGTAGTCATTGTAGTTGCGGAAGCAGCAGAAGAAGGGGCTGAAAATGCTCCGGCTCCGGTGCTTCTTTAGGCTGCTGTTGGACTGGGAGACTGAAAGAAATAAAAGCCAAAAGGGAAAGAGAGGAGAGCGGTTACATGACATTCTTTTACCTTAAAGACCTGCACTGAAATTGCTACTAATATGACTTTGGAGACTGGCGACCAATCCCCGGTGCACCTTATCTCTTGCTCATCATCATGCAAGATAGACTCCAAGCCTACTTGCAACTCATATACTTAAGCAGTTAAGAAAATGGAGAGATGAATGGATGGCGTTTGACTTTGGAAAGCAGAGAGTAGGAAGTTATAGCTCGCAGACGGTTTGCTTAGCGTTGATTGAAATTAGTGGGAAACAGCTAAAGTGGCTCGTTGTAAAGAAGTGTGACACACTGCCCACCATCTATCCCTATTATACTAAACAACCTGAGTGAGCCGTGCCTCTGACCAAGTGAGCGATAGAACTCGGTTTACCATTTTCAAAAACGGTGTCAACATCAAAATACAAACATGAGAAAACACCTACAGCTTTTAGACTTTTCAACATTTCCTCCTCTCAGTGTATCAAATGCTACTGTTCGAATGTCTGAAGTAGAAACAACAGAGCAATCCTCTGCGTTGGAGCTAGACTGTGTTGCACATGCATAACTGCATTATGGTGACAAAAGGAGCTGAGATGTACCACATAGTGAGGCATCAGTTCATGCAATACAGAGCACTGGGATAAAAATAGCCCGTCTGAGAGAGCCCTCTGGGGAAGGTAGTCCAGTTAATTAACATCAGGAGAAGAAGAGAGGTCAAGATATAGATTAAAGTGTACTGTCTAGATAGACAGATGTTAGATAATTTCTGTTATTTGACAAGAATTAAGCAAAATTTACATCTTTGCCAAGAAGGGTTGATCGGGGCTCCTGGGAGAAAACAACATACACATGTGTGTCCCTAGTTACATCATTTCTCCTTCAGTCTCTGAAGCCCATGGCCTACTTTCACACCGACAGAACAGAAACAAGCAGTCTTGAATAGTCTTTAAGGCCTCTATTAATGTTCTTTTTTACATTTTCTGCTAGTGAGGATTAGAGCATAAAAATAGAAATCTGAGCAGCGGTACAACAATGGCTAAAATCTGACAGTGCAATTATCACAAGGTGTTCCCGAAGCAGACGTTCTGCCAGCTTAATTGCTTTAAAGGTGATTTCTCGGACTTGGAAATCCCAAATCTGTTCAAGTCTTCAAAGTGTCCACAGGCTTGCTTTAGCTGAAATCACTGTTTTCAAGGCATCCAACAGTGTCCCTGTTTGCTACTGTTTTGTTAACGTGTTCATACAGCCGTGTGACACAGGCAGCACAGTTAGCCATGCATGCTTGGGCTGTTTGCAGCTTGCTCCTGTTCTGAGAGCCTTCAGACTGATGCCTGGAACTGTCCTCGGGTTGCTCAGACTGGATCTGACAGGCTGTGGGCAGTTCGTCTTCTTTGTTTTCGTCATCTTTGTAGTCCAAAGCTCGGTGTGGCTCTTCCTCTATTCTGATAGATGTTCCAGAGAAGCAGCACTTCAGTAAACAAACACAACTATATGGTTGGAAAAGAAAGGCGACCTGCTGTGTTACTAAAACCCGCGTGGATACTGAAGGAGATGTTTTGCCCATGCAGACATGATCCACAGTTTAAAGTCTGTCGGCTGACATTCTATATTTCTCTTTGTGGATATAAAAGTAAATACACTCTGGTACAGAGACAACGCATTACTGTTTGAAGCACAACGGGAATTCATTTGATTATAGGAAAGACCCACTGCACTCGCTGAAAGCATTAACCTCAGTAGATAAAGGTCACCAATCACATAAGCACACATAAACAGTCCACATAAAGTCATGTACGTAGCTTGGTGGAATTAAACACATAGTATAAGCTCCATATGCTGATCTTATCAGTAGGGAATCCACTTCTTGTTTGTAAAGAAACTAAATGCTAACCACGTCCTTGTGAGCCATAATCCCAAGGAGGAACACTGGTGTCCCAAGAGCCACCAAACTGTTTGTTGATGCTGTGCTATTGATTTAGCAAACACATATTCTAGCATTCCTCTCCATGCTGACTGACAGTATTTGTTTGTCTTTACTTCAATTTATCTATTGCTCTGAAGAGTTGCAAATTGGTTCCTGAATGCATCCAGGCAATGCTGGATGTGCTAAACTTGCAAGCTAAAAACAGCTAAATCCCCCTTTAGGGCTTAGCAGGCTTTTGCCATCCACAGATTCATTTGCGGAGATTTTCATCACACACGGGGGAAATCACTTGGCCAGATTGACTTTTTGACTTGGACTTCTAATGCAGAAACACTATAGCACCTATAATTACTTAATCAGAAAGCGAAACGCTTGTTAGCCTTACTTTGTTAATGACTTTATCAATGACTCAGGTGAAAAATGACAGCAGCATCTTGTTCCTAAACCGTGTCACTCTGGATAATTCACAGACAAAGTAAGGCCTTAAGTAACAAGGTTAGCGTTTCTGGAAAATGTCATTCTTCACGCACCACAATATAAATTCCATTTGCTTTCGTTATTTTGTGACAAAGGGAGAAATCTCCAGGACAGATATGTTTTAAAATTGAACAAACCTATCCACGTGGTTGCAGAAAACCGTATTAAAAACATAAAAACTTCAACTCTGTGATCATATCTTTTTATATGTCCCATTTGAGACACTCAATCACTTCCCCTCTTTATTAAGTTGGCCTCAAACGCCTTCGTGTAATTCTCCGCTCCTCCATTTTGAGGTCGTCTACATTTTCCCGCCCCGTTCTGGTGCCCCGGTTGGCCTCCTGAAAAAGCAGGTGGGAGTGCACGAGGGAGAGAACGCAGAGGGAGAGAAGGGCGTAGAATGGGTGGAGAGAGAGTTACTGTGGTGAAACAGCCTATACTTGGGTCTGATTCTTACTCCACCTCCTCCTGCACCACCACCCTACACAAACAGAGCTTTCCTTTCTGCCTTGGACACAAACAACATAGCTGAGAGTTGACTGCTGCTGGAGCCTGAGCAAACACACATACTGTACACACACATTCGTGCATGCATGCAGCATATGTTCACATGTTTAGGCAGAGAGCCAAGTACACAGTGATCAACAAATAGCATACTTCACACACTGAGGCACACAGAAACGTTTCTTTCAGTGTCCTTGCCGAGGAATGTGGAGTCAGCCCGCCTTGCATAGTAATGCAACTTTCGTCAGCTCTGGGAATAACAGAGAAAGGTTAAAGGGCAGCACTTGCCATTAAAAACAGAGGCGGATAGACTTGAACAAAGGCTCTAGATTTATAATAATTAGTTAGCACTTCAGCAGTATGTGGCTTAGTTAGCAACAGATACATAATCTAGGGTAAAAGGTGATGCATGAAAGTGTCCTTTTCCAACACAAAGCTCAAAGAACAGCGAGCAATATCAGGCCATGTCTGTAGCCTCTTATAATAATGTGTGCAGGTGCACATTATTTGCCCTGCTGAATACGCTTCAACCGATTCAGCATCCCTGCTTGATCTAAGAACTGCGTAAAAGGCTCTTCAATTCAGTGCTTACGTTAAAGCTCCAGCTGAACGTTAGGTAACAGTAACAGCAAGCACGCTACTCAAACAGAGACGGCCAGGCCCGAGCTCTCTGCCACATGTTCAGGCACAACCACTAACACGGCCGGAAGAGGAGGTGGTGAGGGGGATGCAGGAAATTCTCAGCATTCTTGACAGGAAGAGATAATCACCCTGTGACCCACAGTGTGGAATAATTCCAGGCTCCAAGAGGGATTGTGATCTCTGCCTTACCTTGAGACTTTTGAGTTGGCCTCTTTTGCTGTTCCTTTAAAGGCACAAAAAATGCCACATAAGGTCTTATAGTATTATATTAGGATGTCCATCACTCTTGATCCATCTCCCTCTGGGTGAAACTGCCCAGAGAGGCAGACAATTCAAGGTTTATTTTTGTTTATGATACATGCTTTTGGCCATTATTTTTATTAGTTAACAATATACCCACAGTGTTAATTGTTATAACAAGGGAGCACTACTACAACAGAGTTCAATGTAGTTTTTGTTGTCTTTTTAGTATTTTCCTCTTCTCATAGTACTTTTTAAAAGGTGACAGAGAAGCCCATTTGCGATAGATCCTCGCAGCTCTCAGCTCATCTTTGGCGATCCACCAACCAAACCCAAGCCAACAGGTATGTATGATCATTCCAGTGGGTCATGAGTCAACCTCAAGATTTTGTCTCAGTTCATCATGCCAGGTAAACCTCCAGCTGGCGCTGCCCCAAGGACATCTTTAACAGGAGCCACTTAAACTGCCTCTTCTCATTGCCAAAGAGCCAAGTTCTTTTCATTGTGGAATTAAACCTCTCACCCTGATGATGTCACGCCATTACATTCAATCGTGCTTCTTTTTGCAGACGATGTTCTTTTCTCACCAGCATATAAAGGAACAATGTGCAATTAAGTATGAATGCTTAATTGGTTTGTGGATCAGCACTTTTAAGTCTAAATCCATGGTTTTGCCATGGAAAAGGATGGCATTCCGACTCCAAGTAAAGGCAAAGCATATACCTCAGGTGAAGGAAAAATGGGGAGAAAGGATCACAAGATCAGCTGCAAGCCATCAAAAACAGCTACACTGAACAGCAATTTTGGATTGGAAGCTGAGCCCTAAGACAAAGCTTTGCTACTTAATTGATCATTTTCATTTTATATTTTATGTATAATAAACACTTATAGAAACATAAGTATTTATATTTAGCAGCAAAGCAGTTTAGAGTTTTTATATTACTCGCTATTTGAATTTTATTGTCCGTTTTTCCCAAACAGTTTAAAAGCCTCCACACTCTCAGGTCCTTCGGTTATCCTGTTTGACTGAGTAAATGGAGCATTCTAGCCCTTAAATCCAAGTCCTATCTGCAGCTGAAGGCTTACCATCCAAATTTAGGCAAACTACTGGCTGCTAACAAAACAAATTATGTAACTTAGACAACTTGAGTGCAGGAAAACCTTCGGCCAATCAAAAGAGCACTCTTATTAGTGAGAAGGATTACATACCATTATAGTGATATTAGTAGTGCCTTTGCAACATGCTCTGACGGCACTCCAGTAACACTTAGCTAAGCAGCCAGGCGGGTAAAGTGTACAGTACCTGGGGGTATGATGGTAAACGTGAGAACAGTGCATGTGAATGTGGTGCTTTAATAATTTAGATGGAAAAGAGGTCGGATTTAAATAGTACACTCAGCTAGTTCACAGACAATCAACAAATAGGAAGACTTCAACGTGTCTTCTGTTCTGTATAACTGAACAAAAGCTTTCAGATGGTGAAATGTGACACAAGTTGACAAAAAATATCACATGCTAAAATCCTGCTATTCCTTCAGGAAACAGGGCATAATTTCACAGATTATCTGCTGCCACCCCTCACTGAGATTTTTGAGAGTGGGGTGTTTTCATTAGAAGCTGTTTAAAGCTCAGATAAAATCCTTATTCACCTGCAGCCAGGCTAAACAACGGGGCTCTCACACAAACACACACACCAATAGGTAATCCACTATTCGCCTGCAGCTTGGGATCTAATTTCTTCAGCAAACAGCTTTCAGAATCATGTGAAGAAGCTGTTTCTGTCCCATGCTACCACTACCGGAACAGAAAGGGGGGATTCCTTGTTGCGCACAGTAAGTGTGGAAGGAATCCCTGCAGCAATGTGCTATATCTACAACTAGGATTTGAACAAAGGATGGAAATACTTACAATTTCCGAAATCACAAGCTATCATGCTACGTGTGACAAAAAACCAAAAACCCAAAGATATTAAAATTAATGTTAACATAAAACTACTACTGTTGTCAGTTTGGGCAAATCTGTCCACAATATTAATATTAGACAAAGATAACCCGAGTAAAATTAAAAAGCAGTTTTTAAATGATGATTTTTTTTTTTTTTAGAAAAAGTTATTCAAACCTACATGGCCCTGTTTGAAAAATTAATTGCCCCCAATGCCTAATTTCTCATGCCATTCTTGGCAGCAAGAACTGCAATCAAGAATTTGCCATGATTGGTAACGAGTGGTTCGCATCGCTATGGAGGAATTTTGGACCACCTTTCTTTGCATAATTGTTTTAATTCAGCCACATTGGAGGGTTTTCTAGCATTTTTCTGTTTTTTGAGATATTCTGAGGTGGACTTGCTGATGTGTTTCTAATCATCGTCCTGCTACGTAACGAAAGTGCGCTTGAGGATCAGGACATGAAATGAAGAGTGATGAAGAGTTGTTCATTTACAGCAAATCATCCAAGTCCCAGAGCAGCATAACAGCCCCAGATCATCACACTACCACCACCATGTTTGACTGTTGGTTTTGATGATCTTTTTATGAAATGTTGTGTTAGTTTTATGCCAGATGCCAGGATATCATAGCTGCTCAAGTGGGTTTTAAACCTGTGCTACACTAGTTAGTTCTATAAAGGGAACTCTGTTCATTTTCACCCTTGGTGCGGTTCGTTGGTGCAGATGTGGATACTGTAATCACACTCAGATGCAGCCCAAAATAAATGCAACAAGAGGGATGTGGTTTTGGTCCAGTTCCAAACAGACTCCATGGCGTGATCCAATCTCAATCTGACCCAAATACCAGGTGTACACTTCAAGTTTGAGCTAAAAGTCTTCCTGTAGCGTGATATGCTTCTCATTCTTGGATGTGGCAGGGTTTACAAACCGTAGCAACGAGACATAGAATGAATCAAGACCTCAGTTGGACAGATCCTTTATCTACAAGTCCAGAAGACAGCACCTTCTTATTTCTATATGTTGTTCCCACTTCAGACACATCAGACCAATAATTGGACTGAATGTGCATTGTATGACTACAAACCATGTGAAAACAGCCTTAAGCCTTGTTTTTTTTGTATCCGCACAACTGCTTTGGTCCCTTCAGAGTTGGAGTCTGAGTAACAAATTTCAGCATCGGATATTAAGCGTGAGGGTCCATGTGGAAATCAAACTATGGATGCATCCCAGGTGGTGGACTTCAAATATGTAAAACAGAAATGACTACTCAGCTGTCGGATCTCCAGCTGTCTATGTCCATATCTGCAACAGAATGTAAATAAAACTTTTATCTTCTAGTTTCAAACCACTTGTTGAAAATGATATCTAGGGAGAGGTCCTCAAATTTATCGTGTCTAACTCACACTCTGAAAGGACACACGCAAGAAGGAAGGCAGCAGCAATGTGGTGACTATAAGACACCAATAAAATTCAGCAACTCGTAGCGATGACAGGTGAAATAACCTGAGTGACGCTTATCTGATCTGATCTCAGCCACTGGTAGCAAAGACTGAAATGAAACACTAAACAGTTGGAAGAGGAGTGATTAATTTTATACACTGAAGAAAGCAACAAAAAAAATTCTGTAAAAATACAGTTTAATGAACCCTTTTAAAAACAAAGGATTTTTTCCCTCCACATTGAAAGGAGCCAGTTGAGGTGGTTCGGGCATCTGACAAGGATGCCTCCCGGGTGAGGTGTTCCGGACATGTCCCACCGGGAGGAGGCCCGGAGCAGATCCAGGACACGCTGGAGAGATTATATCTCTCGGCTGGCCTGGGAACACCTTGGTGTTCTCCCGGACAAGCTGGAGGAGGTGGCCGAGGAAAGGGAGGTCTGGGCTTCTCTGCTTAGGCTGCTGCCCCTGCGACCCGGCCCCGGATAAGCAGAAGAAGATGGCTGGATGGATGGATTATTTCCTTTTTTTTCCTTTCAACTATGCATGTAATTTTGCTGTTTACCAATGATAGAAATGCCCATACACTTCAATAAAAATCCATTAAATACTGGACAATTAACAGACACCAGTGGTGGTGCATGCATTTCCCCTATTCCTGGACATTTACAGTGTAACCTTAAGATTTATTAAAACAGAGACTAGAAGCACCAAATGCTCCCTCACGAGAAGCTATAACTAGATTTTTCTTCTTTTTTTTTTTTTTAGCAAATCAATTCAGTATTCTGCAGATAATTGTATTCAAAGACACTTTTTCAAACTACTATGCTATACACCAAGAGTCAGTTCGGCTATTAGCTTCCTTGCTCGTGGATGCTAACACACATGGACTAAAGCATCCAAATCAATGAGCAAAAACTAGTTAAAGGATGCTAAAAAAAACAACTTGAAAACAGAATTATAAACAACCTCCGCTGCTGCTCATTAAAAAGAGACACAGGAGAAAAATCCCACTGAGAAAGGAGAAGACAATTACAACAGATTGGCTTCCATAACAATATTAACACCAAAGAGCATCTGCTTGCACTCGAACGTGTGTTTGGTTACATGTGTGTGCGCAGAATCGAACACAGTCAGCTGATCCAAACAGCTGAGTGGCGTTAGATAGCACTGGATGAACTGAGACTGACAGTTGTGTCTGTCAGTCTGTGTGCGTTCACTGTGCCGAGGTCCTGGGTGGGTTATGTGTTAGGCCATCAGGGCAATAATAGCACAGTATGATAAAATAAACTCCCATTAAGCCTCCTTACTTCCCCACACAGACAGCTGAGGCTGGGGTGAAAATTACAGGCTGTGGAGGTACATTCAGTTCCAACAGATGCCTTTAGTCACTCTCACTGACCCTCAGCTGCCCTTCTGGCTTTATTTCGCCTACTTATAGAGAGGATTTACATGTACATGTGCATCCTACATAATCTTATATAACTAAAATTACTCAGTAACTCAGTTATTTGATTGAGCCAAGATGTGGTTTGCAGGGACCTAATCGCATAAGTCATTTGGTTGGCACACACTGCATGCAAGGTACAAATTCTCGCCGCTGCTGTGTGAACTCTGACACACAGCCGTGGGTGGGTCTGCCCCTGCTTTCCTCTCTTAGTTGCACAGTGGCATAGGCGCTGTGGTGGCGGTGCCAGCCTGCTTACAGCCCCTCAGGGATGAGGGCTGCTGCCGCTTCTCGAGCGCTCAGTGAAATGAAGGAGATGACAAGAGCGGGGGAATTAGCCCACTGAGGGCCCAGGAAGGAATAATGAGAGAGATCTGACTATTCTGGTGGAGTTACGCAACCGACAGCAACACAGCCCACGTTGTTTGGGGCTGCTGCGGTAGTTCATTATTAATATATCCTTGTATATTCTCATCTACTACTGTGCGCTGAAAGCCAGAGGCTCAGTGACTGATGGGAACTCCTCCTTGCCCATCTACTTCTTTACGACAGTAAAGAAATTAATGTGAGATGTAATTAGGGCCGTCTTTAGGCTCCACTTTAATACAGACAGGCTTAACTATTCAGTGACCCAAGAGTTGGAGGATCTTTTAGAGAATTAGGGCTCTTAAATGAAAGAAATGAAAAACTGGTTAAAATCAAAGCTGACTATTAAGTCTCTAATATGAGTCAAACGCCATCACACTTGATCTCCCAGAATGCAATCAACAGCCCCTTTTAGCATGGTAAATAACCGTGTCTTTCAAACTCCACATCCTCCTAAAGAAATCTCTGATATCAGACTTTAAAGGGCCCCGCGGAGATAACAAAGACTTCTTGTGATGAGTAATGAAGTTTTTCAGTATTCAGTGTTATTCTCAAGTACAAAGTCATCGATGAAACAAGTAGGCACTGAAAAAAAGAGATTTTTTTAAGTATTGCTCATTAAAATGCTGCTTGTTATGAATGAATGGGAAACAAGTAGGTCATATACTTGTGTGCATGTGTTGGTGTGAGCATGTAGTAGACCTGGTTGTGTTTCGCTGTTACACTTTCTCGTGCGTCTGCTCTCTGAGGGGCATTCATCTCCACATTTCCACACAGAGAATGTCCTACTTAGAGTCCCCTGAGACTTACAGTTAAACAGTATTCACCTTTTACCTCTGGAGGATGACGTGGGTGGGGATGGGGGGGAATTGCCTCTCTGTATCTCCCGCGGGCTCGGTGCATGTGCGTTTGCTTATTATCGGATCATCTGTTTAAAAATGTATGAACCTTTTATGCTCTTCTGTCAAATATCTCACAAACTGGGGCGCAGCATAATTCAGGGAGGGTGACAGAAAATCATTGTGGACAAAACATGATCTGCTGCTCAGATAGCCAATTACTGATGATAAATGCCAGCGAGAAGAGGGCAAAATATGCATAGAGGCCGTCCCCTTGTCAAGGGCCGGCCTGCAACCCAGATGCTTTTTCTTGCTCTTTCCCTCCTTGACACAAACACCTCTAGCTCTCTCTCTTTCTTGGTCTTTCTTGACCCCGAACTTTCTCTGAGTGTATTGATCTTCTTCGACAGCGTCCGTTTGGATGGATGGATGCTCAATTAAACGTCAGCTTGTTGCACGTCCGACTCCAGAACTCAACGGTTCCATCGTTTTAGGAGCGTCCCTGAGAGCAGAAAGCGTGCAGGGTGCTGTGGCCGCGCGGCAAACGGTCCTTTTGCTCCAAAAGGACTGTGGCTTTTGGAGCATTGAATTGCTCTTCACAGTCACTGCATGCCTTATGTGTCAAGATATACAGGAAAGGCTGGTGATGTAACCCCACAACAATACTGTGCATTCAAACCAAAGTATGGCAGGCACGTACCAGAAGAACCAGAGTGTCAGTCATTTATCTTCTGTAGTTAATTAGAAGGAGTTTCAGTCTGAAGTTTGACGGGTCGAATGTCCCTGACAGCTGCAGTCAATTAAACCAATAGTTGAAAACAGACCCAACACTATGCTGTTATCCGCTGAAGTTTGGTATGCTCGATGTTTTTCTTGAACTGCAGTGCATGCTTTCTCATGAAAATCAATATAACCCAGATCAAGATGGACGTCTGCTGGTTAGTGTATCGTTTTATAGCGAATTTCACTGAAATCCTACTGTAACAGTGGTTTTAAAGGCCATGCCGGACATTTTGAAACAGCATTTGCTCCAAAACAAGCAACCACAGCATACGAGCTGCACTTGAGGCCACATTCAAACATAAAACTTCCCCACAGTGCTGTCAAACACGCAGTCCAAAGCACACAGACATAAAAAGAGGCCCAGAAAAACCCAAAGCTGGTTTGTGCTGAAGAACCAACAAACGGGACAACAAACTGCACGTCTAGTTTATCATGTACACGTTCTGACACGCGTTCCCCTCGAGGCCAGCCGAGAGAAAACATGAATAATTTTGATATAAGCTTAAATTCAAACAGTCTTTGCTGCTTGTAAAACATCCTAGAGTGCTTTTTCCAAAAAAAAAAAATGCTGCTCACTCACCACAGGCAAGTTTTAAAGTGAAATAATTACTGCACTTACATGACTGTCAGTCTAATTCAAATCCACCGGCCGACCATCATACTTGAAACACAGGAATGAAACTCTTGGTAATGAGAAACAGGAACATAAACTCATGTGGCTTTCAGGTCTTCTAGTACTTGATTAAGCAAGAACATGATATGAAACATGCCGCAAAAATGTACTTAAATAGAACAGTGGTGGTGCATGCATTTCCCCTATTCCTGGACACAAATAGTGTCTTTTTAAGTACTTCACTTTACCATTTTAAGCTATTTTACAATTCAATTTATTCAGAATGAATCAAAATAGTTACAAAATGTAATTGGTCAAAATTAAAACATGATAGAATCCAAAATGTAGAACAGCTTGGGACACATTTGATGCTAGCAAGCATTTACAGCAGCAGAGGGTTTTAAGAAGCATGTTGCTTATTTATCTGTTTTTAATAGATTTTAGAGAACAGTAATTCCCTTCTTCTTGCAATATCGAGAGAACAGTGATAAGTGACCTTAGGTTTAAGCAAAATTGTCTCTCTGATCTCTCCTCAGGTCAGGTCTGTGAGAAAGTTTCTATTGATCATGTAGGGTTTTAGTGGTATACGGTATATCAATTTAATCAAGAAATAACCTTAAAACTATTTTAAACTAGACGCTAGTCAAATAAGAATATGTTCTGTTACAGCTGCTTCAGAGTGAAAGTTTAAGACATCACAGTCATCCAGGGTGGGAGTGAGGAGTCCACCCACACTATTTTCCCCTGTGGCCTCTCTGAGGATGGATTGCAGTGCTATTGCATCTTTCGTTGTGTCTCCTAATCCATAGATCTACTGGCTACCTAATCATTAAGGGCCACTTTGCTGATTTCTCACTCAAATCTTTATTGCAAGCAGAAGAAAATCCAACATAAATCTTTCTAATGCATTCTGCGTCATGCGAGATAAGCCTAATTGGTGCTGGTAAAACTCTCCCGGCCATTACAGCACTTTTTTATGAATATTGGCTACTTTATAATATGCTGTCAGGATCAAAGTCTACCAACTGAGGAAATGTAGGGAAAATATTATTTGGGTTCCTTTCCAGTTTGCTTTAGCATATGCAAGTAGTGATTCTGAAAAATCTGAAGGTGTTCCTTTATACACAAGGGCACCGTAATTGATTTTGCAGGCTTTTCTTTGCTGACACAACCACAAAAGCATGTGTGCCGCCCCTCAGGGAATCAAATCGGAGAAGTCAGGTGAATGTGTAAACCATTAAACTATGGAACAAGTGCAAGTAGTCATTTTGAAGACGCTATTTATGTAATATTAAAGATAAACTTACCATAATAAAATGTCAATTGATTTGAGCACCTTGGTATAGGAAGTTGTATATTTTTAAGGAGGAGCACAGTTTCTGGCATTTGAGTGGAATTTGTCAAGATGAAAATCAAGTAAGCATAGAAGTGAAAACACTGCAGTTCTGTAAATGGTCACTAGAGGCCGCCTGTCAAAATGACTCCAAAAGGAAAAAATGTGATTAAAACTTTGTCCAAATCCTGCTATGGTGAATTTTTCCCTTAATGAAAACTATATTGGAGTGAATTTTAATGTGGTAGCGTCATAAACCGAGGGATGGGACTGCCAGCACAGCAAGTGAATTAGCTCTGCACAATTTTTTCCTTCTGATTATTAAGGCTAATAAACACCAATACTCAACACATATACTCAAGAGCTGCATTTTTTGGGGAAAATTTGTCCTAAAAAATTTTTTTGAAACAAAATCAAAATGAAGTCACCACGAAGCAATGAGGATCCGGTGCTGATGTTTCTAAACAAGAAAAGGGAAGAAACAGAGATTCTGGATTCATCCAATTCAAAAGAAGGCAGGGAGAATTTCATGGCTTACTCCAGGAGTTGCAGCTGTATCACGGCCACTTTAGTACATATTTCAGGATGTCAGTGGGGCAGTTTGGGCTGTCAGATGACCACATCTGAGGAGGCAGAATAATAATTTCAGAGAGCTGAGTGACTCGAAGTGGCATCTAGCTATGTGTGTGAGGTAAAATAGGATTATTGAGCTACAGTGCAAATGCAGCGGTCTGATTGGCTAGATCTGTTTGTTCACATCTGAAAAATTAGATAAATCAAGCTTGGTTTGGTTTGGCTCACAGCACATTCCTGCCCCTCCCTGAGCCTGGTTGTGTCAGAGGTTTCTTCCTGTTAAAAGGGAGTTCTTCCTTCCCACTTTTGCCAAGTACTGACTCAACGCGGTGGTCTGATTGTAGATTTCAAATTGTTTTCTCTTTATATTGTAGGTCTTCATCCTATAATATGAAGATCCTTGAAGTGATGGTAGTTGTGATTTGGTGCTATTTAAAAAGAAATGAATTAATCTGAACAGTATAACCAGCTGCTGGTTGTGGTTTCATATATACAGAACAGTTATAATATAAGGTTGTGAGCTGCTTCACATCTTCTTAACTCTAAACTCTACATTACACAGAAAGGCCACACAACAATTCATTTGCTGCTTACAACTTTAAAAACATGCTCCACCACTGTAGCAGGACTAAAATGATATAAATTATTACAGTCCCCCTCCAACCGCCCCACTTCCGCTTTGGGCATGCTCATTTTAACACAGAGACATGGACTGATCCCACACAAACAGTTAATAAGCTTTTCAGTCAAGGAGCTTATGGCTAGGCTAAAACATTCAATTCTTCCCAATGAGCTGTCCAGTATGCTATTGGTATTAATGAAGATGTGTTGGGAAACATCTAACACTCCAACACTTCCCTGGAGGTGCAGATAATCAGCTTTTCTGAGCAGCACTGGCTGAAATAGATTCATAAATCTGTAATAAGGACCTGCACTTTACAGCTCTGACTCCAGCTCTTCTCTCTATCTTCCTCTCCATCAAAATGCCGCTCTGAATATCGACTTCGCTGTACGCACACAGAAGTCCAATGTGATTCTCGAGAGAGGTGGAAGGCTATGCTCTGGGTAAAAGATTGTCTGTTGAACACTTGAGCCCGGTCTGGTTAGAAAATTGCTGTAAACAGCAGAGTGGCAGGTTGTGCGAAGGACTCTGAGCCAGCCAGAACTCACAGTAGCTCCTCTCGCTAGCCGAATGCTGCACACACCCCTGCAGGTGTGGTCCACACATCATAAACACTTTATTAATGTACAGCAGCCTGTTCCAGGAATAACCTCAAAAACCAAGAGTGGATGAAACCACGGGCGTTTCTCCAGATTCATACATAATTGCAGCTTCAGTATTTTTTGTCCTTTCTCTCTGGCAACAAAAATAATCTCTGACCAAGAAGACTCGGAGGAAATCATACTTGGAGATGCCATCGGTTTGCAGAAATCCCAGTGACTGCTCTTCATCTCCATGCATCTTCTCATATTATACATCTCCACTTGCATGTAAACAGACTGAGTACTTTAATGACTGAGTTTATTTTTTAATTATCGAAGGTTAATGGAGTCTGTTAAGGACCGTCTAGCATCTAGGATGGCGTAAGTGTGACAGGTTGGCCAATACTATTCCCTAATATTTGCCTATCGCGAGAAATGTTAATATCGTCCTATAATCCCAGCAAGCATTTCTTTTCTCCACATAACGTCAGGATAAAAAAGTAGTTCCAAAACGAAAGATGGACTAAAGCCGTGGACGTTATTACAATGTCAGATCGAGTCACGTCTTCAATGTTACGTCACCTAGAAATCCTTGTTGTCTTTATTGATTAGAATAAAATGAACAAACATACAAAAAAGTTTAAGGGTGGCTTCAACTCAGCTTCATCTAAAGCTTTTGAGTTTATTACTTATGCTACTGAGCTAACTGGTTTCATATGTGAATGTTAGCATTCCTGAGTTTATGAGGCTGGTATGTTGGACAGAAAGGGGATGATTATAAGAGTCTGACATGTAGAGTTCGCTATACAACAAATGAAATTGAATTTAGGTGTAGAAAACCATAAATAGACTCTGGTAATACTGGTCTGTGTACGTTGGGAAGATGTTAGGTGGTCGTATGCAACTGTACTAAACTTGTTAGCTGTTAAAAAAGACAAACACATTATATTCCATCTTAGAAATTTGATTTGTATTTTTCACTTTTGTAAGAACTAAGCTCTATTCTATGTGGAAACAACGTAACGTCTGTCCAGCTAAAGTTCAGGTTTTGGTGTCATACTGCGACCAGTTTTGACCAAGGCGATGATGTCAGGGTTTCAACCATGTTTGCTGGGCTATGCTGCCTGCAGTACTTGGATATAGGGCTGTGCGATATGACCAAAATCTCATATCCCGATATAAGAATTCTATAGTCCGATAACAATATAAATCACAAAAATGTAACATTCTATGAATCTCGGGCAGCTCGACTTGCGGGAAGTGTTTCCAGCTGTGCGTCATGTAGCTGGAGTCGAGTGTTTTAACATATACAAACAACATACATACAATACATAAAACTATATATTTTTAGACACAAGTTGTAAAGGCCACTGTTTTCTTTGTGAGTATTTATTACACGGCGTGCTGCGGGGAAAAGCTTGTTCTAACGTTTGAGTCTAAGGTTTATTTTTTAGCACCTGGTGGCTCTTTTTTAATTCTCATCCGTAAATAATCTGCTCTTTCACGTGATTCCGTTTATTTTGAAAAGTCTCAACAGGATTTTGAGCTTTATTGTGAAAGGTTTATGTGGAACACAAGTGGACACACGATGCTGTTACTGTCGTTGTTGCTAACCACAACGCATAAAAACAGGTGCTTGTCCGTCCGTAGTGTGGTTATATTAAATATAAGCGAAAGAGAGAACTTTAAGAAATTAATATAGCCACTACAGTGACCATCAAAACGATGAAAAAATATTGCCGTAAACAGTTTATTTTGCGACACCACGAAACAAACGATAGCATAAAATGAAACGATAGAGGTTTTTATATCGTCATCCGATATATATCGTTATATCGAACAGCCCTACTTGGATATAAAAACGAACATAATGGTTAAATAACGATGATAGGGTGGAAATGGTGAACAGTTCTTTGTCCAGGAGAGCTCTTTGGATATCATTGTTTGCAATACTCTCAGGACCTGTCTGATTAGTTAAATTGCTGATTAATGTGTAAATATTAAATAAAATAATTGCCGGGAAGTTATCGCAAATACCCGAGTCTTTGAAAATGATAAAAGTATTTTCATTAACTCTAAGATTTTTTGTTCTCCTGACTAAATCACAGCTGGCATTGGCCTGAAGTATTGCTCAGGCTCTAATCTTGCTGCTGGACCAGAGAATGGGCAGAATGACATTACGTCTGTTCAGGAGAATGCAAATAGCTCACCCTCAGAAAGGGATAAAAGCGTTATTTGTATTTGTTGGTTTTCCAAGAAGGTTTTCTTAGTTAGAGTTGTTCCAGTGACTCCAGGCTGAATTCAACAAATGCATTCAGCAGTGTGTAAAAGAAGCAGCTTCATTGTGACAGTAAGTAAGACACAATTTAAAGCCAATTCGGTAAGATTTTCAAGCAAAACAGACTCTTGCTTTGCCATTACTGCGAGCGCAAGATTGTAATTTGCCCTAAGTATCTGTCATCACTCACTCTGCGGGAGTGCAGAGCTAAACTCAGATGTGACCTAATCTGATTAAGGTAAACGGCTCGTCCACTGATACCTGCCTTGCTGTGAAGTTATCGGAGCAAAGCCTGAGTGATTTTGCTTAGCGAGACTGAGCCTGGCAGGCCTTGTGGCTCCCCTCCCCGGCTGCAAGTCCAGCCATTGCATTTCATTGCATCAGAAAAATAAATAAATAAAAATGATAATGGCTGCCAAATGAAAAGTGTAATTTGAGTTTGGAAAGATGACTCTGGTTGCTTCGAAACATCTAGAAGATATTTTGCTTCTTTGTCAGATTAGAAAAAAGAAAAACGTGATGCAAAACACAGCCCGAACGTGCTCCAAGCAATGTTTATTTTCCAAATGTATGATATGCATGACTTCATCCACCATCCCCATTATGATTAAATCCTTCATCTCATTCAACATCCTCCATTATGCATAGAGCTCTAATCAGCACCTGACCAAATGTTTTTAAAAAATGGCGCTAATGAGTTACTACGTCTTTACTTGGAATGAAACCGATAGGACTCTGAAAATAGCCTGCCTGTGCTCTGAAATATTCAGTGTGTGTGCGTGCGCGTGTGAGTGTAATGATTTGTGGCTTCAGTGGAGCCCAAGCAGGCCGCAGAGTAACTTTCCTGGACAACAAGTGCTGTTTGCTGTCTGCTTTGACAGAGACGGGAGTGAAGGGCCGGGGCGCTGTTCAGGAAGCTCCCTGCTGATACTTTTTTATGTACGACAGCAGCCATTTGGGGAGCCACAGTGCACGTTTGCGTGTGTAAGTGTGTGTGGGTGTGTGTTAAGCCTTCTTTGGTCAGTGACTGACCCTGGATTTTATCCCGCCAGATTAACTGTCAGATTCCACATGTCATCTGGGTTTTAGTGTTCAAGAAGAGCAGAAAGGGGCAGCAAAGTGTGGGAAACAAGTGCAAAAAAGCGCTCTGAAGGAAAGAAGCAATATTTTAATTTTTTTTTCCAACTAATTTCCTGGATGATCTTACGCCTTCTCACTGGGTGATGAATGTGTACGTTTAGTGGTAGTTTTGATGGATTTGTTTATGGTGGGTTTTAATTATGAAGGTACAGTAAGCTGCTGGGGAGGGGGGTAAACATTGGGAAATTATATGGTGGCACATAAATCACAATTTTTGGAGTCAATTTCACATTAAAGCGAAGCCCATTTTAACAGTGCAGGCTGGGAAAGCAGTGACTCAGAGTGGCTCGTGTATGTCAGTGTTGCTCAGTGGTAGGTGATGCGGGAAGGTGACCTTTTCTCCAACAGAGCACTGGGTGTAGCAGGAAGCTGTGGTCCCTCTGGCCTCCAGGCACCCTGCGGCTCACTTGGATGGGTGCTGGTGGCTGGCGGGGGAAATGTCAGAGCCCTGAGCTCCGCGGACGCTCGTGTACCTCCCCAGTGTGTGCACACAGATCCCGAGTGCTCGTTACACAACAAGATGTCAGCTCAAATGAAAATGGAAATATGCATCACTTTAAAAAGACTGGCAAAAACCGCTTTCAAAGTTAATGAAAACTCCTGACTGATGAGAGGGATTTGACACTCATGTCGTCGCCACATGGTGAAGCGCAGTCTTACGTAAAAAAAACAACAACAACAACAACAAAAAAGAAAATGTGTTTTCGCTCGGCCTGCATAATCTGCAGAGCAGCTGTTGAGCTGTTGTTTTCAGCCACTTTTTTGTTTTTTAACTCAGCAGCAAGGGGACATTTCCCAGCAGCGTGAATAGCCCAGACACTTTCAGTTACACGAGGATACTTGTTTTATGGAGGATGTACAGAAGAGAGATAATAATGCAAACTTCTGTTTGTTGTTGTTGCTTCAGTGCTATTTTATTGCTCAGATGGATAAATGTGTGCAAACCTATCACTAGTGACTTTGATGTTGATAGGCGCATAAAGACACCGTCTTCTGACCTTGCACAGACAATCACATGTTTAAATTCATGTGCATGCAGTTTGCAAATACCACGACCTCCTCTGATCGCTTGTTATTGGTGGTGTGCTGTTTCCAATGCATTTTACAGTGTTGGTGGCAGATACAGGGATGTTGAGAGTGCAGAGGGGGGAGAAGTAGTAGAGTACCCGCCCCCAGTAGTAAACCCTGCTCACTCAGACCTAAAGAAATGGCACATGTGTTAAGTAAGAAAATGCTGGTGGGATATTTCTGGCTAAAATAAATAAAGCTATGAGTGACATAAAGTTAGAGCGGACTCCCAGCATCAGACTGTATAGATATTTGCAGGCTGAAATGGGGGCTCTGGCTCTTAATGTTTCCCTGCTTCAAGCTGAACAATGGAGGTTTTCCGTCGATACTCTTGTCTTGCTGTTGCAGTCCGGAGCTCAGTATCCTCTCTGCACCGAGGGCTGCAGATCTGGCAGATGGGCACTGAGTCAATCTAAACAAGAAGCGGGCTCTCCGGAATACATGGAAACCGAAAATTCACGCTTTTTTTTAAATGATTATTTTTGTGTGAAAAAAAAAGAGTCATGTGTGACATTTCGGTGCGCCTTACCTTTATCTTGACTTGAAGAAATGCTCTCCTCCTCTTTCGGATTTGCAACCTGTGTTATTATGGACGTGTTGTCCATGGAAACGAGATGTTACGCACCTTCGGCTACACCGTTTTATTCCTTGGCAAACATTACCAGGCGCACTACAGTCCCCCTGGCTGTGCGCAGGCTTTGGAGCGTCCGCTGTTTGCAACGTTAAAATCCCATTTTTGCACTTCCCATACCCCGGTGCTTACGAGCGAGATAAAATATTAGCGAGAAGAAGAAGAAACAGAGGAAGAAGCGGTCACGACGGCTGGTCCAAAATGTGAGGTGACAGTCCGATGTGCAGGAGACAAACAAAGCGTCAGTCCCGCATCGAAGCCGTTCGTGTCCGATGTGGCTGTTGCAGGCAGCATAGCCCCCGCCTTCTGCTGCCGCTACTGTACGCTCCAGCTTCTATCCACACACTACAATATCAACTGCGTGATACGGTTACAGTGTTTACCCAGAGATGGCGACCGTCGTCCTACCGGCCCTGCAGGCTGACTACAACAGCAACACGCCTGCAACATTTCTATTATCCTCGTCAGTCCATGCTGAAAAACCCTCTCAGTCCGCCCACCACCCACCGATTGTTGCTATCTTTTCATATCCCTGCAGCTCAGGGAGGGGAAAGAAAAACTTCACACTGCATGCAAACTCAGGACACGTTTTACGACCTGCTTTGTAATTTTTTATCTTATTTTTTTTCATTGCGTTTGCTTTATATATATATATATATATATATATATATATATATATATATATATATATATATATATATATATATATATATATTATTATTATTATTATTATTATTATTATGAACTTCTCAATAAAATAACACTGCACAAAAAAAATATTTAATTAAGTAAAACACTTAAAATCTCACACTGTAAAAAGATGACTGTGTATAATTTACCTTAAGTTGTTTAAAACAAATTTACTACAACAAAAAAACACATTAATCCCCGAAATTTAAAGAAAGGAGGGGGCGGGGGTGATCATATGGCTGTAAACATTTCCAGAAAAAAAGGGAAAAAAAGCTCTCTCTTTTTTTTTTTATAGCTTTGGCAACTCAAAGCCTGCCTAAAAAAGATAAATATTAGCCCATTTGTTGTTTTTAAAACAATTTTTCATTACAAATAAACCTTTTACACAAAGATCGCTTTTTGCGAAGTGCTACAATCTTGAGCTACAGCATTAGACATGTTCAGATCACAGTATGATGATCCCAAACCTACACCCGAGGTCATCTGGAATCCTGCAACAGATGGTGTGGCCCCTGCAGAGACATGATCTCCACATCATGCAGTCAGTCTGGGATTACATGAAAAGACAAAAGAAACCCAGACAGCTTAAATCCACAGAAGAAATATGGCAAGTACTGCTGTATGTTTGAAACAACCGACCTGAAAGATAGTTTAAAAAATTAACTCATATATACTTCAAAAGCATTCACATTCCACTTTTAATGTTCAAGCCTTTTCAAAAAGCATTGCATATAATATTGAGTAGAGCAAAAGCTGAGATATCGCCATAGTTTGTCCCTAAATGGGGCTAAACTCCAAGTATCCCATAATAGCTTGACTCTGACATGCCCTGTGCCTTAAATGTATTTGTTTTTAAATGCATTCTCCAATCCCAACACGAGATGACCCTGATGGCTGAATGCTTGTTGTTGTTTTGAAACCAAGAGATCAGCCTATAAATTACACGTAAAATCAATGAATTGCTTCTTGTTTACATCATGTAGCTCACAACCATCCCGTATACACCTGCGCGTGCACTGCAGATTCTCCACGTGCACTGCTAAACAAACATTATTCATGCTGTTTCAGCCTCAGTGGACCACAGAATGACAACAGGGGAGATAAAGTGGTTTTCTGGTCCGTTGCCAATGATGACGTCTCTTAGTGTTCGTCCCTCTTCACCTTAGCTGTCACTTTAATGGAGCCGAAACCCACAAAGCCCTAAATGACCCCACCTGAGACACGTGTATGATTGCGCATGGACAGCAGGAGAACCGATGCTTCTGATAATTAGTATGTAATCTCCCCGCTGAAACGATGCTTTCACTGCAGGTCAGCGCCTCGGCTGTGATGTTTACAATAATGTATGTGTAACAGCAACACAACCACTTTGCACAATTGTCTGTCCCCACCTGGCAGTCTGTCTCAGGTTTCTGCATCTGTCAAGACTGCATGGCTTCTTGAAATCCGAGGGGATGGAGCATGTCTGTAACCATGCTGGGGCACTTTGCATAGATAACTCATCAAAGGCAAATACAAATGTTGCAGTAAATATATGTGTAAGAACCTGTTAGAAACAGTCTATCAAGAGGATTTAGGATTGTTAGCATTAATGATAATCATAATCATAACCACACTGGATGGATTACAAGTTCATCATGCTAACAGCCTATAATACAGGGGTGCCAAACATAAGGCCCAGGGGCCAGAACCAGCTCAGCAAAGACTGTCCCACTGGATAGCTTCTTTTATTTACTACAGCAGCATTTCTTTATCATGTGGATATACTACATTTGAGGCACTGTTTACAATAACAGAGGGGAATTTCACTGGTTTGGCCCACATACAGCCCACTTTGATCTCAAGTGGGCTGTATGTAGCCCACAAAGAAGAATGAAGAAAACCAAACCAATGTCTTCATTAAAAATGGTAAAAATGCTTTGATGTTGTCTAAAATCACTTTGCATCCTTTCTATTTGGAAAATAAATAGATACCCAACTTTTTTAAATCATGTTCATAACTATCCATTCTTCTATAAACTTTTTAGTGTGCAGTTATACCTGTTAATAAGCTGTCAGAAAACACATTTGCTTGATGGTCAATTAGGGGCTTTTCCTGATGAATGAAAAGGCTCTAGACTAGAATACTGTCTTTGAGTCGCCCCTATTTTCTTTATATGGGAAAGTGGGAAATAAGGGCATCGATTTACATGTGCGAAAGCAAAAACAGAGTTTGTATAAGCTTGAAAGTGAATATTCTGTGCATCCACCTTTTTTCTTCAACACAGCCAGAACTCTCTTTGGCAAGCTTTCTTGTCATTTCTTTAAGTAGTCTTCAGGAATAGTTCTCCAGGCTTTTTGAAGGATAGTCAAAGCTCTTCTTTGGATGTCGGCTGGCTTTTCTTCTGTTTCCTTTCAAGATGATCCCACATTGGGATCAAAGTCACACCTTTGACTACGATGACCTGGATGACTGAGAACCTTCACAGACATGATCCCACATTGTTTCAATAATGTTGAGGTCCGGGCTCTGTGGAGGCCAATCCATGACTGATAGTGTTGTATTTTGTATTTTTCTGTCCAGGTATGCTTTTACTGCATTGTCAGTCTGTTTGTGTAATTGTCGTGCTGAAAAATGAAGCCTAATAAAATCTAAGGGCACTTTTCTGTGTTTATAATTTCAGTTTTGAGAAGATCCACAACACCACTGTCTGAAATATAGTCATAAACCATGACAGAGCCTCCACTGTCTTACAGATGCCTGTAAACTGTAGCGTCTCACCTCTCTCCTGAATTCCTCTGTGCATGCTGATGATGATTTGAACCAAAATTTTCAAATTAGGATTCAAGACTCCATCAGATGTGTCGTCATTGATTTTCAGTCCAGTTGACACTGGTTCAGCTCTTGAATTAGGTGCCTTTTGTATGTTTGGATGATTAACAGTTCAGTATAAAGTTTATGATTATCTGTTAAAAAATACTGTAGAGTTGGTGAAGAACAAATTAGAGTGAAAAAAGTATATTTAGGACTTTGGTTTGGCCAAACAGAAACTTTACAGAAAATACAAGTCCCAGTTAAGCTTCAGTTAACTTATACTTGAACTACTCAGATGTTACCATATTAAATTAAAAAGTAATAATATTGCAGTGTTTCGCTCATAGCTTGTTATCACGGCCCCCAAGGTTCTTAAAAGTAATTATTTCCAATTTCAGCAATGATGCTATGAGGGAAACAACACTTTGATTACTGAGTGACAACCAAAAAGTTACTCTAATTAATGGCGTTCAACATCCCATGATATCAGTTCATAAACATAAAAATATACAGGAAAAACTATAGGAACATGTATTTCCAAAGCAGATCAGTTCACGGGTGTAGCACTGCTTAGCATCTCATATCACATGAAACACTACAAATAAAACCACAACGATTAACTGTTACACTTGCTCAACTCATGCAATTATATACAGTTCTTCATCTGCAGGTAATCAGAGAGCTGTATCACATAAATATAATGTTCAGCACATAAATATTACACGTAAGTACCTCCTTGGTGATCTTCTGCATGTTCTATTAAAAAGAAATCAGTTTACTGTGGCCCTGAAGCAGCAGCCAAAGAAAGTCAGTCCAGAATAAATAGTGAATAAAGAACTTTAAAGCTTATTCAGGGCCACAGATTAGGCTCTGCAATAACAGCTGCAAGACACAAGTACTTGGAGAGTGGAGCGTGTCAGCAGGATAAAGATATATGCATGACTGACCAATACTACGGTGAAATATGAGAACAAACACTGGTGGAGTCACTTTTTGATCATGGACATCAAACGCTGTTGGCCTCTGACATTTCTCTGTCTGAGGCGGGGGAAAATGGCACCGCTATCCAGCACCAGATTTCTGTTGATGAATAATTAAAATAAATATCTTCTTGATATTAACTTTGATAGGACACAGATGATCTTTTTCAATGCCTTCAAATGCGCTGTCAGACTGCGGGGTGCTTGAATGTTTTATGAGTGTGGGTGTAGTTCAGTAAGGAGCTGGTATCACTGAATAATCTCTCTCGCTCTGCATGAGTCTCTCTGTGTCTGCACATTCCTGAGCCTTTCAGGTTGCTCTTAAACCTGTATATACCTTTCAGCATCGTATAATCAGTGGCACAGTGAAGCGTGTAAAGGGACACAGAGTAGCCTGAATCCTGCAATGTAAGGCAGCACATTTGTATTAAAGCTGCAACTGGACCAAAGACACTTTTGTATAAACTGGGACACTCAGAGTTGCAGGTGCTTTATTGCAGCAAATGTACAAGTCCAATTGCAAAAATATGGGACCCTGTGTAAAATGTATACAAACAGAATTCAGTGATGTGCAAATCTCATAACATCAAATGTTTCAACTCAGACATTATCCTGTTCCATGAAAAAAATATTAGATCATTTTGAATTCGATCATAGCAACACGTCTTAAAAAAGTTTAGACAAGGCCCCAAATCAATACTGCATATACAGTATATATACATAAGTGTCTATGGAGCTGGCAGGTTGCACATCTGGAACGGCACAATCAATGCTGAGGTTTTAGAGCAATATTTGCTCCCATCCAGGCAACATTTTTCAGGGAAAGCCTTACATGTTTCAGCAAGAAATGTTAAACCACATACATATTAAACAGCTAACTTCATATAGAGTCCAGGTGCTGGACCTTTTAACAACTGAAAACATCATGAAACAAAAAATACAACAAAGAACACCTGGGACTCTCCAAAGTCCAGCAGCTGGTTTGTTCAGTTCCCAAACATTTACAGGCTGCTACACAACAGTAAACATAACTCTGTTCCTTCCTTTTCCTGTGTTCTATGGTACCATTAATAATATATGTTTTTGTAAGATTTGTAAATCATTGCATTTTGTTTTTATTTACATTTTAAACAGCATCCCTGCTTTTTTGGTAATTGGTAATTGATATATAAATTATATATCCATATTCACGTCTGGGCTCATATTAGATGAGAACTATAAGAAATTTCTTGTGTCCACATGTCAGGTGATGTTGCATAAAAATGTCAAAAATCAGCCAATATTTCCCACATATTTCATTTAGATACAGTTTGTCTGTGAAGGTTCTCAGTCATCCAGGTCATCGTAGTCTATGGAGCTTGGAAAGAAAAGCATGTGGACTTCTTTAAGTTGCTTGAAGACGTTTCACCTCTCATCCAA
The DNA here is from genome assembly GCF_963576455.1 of Neolamprologus multifasciatus. Taxonomy (NCBI): domain Eukaryota; kingdom Metazoa; phylum Chordata; class Actinopteri; order Cichliformes; family Cichlidae; genus Neolamprologus; species Neolamprologus multifasciatus. The sequence goes on along the minus strand of NC_140447.1, from coordinate 18,906,448 downwards.
GAAGCTGAAGAAGAACTGAAGAAGTTTCTCAGATAAAAGTTGATGAGATGGATACTTCTCAGATGAGAGGTGAAACAAACTTAAAGAAGTCCACATGCTTTTCTTTCCAAGCTCCTTAGACTATATGTACAGTTAGGTCCATAATTTGTTGGACAAAGACACAAAGTTTGTAGTTTTGCCCCTGCACAACACCACGGTGGATTTTAAATCAAACTATCAAGATGTGATCAAAGTGCAGACTTTCAGTTTTAATTAAAACAACAGCACTGCATTAACTGCTTAGAAATTGCATACATTTTTATAGACAGCCCCCCATTTTTAGACTAAAAAGTAATAAGCAGTAATAAGCAGCTTCATGACCAGGTGTGGCCTGTTCCCTTGTTATTTACGACAGATGAAGCAGAAGTGATACCTGAAGTTGTCTCATTATATTTATTGATTTCACTGTAATTTTAATTATTTCCATTTTCTCTCACCCATGGCCGAAATCCGTCAATCACATAGTACATGAAACTTTTCATGGCTTTTCGTGAATTTCATTAATGGTAAATTTTATGAGTTTTCAGCCTGTTCAGTCCCTCAAAGTGTATTTACAAAAGAGAAGAAGTCCTTAAGATATAAGAGACCTCAGTGTCCTGGAGATTTATTTTACCTGGGAGTAACCAGAGATTTTATGGGAAGACTTTGGTGTCACCGATCTGTAGTATGACTACTACAGAACTATAAAATTTAAGACTTCAACCCCAGTTTAGGGCCTTGGCTCTTTGAAGAAAAAGGAGGCATGAAGCTGACTTCCCTGGCTACTCTTGAATTTGGGTATTCTCACGTCTAGTTGGAAAGAAAAGGTCGCACAGATCACGCTTTGGACTGTATTGGCTCATTAGTTTACCTTTGCTGCCACCTAGTGGAATAGATATAAACTTGTAATAGACAGAAAAATGAATATTCTGTATATCTTATTTTGTAACTAATCTAATGAAATATTCCTTCATGGATTAAGTGTTATCACAGTTTTTCGTCATTAGGACTATTTGTTATTTTATTTTCATTCTAATATGTCATCTTTGGCCACTTGATCCTATACTTTGAATGTAACTGCAATATCCAAGCAGTAGCCGACTGTTTTAATAGTTTTACATACTGAAGACCATTGTTATTCCAGGAACCGATTCTACCGGCTTTAAATGGCTTTGAATATTTATTTGTAAAATGACTGAATATTTTGCATATCACAGGGGGGAAAACATGTAAATAATTAAATTTACATAGCCACATAGCCAAGCATGAAAACCCGCACTCCTATCTGTTTACAGTAAAGCAAGAAGCAGATGAAGCATGCAGGTTTTAAAAAAATAGTAGGATCTGCACTGAAAAGACCTTGACAAGTCATCCAGTATCAATCAAATGCCAGTAACTTTTCTTATTGATGAGTGAGTGCTAAATGAATGAAACCCTGCAGGTCACATTTTGTCATTCCTCTGCAGAATAAGGGCACATTTTAGTGAGGATGAGATGATGAGATTTGAGCCCTAAGGGACACATGAAGTGTCTGGCATTTGTCTTATTGGAAGAGTGATCTGCTCCTCACCCTTGCAAAAAAAAAAAAAAAAAAAAAAAAAAGCCAGTTGTGGAAAAGACATCAAAGAAATATCTTATAAAAATATGGATTCACACAGATCTAAAAGAAGAAGAAGAAGAAGAAGAAGAAGAAGAAGAAGAAGAAGAAGAAGAAGAAGAAGAAGAAGAAGAAGAAGAAAGAAAGAAAGAGGGATCTGAGGTCTGATAAGTTTGTTTTTCCTTCTTTTCTTGTGAGAAGAGTGGAAGATAGAAAGAGGGCTTCATGGGCACAACTCCACAGTATCCACAGAGAGACACAAGGTTACTATTTCTGAATGACTGTAATGATTTAATCCTGGCCCATACCCTACAATAAACAGACTGAAATCGGCTTATAGCAGTTTTAGTTATTCTTTTCTCTCGGAAAATGTCATTATTTTTGTCAATAACTGAAATAAATGCTTGTAGATCTGTATGAGCTGATAATAGATTTGTTGATGAATGCCGGCCCATAGACAAATAAATTCACATTTACTGAATAAAGTGGATAGAGTTTTTCTCCTTTTTTTGCTTGGCTGGCTTGTCTGATTGCTGGGGTTTGTCTGTAATGTTGTATGGTCTTTACCTTGGAATACAAAGTGTCTCGTGGGAACTGTTGTTGTGATTTGGCGCCAAATAAATAAAACTGGAGTGAATTGAATTTTGTGAACACATATTAATTAGCTAGATCAAAAGGGCAACGGATATAACTGGGTGATGGAGCAGTAATTCAGAATATATACTTTAGAATTAAGTTGTTATCTTAGCTGACAAAAAAATATCGGTCTAAACTAATTTTTATTTCAGTTTATTTTATTCATTTTTTTAAATTTTATTTATAATGGGGTTTTTTTTTGTTTTTTTTTAAATTAATTAATTAATTAATTTTTATTTAACCCCTCAGCATGTGTGACGAATCTGCCGTGTGGCGTAGAGAAAGTGCTCCCCGGCGGCGGAAGCAGTGTTTACTTGCTCTCAGAGATTTCATCATTCTCTTTCTCCCATTACTCCGGTCCATGCTTCTTCGCGGCGCAGCATCAGCACTGCTGAGGACCACCACTGAGATTTTACGCTCCTGCCCGGTGTCCACGGTCCGGTTTGTTCGGCAGTCGCTTCGCTACCCGCGTAAAAACCGGCCGTTTTCAACGTCGGTGTGCTTGTGTAAGAAGAAGAAAACAAGCCTGTGGCTGCAGCTGGTGGAAGGACAAACCATGGACGGCAACATTGAGGAGATTCTCGCCCCTTTGAGGCTTGCAGTGAAAGAACAGGTAATTGGGAATTATCGCCTTAGCTTTATCGTTATAGATAAAGAGTGTTTGTTCACAGTGTGATTAGATATATTTTAGTACCTCCCACATTAGCCTTCTCGCTCGTAAGGCTAGCCGGCTAACACGACCCGGCTGCTCGCTTTCAATGAATCAGTTGCTTTCTAGCTAGCTGCTAACGTTAACTGTCAGTTATGTCTGCGCTCCCTGCCACGTTTCATTGAGCTGCTGCTGTTGCAGCTGCTTTTGCATACACTTGTGGAAAGGGCGTGGTTATGATTGGAAGCCAAATTTGTACTGCTAACAAAACAAAACAAAAATCCCTACACAACACTGATCCTTCAGCATATTTTTTGTAAGCATGCCCATACTCGTGTAGTATGGTTTTGTTGGTTTATCTGTGTCTGAAACCACCTCTCTCTCTGTTTAGGGGGACCTGGTTCGCCAAATGAAACAGGATGGAGCTCCAGATGTGGATATTACTAAAGCTGTAGCAGAACTAAAGGCGAGGAAGAGGACTCTGGAGGCCAAGGTAAGTAAATCAAGTCCACTTGAGCTCATGGTACTCTGGAGCAGTTAAACTTTAGATATATGATATGCTCTTCAAGTGCTTACACCCCCCCCAGACAGCCAGACCACTCTGAAAATACGATGCTTTTCATTAATGCTGAGAAGTGTATCATCGGTCCACCTGGCTGGGATGCTGTAAAAACTATATCAAAATGACAAAGAATGATCAAATCTGGGTTTTTGAGATCACTCTGAGTATTTTTAAGCCTTTTTAACTCTCTCCTGTATAAGACGATCAGATATTGAGCTATAAAAGAGCTTAACATGTCTCACAAAATGATACCTGAGTCAGACCTGACGGGTAAACGAAAGCTAGTAAGAGGGTCCTGGAAGCAAAGCTATTGTTATGGTTTTGTATTTTCTAATTATTTTTTGTTTTATTTTGACTTGTTTTTAATTCAGTTTAGCTTCAGTTTGTTTCCAGGGTAGATTTGTGATTCAGTGTCGTTATTGTTTGGAAGTGTTTAATGTTTAGTGTAATATGTGGATGGCGTATGTCAGTGCCAAAATTGATCATCACAGATTTGACAATAATAACACACAACCCTCTGAAAGCATTTTCATCTAGTTTTAGTTAACTCTAATAACCATGCCAGCAAGGCTCTGTGTTTTAAGGCCTAGAACAGACTTTAATGCTCAGATGTTGTTGTGATTTTAATCTTGGCACGTTGTATTGCAGGAGTTGGCACTGCAACCCAAAGATGACATCGTCGACAGAACCAAGATGGAGGATACCCTCAAGAGGCGATTCTTTTACGACCAGGCCTTCGCTATCTATGGAGGTAAGACCTGGATAGCCAGCAGTGGAAATTAAGCTTTCGATTAGTGCTTAAGCCAGCGTATGATGGCGTCTTTAAGCGTTCTGTTACCATGCAGTAATGCTCCTCAGGTGTGAGCGGCCTGTACGACTTCGGCCCTGTGGGCTGCGCCCTGAAGAACAACATCCTGCAGGCGTGGAGGCAGCACTTCATCCAGGAGGAGCAGATACTGGAGATCGACTGCACCATGCTGACCCCCGAGCCCGTCCTCAAGTAGGTGCACTGAACCTGTTGTAGTCGTGGTCTCAACATTTATATTAGGCTTTTATAGGCTGTTTATTTATATTTAATAAAGGATAATTCAGAAAATGCTAAAAAAAAAAAAAAAAGGCGCCTAGTGGTTCCTAGAGTCAGCTCCAAAGTGCTGAACTATAGGTTTTTGTTAACGGGCGCATATTGATTTCTGCGATTTTATGCATGGAAGCTGCCACTAATTGCAGCTTTCCATAGCCCGGTTGCAGATACACTGTTGAATGTACGAGTTTTAAATCCTTGGCATTAATACACTTATTACGTTATTTCTTCCACCAGGACTTCAGGACATGTGGACAAATTTGCTGACTACATGGTGAAAGATGTCAAGAATGGCGAATGCTTCAGGGCTGATCACCTCCTCAAAGGTGAGCATGGTTTGCTTCTAGTTTCCCAGCACTGTGTAAACTAAAGGTGGATCTGTATTATTAATGGGACACTGCAGACAGGAGGGGCAACTGCTGCTCGTGACCTATTCTGAGTATCGCTGTTGTGCCTGAGGGGGGGATGGAAGTGGCTGGACCAGCAGAAATCACACGGGGCTTACAAAGTAATACAGCCGCTAGAATCCGAGACACTGGAACTGTACCAAGAGCTTGTGATGGACTGAGGACATGTCCCAAAAGGCTTTTTATTTGCCCAGATAACACAAAAGTGTGTAATATTTATTAACAGAGGTACTTCAAATTACATGAAGAACAAAAACAAAACAAGCATGTTTTCATGAAGCTTTTTAGTTTGCAGCACATTTTCACATATAGTCAGTTTTTTGTATTTCACGTACTGTTTGTTATCGTTATTGCAGCTTACAAAAACATTGCAACTGTCATGAGTACATATCCCAGAGTTGTGACATTGTACAATGTAAATAAACATGAATGAATTTGCTGCCATTTTAACAGATTATACATTAGGAGATGACATAAATAGTGTGTGCAACCAATGTGCAGGACATATAAGGCCTCCTCTGGGTCTGTGGGGTGTGATTGGTTCAGGGGTTGTTGGGTGCCTTAGCCCCCCGGTCTCCTACCAGGTGGAATTAGACTTCACTTGTTGTGCTTCTTTTAATGCACAGTGTTAGCTGAGCACACACGCATTCACTCATACTTTTTACAGTGACTATATTTACGTTGAGCACTGCTGTAGGACTTGCTGTAGGTGCTGGGGGCAGGCTGGGATGTTGGTGGGAAGTCACAAAAAACAACAAAAACACCACTGTCTGGTTTTTCTGTGTGTTACAGCCCACCTTCAGAAGCTGATGTCTGATAAGAAGTGCACAGCAGAGAAGAAGGCTGAGATGGAGAGCGTCATCACCCAGGTCTGTGTTAATTTAGACGAAATGAAAAACCTTTGTTTGTGACGTGGCTGTAAATCACAGATTTTGCATTTTATGGGCTTACCGGTTTCCAGTTGGACAACTACACCCAAGAAGAGCTGTCTGACCTCTTCGTAAAATACAGCGTCAAGTCCCCTACCACAGGAAACGAGCTCACACCTCCCATCTCCTTCAACCTGATGTTTCAGACGTCCATTGGACCAGGGGGGAATATGGCAGGGTAAAATGACTCCTCAGCATTGTGCAGAAACGTTCCCTCACATTTGTGTCATTAATTTTGATTTTAAATCAATCTGCATTTGCAGCTATCTGAGGCCTGAAACAGCTCAGGGAATATTCCTCAACTTCAAGCGTCTTTTGGAATTCAACCAGGGAAAACTGCCATTCGCTGCTGCTCAGATAGGAAACTCCTTCAGGAACGAAATCTCTCCTCGCTCTGGACTCATTCGTGTCAGGTGAGGAGAGGGTGTGTCCTCTGGTTCAAATAATATTTTGTTTTTAAGCTGAGAGAGAAAACGGGAATGTGACTGTGTGATATATATTTTTGTGCAGAGAGTTCACCATGGCTGAGATTGAGCACTTTGTGGACCCGAATGAAAAGGATCACCCCAAATTCCCCAACGTAGCTGACCTGGACATCATGTTATACTCCTCCAAGGCTCAGACCAGCGGCCAGTCTGCACAGATCATGAAGCTGGGAGATGCTGTAGAGCAGGTAGCCATAACACTGGAACACCAATGATGGTGTCAAATCCAAAATAGTCATTATATATAGAGTTTAAGATGAAAAGCAACAAAAAATGTATCTTGTCTCACTTAGGGAGTGATCAACAACTCCGTCCTGGGATATTTCATCGGGAGGATCTACCTCTACCTTACTAAAGTTGGAATTGCCAAAGACAAGCTGCGTTTCCGACAGCACATGGACAACGAGATGGCTCACTACGCCTGTGACTGCTGGGATGCCGAAGCCAAAACCTCCTACGTACGTTCCACTGCAGCGCTTCCTCACAGCTTTATCAGCTTCTTTGCATGCTGATGCTCAAAGTAATGTTTGTTCCCTGCAGGGCTGGATCGAGATCGTAGGCTGCGCTGACCGGTCCTGTTACGATCTGCAGTGCCACGCACGGGCCACCAAGGTCCCTCTGGTTGCTGAAAAGCCTCTAAAAGAACCCATATCCTTAAATCAAAGTAGAAACACAACTTCAGAGAAAGTCCCAAAACACAAAAGAGCCTTTTGATGTTGGTGATCGGTGTTTCTCCTTAACTTCTCCACACAAAACCGTAAATGTCATCCAGTTTGAGCCCAACAAAGGAGCCATTGGGAAGGCCTATAAAAAGGATGCAAAGATAGTCATGGAGTACCTCTCTGTGTGTGACGAGTGCTTCATTACAGACCAGGAAAAGCTGCTCAGTGAGAGTGGGTGAGTGCTGTGGCTAACCATCATACTGATGGTTGTTTCAAGTACATTTTCAGGAAAGAGTTAGTTTATCACATTTGTGCTCCTCAGAGAGTTCACTGTCGAGACAGAAGGCAAAGCGTTCAAACTCACAAAGGACATGGTCAGCGTGAAGCGATTCCAGAAGACTCTGCACGGTGAGTTTCACTCGAGAGAAACGTGAGGGAAATGATACTGGAGCAAGCGGTTTTATAATGTCTCTGTCATCCACAGTCGAGGAAGTTGTTCCCAATGTGATCGAGCCCTCGTTTGGCATCGGTAGGATCATGTACACCATCTTTGAGCACACATTCCAGGTCAGAGAAGGCGACGAACAAAGAACGGTAAGTCTGACAACATCGATGTTTCTGCCCTTACAAAATGACACCATGTTCAGTGCTGCTGCACTCATTTTCTTCATCTGTTTCTTTATGGTTCGATTTTGATCTGGAACGTTAAATCCTTGTGATTGATTTATGTGTATTTTACTAACAAGTTAAAGAGTAGCACTTAATTTCATTTGCCTGATTTTGTTATATTGTTGTAGCTCCTTACAGAGTTGAGTATTTTTGCATGCTTTGTTTTATTTTTGCTGGTTTTGATGTGTCTTCATTTTCACTGCAGTACTTTAGCTTCCCTGCTACTGTCGCTCCTTACAAGTGCTCCGTCCTTCCTCTGAGTCAAAACCAAGAGTTCATGCCTTTTGTGAGGGAATTATGTAAGTGATTCTAAAATCAAACATCCTATTTCAGTCAAAGAAGAAAAACGGCACTTTCTGCAACTGCTTTTTTCTTTTCTCCTTAGCGGAGGCGCTGACCAGAAACGGCGTATCTCACAAGGTGGACGACTCTTCAGGATCCATCGGGAGGCGCTACGCCAGGACGGATGAGATTGGAGTGGCGTTTGGAATCACCATTGACTTTGACAGTGTGAACAAAACGCCTCACACAGCCACTCTGAGAGACCGTGACTCTATGAGGCAAATCAGGGCCGAGGTACTGCTTCACTTCACTCCATTTTTACATGCGTTAGGGCTGCGCAGGTAAACTCTAGGGCTGTGCTTTCGTCACAGCACAGAAAAACAGATAAAACTGAGCAACCGTGGTAGTGATTTTCATAACCCTCAGCTCATTCATTTTGTGTGGTTTAGTATGAAAAATGGTCTCCAAAACATAGACTGTACAGTAGAATTGGTGTTTAATGTATTCCATTTATATAGCGCCTTGCTGTTCATCCATGGGATAGTTGCAGGAAGTTGATTGTAAGTGATGACATCCAACAATGATATAAGTAATTTTCAAGCTGGCGACCGATAAAGAGAAAGCCCTCTGTGTGAGTCTGTGACAGCTGTGCAGCATGATTTTTCATTAACAGTAAACCTCCCACCTAAACCTTTCTGTTCAGCCACGTATTTTAAAATTTACCGTAAGCTTTTATGTCTGTTACTTTGAAACAAATCAGATCAAATGATTCTATAAATGACGACCAAAGAGAAATGCATTTAAGGCCCAGTGAGTTTCATCCTTTGCCTATGCTTCACCTCTCCAGCTTGGTGCTGTTTGATTGTCATGTTGAAACACACGAAGGGATAAACAAGCAAACAAAAACACTGAAAATGTGCCATCACCTCGACAGAAGAATAACCTGCATGCATAAACTGTGCTACTGCTCTTTAGTCGTGCAACAACAACAAAATCAATTGTGTTTTTAGGCTTTAAGTCCATTTTCTCTGGTTTACACTTGTGTTGGGCTCAGAGTGATGCCAAGACACGAGCCATAAATATCTTCAGACTTGATTGATAATTCTGTCGACAGTAAAATTACCTGCAACGTGACTTAACCCTACTCCAAGTGCATTTCACCTCGAGCTCCACAAACACCATATAACACCATTAAGTAAAAACACTCCTCTTTTTCTCTCCTCACAGGTCAGCGAGCTGCCCGTGATCGTTCGGGATTTGGCCAGCGGCACATTGACCTGGGTGGAAGTGGAGAGCAAGTACCCCATCTTCGAAGGACAGGAGACCAGCAAGAAGGACGCGAGCGAAGAGTAGAGTTTTCCCGTCTGCCAGCCACTTCATAATAAATCCACAAACTCGTTGCTTATGCACCGCCGCGAAGATTGCCGCGACTGGATTGTGACGAGCTGTAGTGGCGCACAGAGCCCTCTTTGTGATCCACACCACTGCAATCACTAAATTGTCATGTATTTATCATATCTTAACAGTTGTGGTAAAGCTTGCACAGGACTGTTGTTTCATTGACGAGCAGCATTTCATCCATGCACGATCATGCCAATACGATGTTAAAAGGGAGAAATGTAATCAGGGTGTTTTCAGTGGAAGGAAGCGTCCACCATTCCAGTTTCAGGCAAATCTGATTGAGATATTTAACAGTTTCAATAAAAAGAGTCGGCACTTACAGGACACGGACAAACAGCTGTGATATTTTCTTCTTGTTTTTGAGCCACTGCTGCTCAGCGATTGCTTTTAATCTCAAAAATGTCTTAAGCTTACGGCAATTCAGGAGTTTTTAAGATTACCTCCAAAACTAAAATCTTAATGCTTGGAAATTTAAACCATGTTTTGAATGTTTGCTTCTTTTTGGCTAGGTTTTTTTTTTTCCCCTCCAGTGGAAAAAATGTGGACTAAAAATGTCCAAAGCATCAGTTTTATTAGTTTGAACATAAACGGTGTATCAGAGCCAACATGAATGAAACAAGTAAATCCAGTGTGATTTAAAAACAGAAGAATAGTCAGCTAAATTGTTTTTAACACGTGACAAGTTGATGTGTTTAACACAGCGTATCGATTCACGTTTCATGTGTATGACAGATATTCTGCGTCCTACCATGTTTGTATTGTTTTTGTTAAAAGTGGGATTCTTTTATTTTTTTGCCTCAGCTCAACATCTGAGAATTCAAAGCAAAGCAGCATCCGGCACAGTGGTGTTGTGATTAGCAGGCCTAACAGTAAGTAGGTCGTGGGTTCAAATCCACTGGTTCCCTGGGATCTTTCTGTATGAGTACTCTGGTTTACTTCCAAAGATGCACTTAGATTTGGTTAAAAATCAACTCTAAATTGTTTGGGCGTATCCTGCCTTCTGCCCTGTGACAGCTGGGATATGCTCCAGTGTTCCCTCCACCCCCATGATGCTTAATTGGAAGAAGATGGGTGGGAAATAAAGGACTGATAGTATGATTTTTCACCATTAGCTGGCACCACTGATTCACTGTTACTTCCACTACTAGCTCATTTTTATTTAATTTTTTTCTATTAAGGGCCTGTTAAATTCTCAAAGGTGGGTAAAGGTAAACAGGTTTTTGCGGTCCTACATGCACAATAAGGCACCACTGTTAAGGTGAAGTTACAAAGGCTTTAAAGTGTGGGTTCTTCCTTTATTACTGCTATTACTTAGAAAAAACCAAGGCCTAATGCACAAACATCCTAAATGGATATTTGTTTAGCTGGTTAGTCAGATTATGTTGCCTCTTTATTCCAAAAACTAATAATTCTGCCACATGTACAGATCAAGAGTTTGGAGCCTTTTTCACCTCAGTTAACCATGAGACTGTGCCTTCTACCAAAGCTTCTTTCGGCTCTTCCTCATTCACAAAGGGGGTCATCACACTGCACTGAGTATCAGACTTCATCTGACAGATGTTCACACCAGATGTTACTTTGCTACTAAATAATTGTTAAGGATAAAACTTCTCAGAGACACAGAGAGTGAGCAGGATGAGATTTCTGACTTCCAGACATCACTGATGTTCGGTTATACTTGTTTAGGACAAATTTTCCAAAACACTTTCTTGCAGAGTTAAGCACATTGGCTTCAAGTTCACTGTGTACAATAGTCAAATAGTTTTACTTTGTGCATTTATGCACCATGATATGTATTTATTAATTTATTAAATGCGTCTCAGAAAATGAAAAAATCTTTTAGTATTGTAGTCAGAGCTCATACTTGGATGGAGGAACAAAAGAGCCACATCATGTTATTTCTATCCTGGGGCCATTGTTCTGCACTACATTACTAGGCTGTTAATGCTAATGACTAAACACTACTGTTGACAGAAAGTCAGGACCAGTGTGGTTTCGTTTTCAACCTGGAGTGCAGAATTAATTTGAGCTTCTTGGATGATGCAACACAACAACCTCGTTGCCAGAGTCAGACTAGAAGAAAACATTTCCCTCTCTGTGTCTCAGACTGAAGGAAGCTTGAAGCTAAGGGGAGACTTTAACAAGAGCTACAACGTGTTGAGTGTCAGCATGGAAGAATTACTGGCTCCTTTAAGGCAGGCTGTGCGGGAACAGGTAGGTTTTTCATCTGAAGATCATGCTCGTTTTCCAGATTTCTTTTCTCAAACAAACAACAGCAGCTCGAGCTGCTGTTGTTTGTTTGAGAAAAGAAATCTGAAGATCTTCAACAAGCGTTATTCTTGTTACTTTTTAATCATAGTTTGTTTCGCTAAATAGATCATGATCATTTCAAGTATCTGTCATTTTTGTTTTCACATATATCAGAGCATTGCTTAGCCCAGGGGTCTGCAACCTTTAACACCCAAAGAGCCATTTGGACCCGGTTTCCACGCAAAAGAAAAAACTGGGAGCCGCAAATACTTTTTGATAACTAAAATGAAGATAACACTGTATATATTGTTTTTTGTTTTTTTTTTGTTTTTTTTACCTTTATGCTTTTTGTGAACTTCTAATGTGTGTTGCTTATCCATGTAGCAAACAAAAACCGTTGTGAGCCGCCGCCCTTATATCGCTTTTGGGCTTTTGGGGCGTTGACCTGGCTTTTAAAAAAAATAATTGGAAAAAAGCACTATGCTGCTAAAAGATGAAAAATAGATATTTGCAATATTCTGCCTAAATATGTATTTTACCTGGTTAATGTGTGTGGCGGGGCGTGGTCTGCAGCGCCGCTGCAGGGGAGACGGACGCACCTGAGCGGCACACGCAACGCCTCGCGGTCTGTGCTCTCTATGCTGTTGTGTCGGGCTGTGAGCTGAAAAGCTACAGCCGGCTGTATGCGTACAGCAACCGTGTGTGAAAAGTGGTCAATAAAGAGATGCTGAAAAGCGTGTTCATGGAAACATCGTCGGGTGTTGGCCGTGATATGTTTACAATGGGACTTCTGCTCCTGAACCTCTCTCTGCGCACAGTGTCTGCAAATCAGGGCTGTGCGAAGTCACTTTCATCTTTACGCAGGACTGTAAGCTGTCATCTGTGAGGCGTGAGCGGTGTTTGTTTTTAACATAGTTCACGGTGGAGAATAGCTGCTGACATAATGTGGATCCGAAGATCCATAACTGGCCTACCTGGGGCTGAAAGTCTCGATAAATGCACGGCGTTTCGGCGGGTTTACCAGCTTCCACGAGTGTGACGCTTATTTTGAGCAATGAAAAAAAAAATAGAATATAATTGTATTTTTATATTTCAATATCACAATAATCTTCCAATTTAGAACTACAAGTTAAAAAAGATCTAACATAAATAAAATATACTTCAGCTAAATACTTCTAATTTTCCCAAACCTCGCGGAGCTGCACTATAAGGACTATACTTGCCGACCCCTGGCTTAGCCTTTGTTACTGAAACTGAAAAACCACATAATTCGAGTGTGGAGAGAAGGTAAAGTGTAGTTCTGTTCTGCAGGGTGACTTGCTCCGTGAGTTAAGGGAGAAAGGTGCTCCGGAGCAGGAGGTGAGCAAAGCCGCTGCAGAGCTGAAATCACGGAAAAAGACTCTTGAAGCAAAGGTGAGAGTCTCACAGCTCCTGATTGGCCTTTGCACTGATTCTGCTTTCAGTTCGACATGTTTTTCCTCGCGTGCCTCTCTGCTAATTTTTATGACCCCCACTCTGATATCATTTCCCATTACAGGAACTGGCTCTGCAGCCCAAAGAGGACACAGTGGATCGAGTGAAGATGGAAGATACATTGAAGAGGAGGTTCTTCTATGATCAGGCATTTGCCATATATGGAGGTAAGGTAGCAGAAAGGAAGGATAACAGAAGCTGATACAGGAAAGGCTGAAAAACCGAGTACATGCTGAAAAAACCAAGAAAACACTTGTGGAAATGCTTCATTTTTTAATAAATATTTATTTTATTAAAAAAAAATCTACTTGTCCCTCAGGTGTGAGCGGCCTGTACGACTTCGGGCCTGTGGGCTGTGCTCTGAAGAACAACATCCTGCAGGTGTGGAGGCAGCACTTCATCCAGGAGGAGCAGATACTGGAGATCGACTGCACCATGCTGACCCCTGAGCCCGTCCTCAAGTGGGTAAGCACAAATTCAAGTTTGGCTTCTAATAGATTTGTCCTATAACCAGCTCCCCATTTGTTTCAGGACTTCAGGACATGTGGATAAATTTGCTGACTACATGGTGAAAGATGCCAAGACAGGCGAATGCTACCGGGCAGATCATCTTCTCAAAGGTGGCTTTAAACTTTCTGACAAGGTGTCAAATTTCATGACACGGACAGAAAATGACAGAAAACTAACGGAACTATGAGAAATACAGAGTAGCATCATAATCTTGCTGATGTTAGACATATTTTGGTGATATTTATTTCCCTGCAGAGCGAGTTCTGAACAGGTTTTTACCTGCCTTGCTGTTTAGTATCTCCTCTGAGGAACTGATTTCGAGCTGCACAGATAACTGATAAGGTTTTTCTTCCATCTGACATCGGTCAAGCAGGTCAACAGACCTTTTAAAAAAGAAAGAAAATGAGAATAATTATTTAACATTTAAACAGAGTGTGTAATAAATACCTATTTTAACCTTGTACTCTTAGTTAAAGGGATATTTAGAGCAATTTTGCACATGAAGATAGTTTCGTGTTGTCTATGGGTTTCTTTGTATGACATTTAACCTTTATTGTACATTTTATATAAAGGACTTATTGACTGGCTGGTTTTCTTAGATCTCATTATTGGCTAAAACCAAACAGACAAACACATCAATGAAACAATAATCTAAAAATGTGCGTGTTAATCCTTGCATCTATCTTCTTTTTCGTTTTATTCCTCACAGCTCACTTAAAGAAACTGATGTGTGAGGAGAAGTGCTCAGCGGGGCAAGTGAATGAAATGGAAGATGTCATCACACAGGTGTGTGCCTCGCAAACACACATGCACCGGTGTGTTGGTGAAGAAATAATCCTGTGATGCATTTGTGGTCCCTCTGTTTCAGATGGATAACTACGCTCAGCAGGAGCTGGCCGATCTGTTTGTGAAATACAACGTCAAGTCTCCTGCCACAGGAAATGACCTCACACCTCCTGTCTCCTTCAACCTCATGTTTCAGACGTCCATCGGTCCTGGAGGGAACATGCCTGGGTACTCATATCTGCACTTGCAACATTCCTTTCAAGGTTTATTATTTTGCTGTGTTGAAATTGTGCACGTTGGTAATTTTGCAGCTACCTGCGACCTGAAACAGCTCAGGGAATGTTCCTCAACTTCAAACGTCTGTTGGAGTTCAACCAGGGAAAGCTTCCCTTTGCTGCTGCTCAGATCGGAAACTCCTTCAGGAATGAAATATCTCCTCGCTCTGGACTCATTCGTGTTAGGTAGTGCTTAGAATGAATTATTGCTGCCTTCCAAAAGGGATGTTGTGTGAAATATCAGCATTTCCTGCTTGCAGGGAGTTCACCATGGCTGAGATCGAGCACTTTGTGGACCCAAATGAGAAGGTCCACCCTAAATTCTCCAATGTGGCCGACCTGGAGATCATGCTGTTCTCCTCGCAGGCTCAGACAAGCGGACAGTCAGCACAAATGATGAGGCTGGGAGATGCTGTGGAGCAGGTAGGTGTCGTTTTACTGACATACCTTAGAGCACCAAAACTATAGCATAGATGAAAGATGAATGGTTAGAAGCAAGTTTGGCATTTAATTCAGTATTTGACGCACATCTTTATATTCACTGTCTCTCTGCTGCAGGGAGTCATCAACAACTCTGTGCTGGGCTACTTCATTGGAAGAATCTACCTGTATCTGATCAAAGTGGGACTATCCAAAGACAAAGTGCGCTTCCGTCAGCACATGGAAAACGAGATGGCTCATTACGCATGTGACTGCTGGGATGCTGAGTCCAAAACCTCCTATGTAAATATTTTTTCTTTCCACTAACAGACTTATAAAACCATTGAAAGCATTATAAAGACAGCGTCCAGTTTTAAATTTTTGTTGTACCTTTCTTTTCTTCTTCTTCAGGGTTGGATTGAAATTGTGGGCTGTGCGGATCGCTCCTGTTACGACCTTTCGTGTCACTCCAGAGCTACCAAAGTCCCTCTGGTGGCAGAAAAGATGCTAAAAGAGCCCATATCCTTCTGTGGTCCCAGTCCAACAACCTGACTATAATTACACTAAATGTGTCAGGTCAGACATATAGCCTATTAATAAAATATTTTAAATATCCAACTTTATTTATTTACAATATAGGTTTTTACCTTTGAACAATTTTCCTTCATTTCAATTCAATTTTATTTAAAGAGTACCAATTCACACCAACAGCTTTATATTAAAAGGTAAAGACCCTACAGTTGGTAACCGTGGGAAGGAAAAACTCCCCTTTTATCAGCAGGAAACCTCCATTAGAACCAGCTCAAGCAGGGGGAGTCATTACTGCGACTGCGTGGGGTGACGAGGAGTGTTAGATTTCATGCTAAAATCACTCAGGCTGTGGTTACAGGTTTGAAAAACGAAGCCTCTGTCTTCAACCTGCATTCTTTGTATTGGTCAGCAGGGGGCTCATGGTTACAAAAAGAGGCAATATAGTTTGAGAAAAGAACCCTACTACACTTTTATGATCTCAGTAAACACTTTTTTTTTTATGAGTTTATGATCTGAGTAGCCAGTTTTAAGCCCTGTTTGATATAGATGTAGTGTTTATATTGTAAATTACAGTCCTATTTAGAGTAAAATAGACCTAAACCATGTATAGGATGTGGAGTGTTTCTCAGCGGGGTCTTCTTTCAAAAACACAAGATGGCGATGGCCAAAATGCTTAAGTCAAGGCTTCAAAACATGGCTTTACCAACCAGTGGCTGATGTCTCAGTGGCTTTATCCATCCTTTCTCCATTGTTATATTTTTCCCCCCCAAGTTTTATGCCTTAATTAGTTCATACAAAACAGTAAATGTCATCCAGTTTGAGCCCAACAAAAGTGCCATCGGAATGGCCTACAAAAAGGATGCCAAGCTGGCTCTGGAGTACCTGGCAGTCTGTGATGATTGCTACATCAGCGATCAGGAAAAGCTTCTTAGTGAAACAGGGTAATTAATGACGTTCATGCTCTTAACAACCATAAAGTTCATTTATGAAGCATTTTGTGACTTGATGTTGTGTTTCTGTCTGTAGGGAGTTCAGCTTTGAGACAGACGGCAAAACCTTCAAACTCACCAAAGACATGGTCAGTGTGAAGAGGTTCCAGAAAACCCTGCATGGTATGAGGTGACATCAATCCTGTTTTTTAATGCCAGAGTAGGCAAGTTATTGTGAAAGGGTGGCAAAAACAACAACAACAAAAAAAACCCCTCAAATGTCTCTGTTTTTCCCTGTCACAGTGGAGGAGATTATTCCCAATGTAATTGAACCCTCTTTTGGAATCGGCAGAATCATGTACTCGATCTACGAGCACTCATTCCACATCCGGGAGGGGGATGAACAGAGGACGGTAAGAATACTCCACAACAAGAAAACAGATCTGAGTAACGGTTACGTGTTTGTTTTGATTTAAGGTGCTTTATTCTGTGGTCAGTATTTCAGCTTTCCTACCATTGTGGCTCCATACAAATGCTCCATCCTGCCTTTGAGCCAGAACCAGGACTTTGTGCCATTCATCCACCAGTTAGGTGAGTATAGTCTTTCCATTTCAGTAGAGTGTTGGCTGTTACAGTTAAATACTCAAATGCTCTTTTCAATAGTATTTGGTGAATACTATTGAATACTAGAGCCACTAGAGCCAGTTAGTTGTCAGACAGATCTTCTCACATTTGATTTTCAGTGACTGCACGGTATCCGAGTTTGTTAGCTAAAAACAAACCAAAATCATCACCCCTCCACCACCGTGCATGACAGTTGCTATGAGGTGCACACGCTAATATGCTGTGTTTTGTTTTCACCGAACACAGCATATGTTTGTCCTGGCAAACCTTCCAAACTAGTCATACTTGTTTAGTCTGTATTGTTATGAAGTTTAACATTTAACATGCTAAGGCTTGCAGAGTCTTAGCTATAGCTCTAGCGGCATTTAAATTCCTGTGCATGTTGCACGGTCTGACCTTGGGCTGAATTTGCTGGGAATTGTGTTATTACACACCTGAGTGCTCCAGACCAACAAACTGCCAAAGCATCTGCTTTTACATTCTCTTTTTCAGATTACTGAGTGACTTTGCCAGGGTTATAAGTCATGGTAGGTCTTGGAATACTGAGTATACATGTAGTATTACTTAGCAAGTTTTAGAGGTTGGCAATAGTCTCTTCCTATTTATAGTCTTAATGTTACACCCAGCTAATAGCTGTATATTCATACTTAAGCAAATTTAATGATTTGTCATCATCTTCCCTCTTGTAGCTGAGGCTATGACCAGAAACGGTGTGTCTTACAAAGTAGACGACTCTTCAGGGTCCATCGGGAGGCGCTACGCGCGGTCAGATGAGATCGGAGTGGCTTTTGGAATCACCATCGACTTTGACACAGTGAACAAGATGCCTCACACGGCCACTCTGAGAGACCGTGACTCGATGAGGCAAATCAGGGCCGAGGTAAACCAGTTAACTGTTTTGATTTTTGAAGGTGCCATATCTGGGGGTTTTTTTCTTTGGTTTTTTGGATACTAATTTACTAAAATATATCACAGATCACAGAGTTGCCAGACATTATACAACATCTGGCTAGTGACACCTTGAAGTGGGCTGATGTCGAGAGCAAGTACCCCGTCTTTGAAGGACAGGAGTCCACCAAGAAGGAGTAACCATCCATCCACCCATTCGTGTCACGAAGTGGGACACACTCTGTACAGAGAACAGTGTTGCTCAAGCAAATCACCAACTGACATGTTGAACTGTTCCTATGAAGGAGGAGAACGGTTTAATAATCTATAATTTTCTACATTGTCACGTTTGATTGTCAAATAAACAACAAAATATTTGTCCTACAGTTCCGTTCATTTGCCGCTTAAATGACAAACTGGATTGTATTTTGAGATATTGTCACTAGTTGGCACTGCGTGTTGTTTTATATCTCCCAGTGAGCTGTTGTTAGAATCTGAGACACGGAGCTTCAGGCTGCTCAAATTTGCAGGAGGCTTAGACCATTCCAAAACAGACCTGGCAACATGTAGAATGGAAAATTTTTTACAGATAAAATATCTGGGTCTTTTTTCTTTTGACAGTAAAAATAGTTCCTCAAATCTTTAAAGTATGTTATGTTAAGCAGTGTGACGCAATGCAGACATGAGTACATGTAACTTCGTAAATATAATGAGGGCTTCAACTTCAGACTTTTCAGTATTAAATATGAAAATATCGACATATGGCTTCAGTGAGTTTTGCTAACTATTTGCTGCTTATTAGCAAATATAGGAGACCTGAATAGATGTCCAATGTTGTGTGGCTCATAGTCTATTATACTGTTTTAGCAGTCCTCCCGTTCCGCCCCCTCTGTGTCAGTGGACAAAGTACAAATACATCATGTCACCTTTAACGGGTGGCAGCTCCCTCTCAGGGAGTCAGAGGGACCTGCAGCTTGACCTGCACTCTGTGGAAGCACAGCAGATGCAAAACTTTACCTTTCCTTCCATGTTCTTTTTTTATGTGACATTTTAAAGTGCCTTTGAAACAATCTGAATTTTCTTTAACAACTACTTTGGGCTTACTGCAATCAAGGTCAGTATCACAACAGGTGGTGTGGAGGACAAACTGAAGTGCATGACCGTGTGGCATTTTGACAGCATGCATCTCATTCAGACACTTCATTTAGCTGAGTTTGATTTTTCTCTTATAGCAACACGTAGCTGTTTCATTGTGTGCAAGCTTAAGCTGCAATTCATCAGAGAGAAATCGTTTAGTTAAAAATAGCAGGCAGCTGCACTTTAAATTCTAATCGGCCAGTTTACCCTCCACCTTTTTGTGATAAATGAGTAATGTGTCAAACATGTCAAAGAAACAATATTCTTAAATAATTGAAACTTAAAATCAGGCACTATACAGCAAGGTTTTTGGAACAGAATATATTAAATAAGGAGGAGAAAGCAGGTTCTTATGGTACCAAAGAAGATGCATCAGATTCCACAAAGCAATAGATAAATAGTAAAAAGAACCACTCTTTGGCACAATAAGAGGGCATGCTTATAGTGAATTATGCAGTTTATAATCAAATATGATCTTGTAAGATACGGTTAACGTCAAATATTAAACTATCAGACCAGGCCTACTAATACAGTTCATTTAGGTTTAACAGATTTTTTGCTATAGCTGACTCTGACTGTTCCTTAGTTTCTGGTTTCTAGTCTTACTAAAGCAAATTCTGGTACCTATTAGAGTCAAAATACTACTACTAATAATATTAACAATAATAAAAAATAATAATGATACAATATGTTTTAGGGCAGGCCTCCCATGTAACAGAAAAGTCATGACCCCTATGGTATTTCAGTGTCTCTCAGTTCCTCTGTCAGCTCCACCCTTCACAACATGGCGACTATGAAAAGTGTGATTAATTTATGCCAGTAAAACCAGCATGTCATGTGACTTAATTCTTCCCATGTTATCACTGGACTATTAGAAACAATGATACAACAGCATCGTGACCAGTCATGTCATTCTGTCATGAAGTCATTCGTAGATCTCAGGGTGCAATCAGCCACTGCTGCTACGTAGCTTACCTTATTAGCCAGCTGGCTAGCTTGTGAGCATAGAGAAATCCTTGAGTAAGTCATCGGTTAAGTCAAAAACTGCAATCCTATAAGTGGTTCCTGGTCCCAAAAATCTTAAGAATTGCTCAATTTAAACAACCTAAGTGTAAATAAACCAGAAAAAACAACATATTTTAAAAGTACCATTTAAAATCGGATGCGTTAGTAAGAGTGATCCAATAGCAACACTGATGTTTTTTTACTCTGAGGTGTTAAAAAATAAAATAAAAATCCTACTGCTCTGCTTTCCTTTGAATAACGGATGTGGAAACTTTGTTGACAGTTGGACTAATAATCTTTAAAATTAGCAGTTATTAATCCATTTGATGAATGTGTACAAAGATAAGTACAGTAAAAATGTGGAATGTCCCTCTGTGATAGTTACAGGTTAAGAGGAAGCAAATGGCTTTTGTTACTTTCCATCTCTGATAATGTGTCACAGAAAGTTCACGGATGACAGTTACCTAAATTTAGAATCAGCGATGGATTAGAGGTCTATTTTAGTTGGGTTATACAAAATAATGTAATAAATGCCCTCTTACAAATACTGCAGTACGGCCTGTGACACTTTTAGTGAGGCTCAGTTTATTTTTAGGATTACAGCTGTTCATGAAGAATAATGTGCCACCCTTGCTGTTGTATAGCAGTGAGTGGGATACAAAGGATCCCCAAAATAAAAGATGACATCAGGGGAAAGGGGATGAACCTCTGGCATATGTGTCTTACTGTAGGCAGGATAAGAAAACTCAGCAATGCTATTTGGCACCGCCTGTTTTAGGTGTGACAGACAGATTAAATGCCGAGTACTCTGACTTCTCTGTGGTTTATATTCAGGAGCCTCCGGAGCTCCTTGCTATCCTGACTGCATCGCCATGGGACTCAAAGCTGCTCTTCCCAAGTATGAGATTTATTTCTACAACACTGTTTTGTGTCTGGCCATGTTCTGGGCCACTAGCTGGATCTTTGAGGTGTCCAGTTGTGAGTATGAGTTAACACACGGACACACATGCACACAGAAAAAGAGTATCTGAATATTAAGCCTACTATATTTGGTCATTTATAATGAAAACTGTCCTAACTGGTGGTGTAGGTGGATTCAAACTTAGGACTCTGAGTTAAAAGTTCACAGGTTTATTTACAACAATGAAATACCAGGAATTGTATCTGAAAGCTTTAACACAACGAGGTCTGATGTCAGGTTAACAGGTAAGTCCACAGCTTAATTTTTCCCACAGGACTCTCTTTAAACAAACTTTCCAAATTTCTCTCAAGAGTTTCTGCACAGAAGCATCCAAAATGCTACTAACTGTGTAGGCAAGCTGTCCATCAATGACCCAGATGGTTGGAAGGGGGGTACAACAGACTGGACTAAGTGGGTTTTGACTGGAATATGTGCAATGTTCCACATGCTGTCAATTCTCATATTCTGGGGTAGCTTAAGACAGACACACACAGAGTTAATCAGAACCTCAACTTCAAAAGGACCAGCGTAGAGTTAGAGTTGGGTGAGTACTCTTTCCAGGTAAACTGGAAAGTCCAGGTGGACCTGTTGGTCGATGCCACACGCCAGAGACCTGCATCTAGCTCCTGGTTAGTTCCCTCTGCTTGCTTGTTGGTCACATGTATTTCTTGAATGATGTGATTTTTGAGCCAGAGGTGACCAACAACTAAACGTGTACAGAATATGATGAACCAGCACAGGACTAGGTGACAGAAAACTACTAAGAAGACCATTTTGTTTAAAGGATATCTATTTATATTTATAGCATATAAATACCTACGAAGCACTAGCTAATCATATATTAATTCCGTGACTCTATCCTAGACTATCTATACTTTATAAACAAATTATCTTGCAATTTAAATCATAAAAAAGACTAAAACAAAGCTTGACTAAATTATTTTCCTCTTTTTCCTGATCAGCATACATTAGATTCCTCGAATGCAAAGTTCATCTGAGACTGTAGCACAGTCACGTACAGACAATACACTGTGAAGTATACATATGGGGGTAGTGTCACAGTGTAAGGTTGAGGAGTCTGAGCTATGTAGACCACGCTGGAGAGAACAGGTGTCGATATTAATACCACCGAGCACAAGAAGAAAATAGGCCCTCTGTTTGGCCTACATTTGTTTCACTGTCAATCTAGCAAAGGTTTGTCATTTGCACTCAAGGGCAAGAAAAGAAAACATGGTGCACAGAAACTCTTGGCTTCTGTACCAAACTATAAAATGTTGTATCCCCCCCCCCCCCTCCCCTCATTGTCCCATTGTTCCATTGTTAGCCAGTGCAAACAGAAAGACTTTCAAAACCAGCGTGAAGCCAGGATGGTACTACTTTGGGAGGAAAATGGTAAGAAAATGAATGCAGCCCATTTGTCATCATTTGTTTGCAGAAGTGTTTTAATATTTCTAATATTGTTGTGCTCGCTGGTCTACAGGAAACTGCAGATTTCGAATGGCTGATGTGGTTTTCCACCTTTAGAGACCACATCATATTTGCGCTATCTGGTCATGTGCTGTTTGCCAAGATCTGCTCCATGCTGGCTCCACAGGTGCTTCTCCTGACAGATTGATGGATTGTTTTCATTGAGCTTCTGTAGGCGGATTAATGTAGTATAGGACAGATCCAATATTTACTGCTAGTGTTAATAATCTGAGTGAAGCACTGAACTGCAATGAAGTTTATTTCTCACCATTATCTGGCAACCTCAAAATCTTCTTTGTCACAGTTTTTTTTTTTTACAACATTGCACAGTGACTTTTATATCATTCAGTAAACAGTGGGTGAATAATGGGACCATGTGGATAGACAAAACCATAATTACTGGGGAGATTTCATATAAAATAGGTATGAATGTCATGGCAATTTTGAGCTTTTAATTGTTTGTTTGTTTGTTTTTTGAGCTGCTCTTTTCCCAGGGTGGTATGATCTAACACCATACATCTTTAATGACCTTAAAAACAAGAACTGGGTGCACAAGAATTCATTTAAATCGTCTGATTTCCTTGCATGAACCTGCCTTTTAAGTGTGGTCTAAAAATTTTCAGCAGGGTTGAGGTCAACCCCTTGGGAAGGCCAGTCCAGAAGCTTAATGTTAGCCTGCTTTAGCCATTAGAAAACACAGTTGCTTCTAAGTTTTAACCGTTTGGTTGTTGAGGTGAAGGTTAAAAACGTGGAGGTTGTCCTCAGTCTTCATTGTTCCGTCCACTTTGTGCAATGTATCAGTACCAGTGGCACCAAAACAGCCCCAGAGCATGATGATGCCACCACCATGCTTGACACTTGGGACATTGTTCTTCGGTTTGAAAGCCTCAGCTTTACTCGTCCTAACATATCTCTTGTATATGTGTTATGATTGCTCAATCTTTTTCTTATTTGAGCATAAAAAATATTCTCCATGAGATATTTGGCTTGTCCATGTGGGCTGCTGTAAATTTCAGTTGAGCTAGAGGATGTTGATTTTGGAGCAAGTTTATATCACTTGGGTTCATCAAGTTAAAAAACACTGTAGAACCTTCAAAGATTTAAGTGAGTATATGTACATTTTTGACCCTGTATGTATCATTCACTCGTTAAAGATGATATTCATGCCCATGATGAATGTATGAAAACTTTTAAACCACAATGGTGACACCATTTTTCTGTCCCACAGTATCGGTCCTTGGTATATATGGTGTACGGCCTGCTTGCTGTGTGGACCAGCATGGGCTGGACCTATGTCACCCTCATCCTCTCCCACTGTATCCTGCTCTACAGCATCTCTTTAGTGAAAATCCGCTGGCTTTGCTTCGTCACTGGTCTTTGTACGCTGGCTACATTCAAGTGTGAACCCTTCATTTCCTGGCAGGTAAACTGCTGGCACCCAAACACCTCAGTGTATTGTCTATACATTTCTCATGGTCAATTCCCCATGTCTTCTCTAAACAGGCAGGTTTTGTGGAAGGGGACTTTGAGTTGCGTCCTGTTTTCTTCTATGGAGGATGTGGGTTTACAATCATGCGTTGTATGAGTTTTGCTCTGGAGAACTGTGAAAGAAAAGATGGCAACTACAACATCTTGGAGCTGCTCAAGTACAACTTCTACCTCCCTTTCTTCTATTTCGGGCCTATCATGACTTTTGATAAATTTTATGTTCAAGTAAGTTGAATTTGATTCTTTACAGGTTTCATTTATGTCGCCATCAGTAAAAAAAATCTGACATTTAAAGTATCCCTAAATAACAGTGCTCTTGTCTGCTGAGGCTGAAAGTTTCTGGCTTTCTCCGTAGTTGTGACGTGTGTTTGCTGCCCTCTGCAGGTCAACAGGTGTGACCTTACCAGGAAAGAGCGGGAGATGTGGAATATCAACCTGCACGGTGTGATCCACCTTATCGTCATCATTGTAGTGGACATCCTCTTCCACTTCATGTACATCCTCACCATCCCCACTGACTTGAAGCTGATGAAGCACCTGTCTGACTGGGCTCTAGGTCTGTGCCACTTCCCGAAAATTCCCGTTTTAATATTTTTAAACCCAACGGCATGCAAAAAAAAAGCACAAATGAAGACTGAACATTAACATATAATTAAAAGCTTTGACTTTATGCAAACAAACATTAACATGAAAAATTTCCAGTTTTAATTTCAATTATTTGAGATGAAAGGAAACTTGCAGCAGAACTGATGTCACTGCATTGTTTCCAGTGGGGCTGGCTTACTTTAACCTGGTGTATGACTGGGTGAAAGCAGCTGTGATGTTTGGAGTCATCAACACGGTATCCAGACTGGATCACCTTGACCCTCCTAAACCACCAAAATGCATCACCATGCTCTATGTGTTTGCTGAAACGTGAGTGAGGCTTGAACACATGTGAGTGGTTCCAGGCGTACGTGTGGTATAATTCTATAGTACTAAAGCTGATTTTGTTTTGTAGTCACTTCGACAGAGGGATCAACGATTGGCTGTGCAAGTGAGTGTCTCCAAAAGGCCACCAATATTAAAGTCATGTTAATCATTTGAAAAGCAGAGGTTCTGATGAAGCCCTAATCCACAGGTATGTGTATAATTACCTGGGTGGAATGCATGAGAACATGGTGGAGGAGCTTGTGGCTACACTGTGCACCTTCGGCATCACCATCCTCTGGTTGGGACCCTGTCAGGTGGTCCTGGTCTGGGCTTTCCTGAACTGTTTTGGTCTCAACTTTGAGCTGTGGACAGCCAAATTCTTCTCCGTGGAGCCATTTAGCTCTTTTGAGGTTGGTTAGATGAGTTTGTTTGTACACATCAATAAGCAGTTTATAAGGGATTTAATGTGCATGTTGTATATAAATATGATTTGCAGATGGCAATGTCAGAAGCGATGTCTCGGCGCATCAGAGCCATCTTAAACACTTTTAACTTCTGGAGCATTGTGTTGTACAACGTTCTGGCCTTGAACAGTTTGGACTTTGCAAAGTTGGTTGCCAAACGGCTGCTTCTAAAAGGTGATTTTGGTTGTTAATTATGAGGCAACTTTGCCATTTCTTACCAGCTTATTAACAATGAATTACCTTCCCAGGCTTCCCCATAACCACCGTCATCGTCATGTTTGTGACCTACTGTCTGATTCAAGTGATCAAGGAGCAAGAGAGGAGACAGGCTCTCATAGACGATCCCGATCCACTCCCACCGGCACCGCCTCCAAACGCTGCCACCAGTCCTACCACCTCTGCAACTGCACCCACTGCTGCTCAGCCGGTCGCAGATCCCAGCAAAGAAAAAGCAGAGTAGATATTTAATTTTTAACGAATGGTTACAATGATGAAAAATGTGAGTTCTGTCCAAATGCTAACAGTATTACGAGTTTGAATGGATGCAGACAAGCTCACTGTAAATAAAATTTAAAGTATTTTTACCTAAGGGAGAATTTAAAACTTAATGAAAAACAATTACAGTAAATGAATATTTACTGTAACATATTGTGAAGTTCACCTGTATACAATAAAACTACATTGTCGGGACTGTGATTGGTCTAGAGCAAAAGTAAACTGCAAAGATTAGTGAAAACATTTGTACTTTGTGTGTTCATGCAAGTTTTTGTTCTCTCTGATGAGCCTGCTTGTGCTTTTTACACTACATGAGTCAGTGTTGAGTCTTGTCATAGTACCGTGAGCCATTTCTGTTGCATTACATCAGCACTTTGTCACTGAATCCTGTTTGCTGCTTCCACATGGAAAACACTTTGAATACTGTTGGGAGGGAGTGCTACAGACACCTGTGGTGAATCACTGCTCTGACCAGAACAAGGCAATAAAATGGATTTAATAACATAATACAGTGGAGGTTCCCTTTTTTTGTTAGGGTAAATTTACCAGGTAATTTTGACAAATCACTTGGGTCACTAAGACAAAAAAATATGTGTGACATTTAACTGTGTTTTCATGATTACCTGAAATGTTTTTAATATTTTTGTGTTAAACTGATGCAATAAAACATGAGTGTTTGAGCCTCTACAGCTTTTGAGACATTAGCTGCCCCATGTTTTTTGACACGAGCAGTGTTCAGGGTAAAATGGTTCAGCTGATCAGTGAAAATATCCCACTGTACTCAGCCAAAGCCCCTCCCATCCTTTCCTCTACCC
This sequence comes from Neolamprologus multifasciatus, assembly GCF_963576455.1. Taxonomy (NCBI): domain Eukaryota; kingdom Metazoa; phylum Chordata; class Actinopteri; order Cichliformes; family Cichlidae; genus Neolamprologus; species Neolamprologus multifasciatus. The sequence continues at coordinate 18,879,640 of NC_140447.1, read as the reverse complement.
ACTGGTTGTATTTTTAAAACACTTTTGATGTCTGTCACATTTATCACTTCTATATCAACATGTTTCTTTCATCCTTCTTTCAGGTAGTGTAATGTGAAAATGGAATGTAAGACATAGAATAAGAAATATATCAAAAATATTGTTAAAATGGGGAACTTTAAAAATATCTAAACAACTCAACTCAGAGGGTGGCCCACTTTACCTGAAATGAATCACCCATTTTATCTAATACATGTGGGTAAATTGGGCTGGTAATTAAAAATGTTTTTCATACAAATTTGCTTAATTTAGAAAATTATCTGCATTTTTCTGGCAGAGGACAGCACAACATGGATTATGAATCAAAATGTCCATTTGGTTCATATTCACCTTATTATTGAAGAGTAAGTTTTAATACGTCAGGTCACTCACCATGGAGTTTTCTGTGGCAAAATGAGCCATCATCCTAGCAATCTCAGACGAATCACATCAAATGCTAAATGTTAAGTACTGTTTACTTTTAAAGACAGCTTTTAAAGAGCTAAGACAGTCAAACCTTAAATGGCCCATTTTACCCGGGTTGATGTGATTATTACATGCCTTTCTTTTTTAATGAAAGTATTTTGGTTCCGTTCAAATAAAATAAATTGCTTCTTAACAACACTTAAACTAATTAAGCTCTTTAGAAAACAATAATTTTCATAGTGGTAGGGGCAGCCTATCAGATCACCAATAAACTGAGAACTGTTAGCTTAGCAAAAAGACCGGTCTAAAAGAGCGAAGCAGCTGAACAAATATATTGCCAAATCCTTATTTGTAACTGTCTCTTTGAAATGAACAAGAACACTATGTTAAACATTCTGTGTATTAAAATAACTCTATTAGTCATTTCAGAGTTTCCTCTGTTTTCCATACAGTCATCGTCACATGTATGTAATGCTACAAAATACTAAAATGACCCCCTCAGAGAAGCCTACTAAACCATATACTCCAGGGTCCGCCATGACTCATGCTGGACACAGTTCCCATTAAGCAGTGTGTCAGCTGTCTGGGAGAGGGTCGGTGTGGACTTCGAGGTGGGACAAGGGGAAGCATGGATATTACATTTCAAGTTCCAGAATAAAGCCCATTGCTCTACACCGAGCACCCAGTCTATAAATAAACCTCCAGTTGGAGTTCAGTTGAAGGGTCAGGACAGCTGAGGAAGTGGGCTGTCTCTGGTGTGCCTGAATACTCTTTTAAATCCTCTTTCCAGGCTAGAAACTAGAACAGCTTAGTTATAGAGGAGATACATTTTGTCTGATTTCTTTAGCCCCTGAAAGGCTCTTCATACTCCTTCTGCCAGGAACGATGGCTCTGCCTATAAACCCAGCGGACGAGCCCAGATTGTACCAGCAGACTCTACTCCAGGATGGCCTCTATGACCTGCTGGAGAATGATAAGCTGGTCGACTGTGTGCTGAAGATCAAAGACAAAGAGTTTCCCTGCCACCGGCTCGTTCTGTGCGCCTGCAGCTCATACTTCCGCTCCATCTTTCTTTCTGACCTGGACGAGAGCAAAAAGAGGGAAATTATCCTGGAGGATGTGGAGCCAGGTGTCATGGGGCTCATCGTGAAGTATCTGTACACCTCCAAGATCAATGTGACCGAGCAGAATGTCCAGGATATATTTGCTGTCGCTAATATGTACCAGATCCCTTCAATTTTCACTGTATGTGTGTCTTTCTTACAAAAGCGCCTAAGCCTCAGCAACTGTCTGGCTATCTTCAGGCTCGGCTTGATGCTGGACTGTCCCAGATTGGCCATCTCTGCTCGAAACTATGCCTGCGAGCGCTTTCAGCTCATCTCCAGAGATGAAGAATTCCTCCAGCTGCTTCCCAGTGAGCTGGCAGCCATTTTATCAAATGACAATCTAAGTGTAGAGACAGAAGAGCAGGTATTTGAAGCTTTGATGAACTGGGTGTCCCGGAACAAAGAGACCAGAGAGAAAGAGCTGCCGAATTTGTTGGACTGCGTTCGTTTGCGTCTTGTCAATGAGGACTATCTGAGAGAAAAAGTGGAGAAACACAAACTTATCTCCTCTAACCCCGAGTTGCAGCAGAAACTCCAGCTGGTTAAGGATGCCCACGCTGGGAAAATGCCAGAAGTTAAAAAAAGAAAAAGCAAGGAGGAGGAGGATGGTGGAGCAGGGAATGATGGAGAGAGTGAAGATAAAGATGATGAAGAGGGCCTTCTCCCAAGCATCCTGAATGATAATCTTCGATTTGGGATGTTTGTCAGAGACTTGATCCTGATGGTTAATGATGCTGGCGCTGTGGCCTACGACCCAACGGGGAACGACTGCTTTCTGGCATCACTTTCCACACAGATTCCCAAAAACCACGCCAGCCTGGTGACCAAGGAGAACCAGATCTTTGTGGCCGGAGGATTATTCTTTGATGAACAGAACAAGGATGATCCACTGTGCTCATACTTCCTGCAGGTAGGAGAACGTCAAGACAAAGTTTGTAGAAAGAAAAGAGAAGATGAAAAACTTCCAATTACATGCGGTACACATACGAATATAGTTCAGTGCAAATATTTTTCTACACTGTAGTTCTGTACACTGTAAACATTTACAAATGTTTGACTCCTGTGACCACAGTACGACCCGGTCAGTGCCGACTGGATCGGCATGCCTCCCCTTCCTTCTCCCCGTTTTCTGTTTGGAATGGGCGAGGCTGAGAACTCCATCTTTGTTTTGGGAGGAAAGGAGCTGAAGGAGCAGGAGCACATGCTGGATTCAGTCTTGGTATACGACAGACAGTGAGTACAGCCTTGAGTTCATGTATGAAATTTTAGGGGAAAAGCACTCAGTTTGTCATCCTTAATAATTAACTACCTAATGTGTTTTGTCATTCACAGATCCTTTAAATGGGGCGAGTCAGAGCCGATTCCATACCCAGTTTACGGCCATACAACATTATCTCATAATGACACTGTATACGTGATTGGAGGAAAGGGAGACAACAAGTGAGTACATGCTTCAAGCAAAATATTAATGTTCATATTAAAAGTGTGACCCTAGAAGGCTTCAGGATTTAAAGAAGGAGGGTTTTCTTTATCTCAGAGGTCACTATTGTGAGTCTTTGTCCCTTTTGTAAAAAGGAGCTGTCTAAAGAAGATGTGTGCCTACGACGCCAAGCGTTTTGAATGGAAGGAGCTCGCGCCCATGAAGCACGCACGCTCCTTATGTGGGGCCACCGTTCATGAAAACAAAATATACGTGGCAGGAGGCGTCACTGACAACGGCCTGACAGACACTATGGAGGTGTATGATATCGCTACCAACAAGTGAGTTTCCTGTATTTATATTTCTTTTCTTTTACTTTATTTTTTAGTTTAGTTAGTTTCTAATTATCTGTTGTAAAGCACACAGTCAGTGTAAAGTTACAACATATCATAATAAATGTATATGTAATGTAATGTATGTATATAAAACTGTGGCTAAATGGTTTATCTAACTGAACATTTTTCTGTGTGTGTGTTAACGCGGTGCAGGTGGTCAGACTTTGTGCCGTTTCCTCAGGAACGTAGCTCCCTGAATCTCGTGTCGTTGGCTGGTTCCCTCTACGCTGTTGGAGGTTTTGCCATGATGCCGTTAGAGGACAGCGAAGAGGTTCTTCCTAAAGAGATGAACGACATCTGGAGGTAGATCGGAACAGACTTTTAAAAAAAAAGTTATTTCAACTGTTAAATTGTCTTTGCACAACTGTAATCTTAATTATATTTAGTATTTACTCAATTGTGTTAGTATTTAAAATGTTACTCAGTGAACCCAACATAAGATGCCACAGTCCTGCTTGAGTTCATAGTGGATATATAATTACTTAAGTTTAAACGCAAATGAGGGAGATAGGAGCCCTGGGAAAAACTATGACGACTGTCTCTTAACCTCCTCAGGTATAATGAGATGGAGAAGAAGTGGAATGGGATCCTCAGAGAGATCAAGTACGCCTCAGGGGCTTCAGTTTTGGGGGTGCGACTGAATACCTTGCGTCTCACCAAGATGTAAAACCCCCTCCAGTCCCCGTTTATGAACATGAACCTGTTTAGAGTCCAAAGAACGGTTCAGGGCCACAGACATCAATATTCAGCTCAATGTGTTCATTGTTCTCTATTGTTGTTCTCCGTTTTATTTTACGCATTTGATTTTTTGTTGTAGCTTTTCTAATTATAACAAATTAATACTGTGGATTTGTTTTTTTGTTTCTTTTTGATCTATAATAATTTATATATGTCTTTCTACAAGTTTAAATCTGATTCAGACTAAAACTACAGAGTCAGTAACCTAAAGACACCTGTTGCACTGTGTGGAATAAATCAAAATATTAAAGTGTCTAAATCTGACTGGAAAATATAAGCATTTCCCAACAGATGGCAGCAAAGTTGCCAAAAAAAAGCACTACTGTAATATAAAAAACAAAACACAAAGACACATCTGAATTTGCAATAATATATCTATACTGTTTAATATTGAAATGATTTCATTACGCTCTGTTGTGTTACAGACAGTAAACACTAGTCAATAATACAATAAAAGACAGAAAATACAGTCTAATGTTATTAGCACCTCTAGACACTACTGTCCTTGTACTGTTTTTAGTATTTTATCATAGCTGAACGTGACGACTACTGCCTACACATGGGCTTTGTACACCAGAGTTAACTAAGTTGTAGTGTTAACATTATAGAGAGTCAGCAAATAACAGTACACATTATGGTTTCTTTAACACCGCTGCAGTATGAGTAAGGGAAATGCAATGTGATGCGAATGTGAATAATACAGCTTTGAATAGACTATGGCATTGATGCTTATGGTTACCATCACATGTAGCTTCACTCAAAAACAGGGGGAAGCCACCATAAAACATACTGTATATTAAAAAAAACAACAACTAAACTTTCTCATGCAAAAATTACACTTGTTTCCCACTTTTAGTTCATATGGAGCCCTCAAACTGCCAAAAGGTAGCAAAAGATTCATTTTAACTTGAATTGAGGAATATTACACACACACACACACACACACACACACACATACATAACTTTCAGTAAAACAAACACAAAGTTGTTTAATTCAGTCAGGTATTCTGTGGTTTTCTCATTTTACTATTGCAGTTACTATTCGCCAAATCACATGCTCGTTTTTCTTCACTCAGGCTTTTTGACCTATTGATGTTTTATTTTCCTCACCATGTGTTAAATTCTCCTAATGCATATATAATAAATATGGATGAGCATTTGTTAATGACAGTGACTAATTTGAAATTCATGTAATACTTGTGGAGTAACTTAGAGCACTTTGTGGCTAGCTTAGCTGAAAACAGTGCCCACAAGCATTGTTGGCTAGCTAGGCAGCTATCATGAAACTATGCCAGCCAGCATTACATACAGTAGTGTTAATAAATCTATTCTTTTGCCAACAGGTATTCAAAAACAAAGTTTCTTAGTAATAGTCAATCTACAGTTTGCCATTTGACATCACAACAGACTGCAAAAGACTATTTTTGTGCTAGCATTTAGACTGTTATGTTAGCTTTTCAAAGTTTAACCAAGTAAATTGCAGTTTTATAAAAAGTTTTAGATGTTGTCATTTTTTCCACAATAGATAAATCCTTTGTCTATAAATGTAATCAAATTTGACACAATTTCTTGTTCACAATTAGTGGAAATGTGTGCGGCATTAGTGAAAACCAGGAGGTAATTAGCTTCATCTCAATCAAAAAATTTAAGAACCCAACCAAATATAGACTGTTGGGACAGAAGTACTGGGCAACCTAGACATTACACCTTGTGTGTGGTCAATTACTTTTGCCCATATTCGAGTGGTTTTGAACAAGTGAAACCTCTTAAAATCTCATTTGTATTGCACTAACAATGCTACTTTTTGGTATCATTAGATTTGTCAGTTTTGGGGCTCCATGTGTTTACCCAAACACTAACAGATTTAACAGAAAAAAATCAACTCTTTACTTTCTCTCCAATATCCATCATTAGTTTCAGTTTCTAAAATAAGACAGCAATATTCCCAACACTTTTCTTGAAGGTGAAGGCCACAGAATAAAATTCTTTTGGACACACACTTCATCATTAGCAGCTTTCAAAAGAAAAAAAAAGAGAGAGGCCTAACTTAGTAATCCCATGAGCACTCTCTGAAGTGCCACTCTCACAGTTTGCTATGTGGCAACCTTGGGTGCAATGCAGAATGCACAGTCACCGTGGTGTCTAGGCACCCACTTAATCACTGACAAACCTTCATTTAAGGACAAGGACAGGTCCACCTTTGCCTAATCTAATACAAGCCTTTGGCTGCTAGCCTTAGTAAATTAGAATTTGGCTAATCAAAATACATAGAGTCAACCTGCCTGGAATACAGGACTCCTGCACACTGTGCAACATTTCCCTTTTCATTTCTAACAATCATAGCTTTACTGCCGTTTCACTGTAAAACACTTTAAAAAAAAAAAACAGCCTGTTTAATTCATTTTTCACAATTTAGGTAATCTCTGGGATAATAAATGTCCATATCTGATACATTTCCTCTTTACAACTCATTGAAGTCTTGTTCTGATGTCACAGATGGGCTTTATCTTTGCAGCTGGATTGAAGGAAGACTAGTTCACAAAAACAAACAAAGGAGGATTAACAAGTCAATTTAGAGTTTTATACCCAAATTCCTCTGGTTACTGTGTCCTCCACTTTATACTATATTTGATACAACGTGCAAGTGTTATAAAAGAAATATATTCTTAGCACAAATACACTATTTTGAGCTTTAAATATCATCAAATAATTTCAAATATGAGCAGTATGATGAATTTTGATTTCCTATCCTATGCATGCTTAGAAGCCTTTATTTAGAGCCGGTTTCTTGGTCTGATTCCACACAGGTACACTTTTGATGTCCCTTTTCTCTTTAAATTTCACTTCAGAGGACTGAACATTGCCAAGGACACATTTAGTCAATAACTGCATTTTGATAATTTCCCATATTAAGGCAAGAAAGTATTTTAAGGAAAGGAAGGATCAAGGAAACTGCTACTATATCTGTATCTCCACTAGATTGAAGGATAAAGTGCACTAAAAGTTTTTCTCGTAATTGAATTTGGCAACTCCGTCCTTCCCTTATGTTTTCTCATGCAATGAAAAAGAATACTCACATATTAAGTCCCTTCAACAGAGGCAAAGTGGAAATACCTAAGAGTAATTTCTCTTGATAATGGAAGTGAGCAAACCAGTCAGAAACCGCCTGCACTGATTGCACCCTCAAGGAAGATAAACAGTGGGACAGTATTAAAGAGACTGACCAGAATGCAGAAACACCAGCAGATTGACGCATAACACAGAGTCATTCTCGGTGTGCCACATGCTACACCACAAGCAAGTAAAGTTATTCAGGGAAACAAAACTAAGGTCAGTCTCTGGGCTGACACCTGTGCAACTTACTAACCACAAACTCAGACCAACACTGAACAAAAAACCCTTAAAAAAACCTAAAAGGAATTTAATGCTGGAATTTACTTCAATTTATAGATGTCTGCTACCCATTTTCACCTTGTATCTGGAAACACAAAACAAAAGTGCATAAATCAGTAGTATAAACTACTATACTTCCTCCTTTACCGTCAGCTACTGTCACTATCCATAACGCAAAAACATTCAAATCCCTCCATATGTAAGGCAAACACACAACCTCTAACCACGGTATCTCAATGTTGTTTCTTGGGCTAGTGCTTCTTAAAAACAGGGAAGTGGGAAAAATCTCAATTTTGAGCTTTTACATGCTTCTCCGATGATAACGAGACACATACTATGAACATTAATGTACATCTAAGGCTTGGAGTGCAGTTTACCGAGTTGCCACAAGAGAGCAACAGCACTAAACAATCAGCCTACCAGATTAAATCTTAACTGGCATGTTTTATATATGTCTATATGTCTTATTATGTCTTTAGATTCTTCTGCACATTAATCGAGGAGTTTTATTCACTGTATGGTCACGAATGGCAATAAAGTTTCATTTGACTTTGACAGTGTTGGCCATTACCTCCTCACAGTGCTCCAAATGTCTCATTTTTAGCTCACTTCTAATCCTGGAGTTCACTGTAATCACAGCCAGAATATTGTTCAGTTACATTAAATTCAAGAACTCTACACTTTTAAATCATTTAAAGGGCAGTCTCAAACAGGACTCTGTACAAAAGCAGCAAACCAAAATACAAAACAGGTATCGGACACATGAAGAAAAACACAAAGTGTACCATTATTAAATTACGTCTGACGTGGCCCTAACGGTTTAACCGTGGAAATTGAAGAAATACATAGGAGGTGAGCTTAGACATAAGACTACATGAAGGTGCTTAATTTTTTTTTTAAAATATAAAACAGCTTATTACATTTACAAAAGCATGTCCATAAATTCCAACTTTCCGTAGTACCAGCCAGGACACATTTTGGGGCACATTCAACTGACTCTCCGAATGTAAACATGAGGAATAAATCACAAGGAAGAAGCACATCTTAACAATATTTACAGGTTAATGCCATACTACACTTAGGCTATAAGTAGATAAAGTGAGCGGGAGCAGAATGATAGTGCGTATTCAAAGACCGATACGAATACAAAATCGACTGAAGTGTCAAACAAGAGTTCTTATTTTAATTTTCAAATAGGAGTTACATGAAGTGATTGGCACCACTCTTAAATTGATTTGATATAAAACCGAGGATAGTGACACTCTCCCAGTCAGGAAAACCAAAAACTAGCCTGCTAACTTAACCTTTGGGGAAAACTGACAGTATTTTGACGCTTCCAGCACATCTAGGCGACGGCTTCCTAAAGGCTGACTAAATGATAAAAGACAAAGGTTCTGAAACTGCATTTTGGCATACGCTTTCTTTCTTGGGAATTGGTGACTACTGGAAGAAAACCAGAATGATTCTGATACCAAAAGCCTTGTCACTTCCCTACAGATTCTGCATTTTCTGTGCAAATACTTTAACGAGCCACTTCTTTAGTTACACCTTGCTAGTTGTTGTTGGACCCCATTTGCCTTCAGAACCGCCTTGAGTCTCTTGTTGCACCACACCCCAAACGTGTTCTATTGGATCTCTGTTAAGATTTGGTGACTGTGGATTTGACTACAGTAAACTCAATGTCACGTTAAAGGAACCAGTCTGAGATCATTCGAACCAGCATGTTATTCTGCTGGAAGCAATGGACATGCAATACTCAGGTAGGGTGTGGTGTTTAAATAATGCTCAGTTCCTACTAAGGAGCCTAAAGTGTGCCAAGAAAATATCCACCATCCCATTACATCACCAGCACCAAAGGTAGAATGGATCCATGCTTTCATGTTCCTTATCCCTAATTCTTCCCTGCTATCCAAATGGCAAAGGTGAGCCCGTGTATCCACAGTTTCCCGGTCTTAGCTGACAGGAGTGCCACCCAGTGTGGTCTTCTGCTGCTAATATGTTAAAGATGCTCTTCTTCACAAGTTGTTAGCAGCAAGTGCTTATTTGAGTGCTATCTGCTCGAATTGCTGCTCACTTGATATTTTTATGTTATAGTCTTTTTCAGACTGAAATACTATGACCAGTCTGTCTGAATCCAACAACCATACCATGTTCAAAGTCACTCAAATCAGCTTTGTGATGCTCAGTTTGAACTTGAGCATGTTGTCTTGACCATGTCTACATGCCATGTGACGGGCTGATTAGCTCTTTGCATGAATGACCAATTTACTGGTGTAGCTAATGAAGTGGCCAGTGAAATTCAACGCAAAAATCACAAGTAAAATATCTTAAATTTGTACAAAAAAATTACAATTTCAGGTCACTATGGTGTGCAGGTTAAGAAATAGTCATGATATTTGAGTGGTACCAATTTTCTTGTTCAGCTCTCAACGAGAACGCAAATAAAGATAATTCCAACCTATTCCTTTAAGCAGTTTATACGGATCATGATTTTTTTTTCCAGATCTACTATGGTTATGACACACAATAGCCAAAAGTGTACACAGAGCCAAAGCCTTTTTTTCAGGGGTATTACGTTGTGCTTCCCCAGTTTTAATTAGCTGCTACACGTTACTGTTTTAACAAAAATAAATCAGTCTGTTATAATATAATTCAACACTAAGAGCTCCTTTTAGTGGCCACGTCTGATGCGCCAAAAATGTATCTCTGCCAGTACTCTTTAAGAATTTTAATTGTTAGGTTATAATTTAGTATTTATCACTTCACAACACGGATTACATCAGATTGCAATGAAATGTGGCCATTTGATTTGGCTAGGTAAGCACGTTTTTGTGAACATTGCTCTCCCTACACTCATCTAACACACAGTGTTTAGTTGGGAAAATAAGCAGTAAATAACAATAGCAGTAACACTGAATTTCATCCTACACGTATATTGTAGGTCAGAGTACATCAGGTTTTACTAACAAGTCACAGAAAAGTGCCATAACATCTCATAGCCAGATCTCGCAGGAGACGATGCACGCCTGCTTAATGTAAGCCAAAAAAAGCAAAAAACTAAAAAAAGATTAGAGTCGACAAATTACTCCATCTCTTGACTCGGGAAAGCTCGCATGTTGATTAGCTAAACGTTGATCTGACGATTGTTATCTCAAGTCTCTGCCTCACATCTCAAACACGCGCACACACCATCACGAACGCCACACGCTGCATTGCACGGCCGACTTCTCCTTAAGTCCTTAGAAAAAAATTAAAAGAAATGACGTAACGTGCCACGAATTACACACTATTCACAATAATAAAAACGAAGACGGTTAGGAGTACACTTTAAATATCACTGGAGTTAAATGTAAGGTGCAGGATCGATTATAAATGCTGAATTATATTACTTAACTATAGCAGGTGAGCTAACAGGATTTGGTTATTGGCAACGCCATATACATGTATACGCTCAAAGACAAATCAGCATTTGGTTATTGCTGGGTCTGACCAGAACCGCTCGCTACATCTTGGCCGAGAACAAAAAATAAATCATTTCTTCTCGTTACCACGTGGTTCTCCCTCTACTCATGATCCCAGTATGAGTGGAGATTTAGGAAGCGCTTCCTACCATTTCGTAAAAGATGCTACAATCAATACATTGTGCAAGGCTCAGGAGAGAGGCGAGTTGTCAGAAAAAAAATCCCAAATGAAACCAGGACACATCTGTGAAATTTATGAGTTGAAAAGTAACGGTGAAATGTCCTACTGGACTCTGAGGTTATCTATTGTATTCAACAGAGTAAAAAATTATTATTTAAAACTATGTGTGTGTGTGTGTGTTCTTTGTTCTTTTTTTTCTCCTTTTTTTTTTCTTTTTTTGACGAGGCCTCCATGTAGCATTTTTTTCTGTTCTTCCCCTCTGTGTAAATGTCACTGAGGCGCATCACTCTCCCTCTGCAGGAGTCCTCTTAAAAGCTCAAAGAAAAACAATAAAACAAAAAGTAACAAAGTGCTTTCAACGCTACAGAGATTTGTTAGTTGTTGGAGTTCATCCTACCAGCAGAAAACAGTGGAGGCGGCGGGGGTAAATGCGGGGTAGGAGGCAGCCCCCCCATGGAGTGCAGCAGGGGGAGGGACAGCTGGGTGCTGTGGAGGGGGTGGGGGCTAGAGGCAGCAGCGGGTGTAGTCACGGACGTGGCAGGGAGTGCCGTGCCCAGCTGGGCCTGACCGGAAGAGTCCGCAGCGGGTGGCGCCAAGGGCCGGTCGAGGCCCAGGGGGTCACCGTCGGGAACCATGGGGTTGGTGACGCGGAAGCACTTCTCCCTGTGGGCCTTGAGCATGTTTGAGAAGCGGAAACGCTGGCCGCACACCTCACACGGGTATGGCTTTTCTCCGGTGTGGGTGCGGCGGTGGCGCTTCATGTTGGGCCGGCTCGTGAAGCTCTTCCCACAGATTTCACAGATGTACGGCTTTTCTCCTGCAAAACGGGACACACAAAAGACGCCTGCTCGATACATTTTCAACATGCATCGTTAAGTTTAATGCCACAGAGTCAGTGTTTCTATATTCGCCATACATCAAATGATTCTGACGTGGAGGGCGGCTGGTTGCAGTAACTCTGCAGTTCTCCTCTGACCTTTTCAGTATCTTTCAGAACAGAGTTTTGATTTATGGCCTGTGACTTGACTGTTTTAATTCACTCTGGATGCTCTCCACCAGAATCTCTTCCAGCTGTGGCAGGCAGCTGTTTCCAGTAAAAGAACTCTAACAGTCAAATTGGTGTTACCTGCACGGCAACAAACGGATAAAAGAGAAAAACAATCAAGCAGCTAAAGAGTCACGCGTTTCTCTCAGCAGTTTTGTTAAATAGCAAAGCTGAGTTAAATCAAAAGAATACACGGAGGCCACAAAAACTCCAGCATGAACGATAATAGTGCTTCACATCTGCTGGGTGTGCAAATAAGCTTTGCAAAAACACAAAGGTGTCAGTGTTTGCAGCTCTGCAATATTTTCTTTTTTAAATGCTCCTTTAAAATAAATGTTGCTCTGCTCTGAAGCAACATGAACACAACCAAAAGAAAGGGACTCACCAGTGTGTGTTTTCATGTGTTCATCGAAGTACTGTTTCATGTTGAAGTCCTTTCCGCACCACTGGCACATGAACTGCTTGTGTCCGATGTGGATGCTCATATGGGAGCGGAGCTGGTATTTGTACTGGAAGCGCTCGCTGCAGTTCTGAAACGGCGCACAGGAAACAGTTTTACGCAAAGTCGTTTTACAGCTGGTTGTCAAAGATGGACTCGACAGGTTGTACTTCAGTCATTGTGGAGAAAAAGCAGAACTTGTGTATGGTGTTTTCAACAAAACACACTGGGACTGACTTGAGCAAGGCTGTAAAATGTACTACTAAATCAAAACTGCCCCTTATTGACCTTCCTGTGAACCTATTAGACATGGCGCTCAGTTTTCATTCATAAAAAAAGTTGATATTTTTTAAAAATAGGCTTTCTTGCAAAGGGTTAAACAAGTAGATTTCAATACCACTCTCACGCCTGTATGGTGAACCTTAGACATAATCAGCAGCCAGTTGGGACCTCTATCATCAAGGACTGATCTAATCGAGTAGCATTTCCCCCATTTTCTGTCTTTATGCTCAGCCAACCTAAACTAATTTATGATGTCACTATAAGCACCCAGCAAAACGCTTCAGTATTGAATAACTACCTTCTGGTGGTCTTTTGTCACAGTCTTGTTTAAAAAAAAACAACTCCCAAATTGAACTTGAACAGACATTCTTTCACTGAAATAATTTCATCTATACTTCTCACTTCTTAAGAGATGCTCTGATTAGATCTATGTGTGTTTTTTTTAAACGATCAGTGTTTTTTAATCGAGACCGGCACATCTGGACATCTGACTCTGGTTTACTTGATCTCAACCTGTGAATTTCTCAGATTTAAATGACACTCCTAGCGCCAGTAATTTTAAATATCTTTAAATCTACCTCATCACTCAAGTAAAGTGGAGAGCTGCAGTGTACAAAAGGAGCTCAAACCTCACACTTGAAGGGTTTCTCTCCTGAGTGCTGTAGAGAGTGAACCTTCAGGGACATGCTGCGCTTGAATGATTTCCCACACGTTTCACAGGTGAATGGCATGTCCTTCGTATGGGCTACACAAAGGCACAAACACAGAGCATGCTTAGTTTGTGTGATTCAATACTGAGCCACTCATGACTGAAATTAAACTAAAGCATTTAAGGAACAACACTGAGGTTATTTTTCACTAAATAAATGCTGAGGGCAAAGGGTCCATTTCATCTTTTTCTTCCATCTTAAGTCTGAATATGACTATCCAATCTCTCCTATACTAGAAAGTGGCTAATTAGGACCATATTATTAATAGTCCTTGGATAATAGGAACTCCTTAAATTGCAGTAGCATAGAGTGAGGTAAGCCCATCTGGGAAGTAAGATGCTTATCTCTCCAGAAAATGAAAAAGGAAAGCAACACCCAAAACAAATCCTGCCAAACAATCAGTGGAATGTGGAAAAAGGAAGCCTAAAGAAACACACAGAACAAAGTGATCAACCAGGATAGTTGATTTTACTGTCACTCACCGACCATGTGCTTCCTGACATGGGCCATCGTGTAAAACTTCTTCTCACAGATCTCGCAGGAGAACTTCTTCTCGGCGTAGCCATGGACGATCTTGTTGTGCTCGTGCAACGACCACAGCTTCTTGAAGGCTTTGCCACAGGTCACACACTTGAAGAAACAAGACAGCGAGCATGGAATGATTACTGGAATTTACTTAGGGATGAGATATTAGAGAGATTGTGATCTGGAACAGTCTTTACAAATACAATCCAGGTGTGTGTGTGTTTATACAGACACTTGAGCATGCACTGTAGCAAAAAAGCAATTAGAGTCACTAGATTAAAGAAGTAAATGATCTTCAAAACCACAGCAGGAGTCCAGCTGCTCGGTGCCGAGGGGTAATAATGGAGGTAGTGAGACATATCAGAACTGATTATTACTAACTGCCATTTCACTGAGTTACTGACTCCAACTGGTTTTAGTGATTGCAATTATGCATATATTAATTAGAAACAAAATAACAATCATGCATTAAAAGACAGTTTATTTTATTTTCTATAAAACAACTTCCTAAAATAAAACTAATGTCAGAACAGGTAGCACTGCTAGGACTTAAAGGAACAGTTCTGGTGTGAAGTGAGGGCTGTCTTACAAAAAAGACTGACAAAAAAGGTATAATAACCACAAACAAAAGTCATATTTAGTTTAACTGATTCAAACAACACATAGGTTTGGCTTCACACCTTTAGCTAAATCTTAATTTATTAAAAATAGTGTCTTTTAAGGGTTTTTTTTCTACCCATGTAGTGTTTGCAAAACATATAACTTGACAACTGTAGCTAGCACTGCCAGGAAGTAACACGTTTTAAGGTTAGTTATTGGTGTTACATCCTGCTTTATTTACGTGTTTAGTTTTCCAAGCTCCAATCTGATGGGCAAGCACCTTTGCTAGCTTGTTGGCTGAGCTTATATAGGTAGATTCCTTGTTTCAAATTCAAATTCAAATTTTTATTTGTCACATACACAGTCATACACAGTACAATATGCAGTGAAATGCTTACACAACTGCTTGTGCCCTAAAAGGAAAAAAAGTTTTATGTTTATGTGTCCTTCCCTGCCTTTCTCTCTGTCCACTCTGCAGCACCTTTGAGGTCACTTGTACCACTTTTTCATCCTATTGACTTATCTTTTCAATTAACTTTAATGTATTCGAGCTAGACCTAGCATAATAATGGGGGCTTGTCCGGGATCAGACACCTGAACTGCCCAAAACAATTCTCATAGATCTATATTATGTTAGCTGAAAGAAATTGTCCCCAAGCATATAAGTTATACAATGATTATGGTTTAATCGTACCTGGATGCTTTTCTCACAGTCAGTCTGTTGATGCAGCAGCAGCTCGCTCTCTAGCAGGAAGCGTTTTCCGCAGTTATTGCAGATTTGCATGCGGTTGTGAGTGACGTTCATGTGTTTTTCTAGATACCAGCGATTGTTGAAGATGCGAGGACACTTTTTACATGGGTAATGTTGCTTCTCCTCCAGCCTCACTTTTTGGCCCAGGCCCTCCAGGTCCAACGCCCTCTTCCCACCCTGCCGCTGGTTGGCCAGCGTGGCCTCTGCAAGCGTCTGCCGCAGAGAGGCAGTGGTACCAGCCATAGCCAAGGCTCTGGTGCCCCGACGAGGTCGATCCATCATGGCTGGCTGCTCCAAGCCTGGAATGTTGAGGGTGTTTTCCTCTTCTTCTTCATCCTCCTCCTCATCTTCCTCTTCACTACTTTGCCCCAATATGTCACCCCTCTTCAAATCTTCCACATCCTCTTCTCCATCTGTATCATCGTTCTCGACTTCATTATCCTCATCGCCCTCTGAATCTTGCTGGTTGTTACGGCAGCGGCCAAACATAGTGGAAGTCTCTGTAGAAGTGGCCGATTTGCCCTCTGATCCCTTTGAGACATTAAGAGTCTGGTTATTAAGGTTGACTTCGACGATGATCTGATCTCTGTTGAAGGAGGCGTGGCCATCTGCTGTCTTTGACTCCTCTCCATTTCCTTCCACTTTACACAAACTAGCCACACCTGTGCCGGCCCCGCTTCCCGAGCCTTCTTCCTTCTGGTAGTACTGCTTTGCCTGAGAAGCCGTCTTGCCTGTCTCTTCTACTCTGACAGAAAAAGGACTGTTTCCTTCTCTTGTGTACACCCTGCCGAGCTCTGACTCCTGTTTGATCTCACGGTACATCTGGCTGGGGGGCATCGCTACAGAAGCCGGCTCACTGCTGGCATGCCCTTCTTGATTGGCCATATCTGTGCAGGTGGTTCTCAGCGAGTGGCTGCTGATAAGGTCGTGACAGGAGGCTGCGATGTCGCTCATCTGAAGCAGGGTAGCGGCGTTGAGCACGTCGCGGACAGTGCGGCTGCTCACCAGCAGTTTGGAGGTGTAAATGAAGTTGAGGATTTGCTGAAGGCCCTGAGAGGTCAGGGCATCCAGCGACAGGTCCACCCGCCGCAGCTGTTTGCTTTGGGCAAAAAGTGAGTGGAAGAAAGGGCTGTAAGCTGCCAGCACACCCTTGTGGGCCGGAAAGGTGCTGTGCTGACGCACAAGAACAATGTCAACGTCACACAGGTCAGGCTGGAAGAGGCGCTGCTCATTCAGCCTGTCCATCAAACAGGTAAAGTGCAGAGCCACATCCTCCACTAGAGAGAACTCAGCAGAGGGGAAGTCTGTTGTTTTCTCCACTATGAGCTGTAAGAGAAAGTGAAAGGAAGAAGTGAGACAGAAAAATGTGTCATAATCATTCAAAAGCCAATAAATATTATAGTAAAGAAGCTCTTTAAACTTCACCATCAAAACTACCACGACAGTGTCCCCTTCAGTTACTGTTCTGGAGCTTTTCATCATAATACATTACCTTAATCTGAGTGAGTCTGCTCAGTTAACATACAATTGTGGATTTAAGCCAAGAAGGACAAGTCCTTTAAGTGCCCAGGTTTCCTTGTGCAAATATGCTGAGTTGTGTTTGCTAAGGTAACTTTAGAAAGGCTGCTGGATTGCTCAGTGGTGTGGAGAAACCCCGTGAGGCCTCTGTAACTTAGGCTGGCTCAATAGGGATTTGTGTTTTCATAAAAACCTCTTTTGACAGACAGTTTCTCCTTTTAGAGGATCAATACGAGCATCTCCTCACCCACAGAACTCAAAGTCAATCATTAATGGGATCGTTTAAAACTCAAGGTTGAGACAGTTTTTGAAATGTAGCTACAGTGGGGCAAAAAAGTATTTAGTCAGCCACCGATTGTGCAAGTTCCCCCACTTAAAATGATGACAGAGGTCAGTAATTTGCACCAGAGGTACACTTCAACTGTGAGAGACAGAATGTGAAAAAAAAATCCATGAATTCACATGGTAGGATTTGTAAAGAATTTATTCGTAAATCAGGGTGGAAAATAAGTATTTGGTCACCTCAAACAAGGAAAATCCCTGGCTCTCACAGACCTGTAACGTCTTCTGTAAGAAGCTTTTCTGTCCCCCACTCGTTACCTGTATGAATGGCACCTGTTTGACCTCATCATCTGTATAAAAGACACCTGTCCACAGCCTCAACCAGTCAGACTCCAAACTCCGCCATGGCCAAGACCAAAGAGCTTTCGAAGGACACCAGGAAAAGAATTGTAGACCTGCACCAGACTGGGAAGAGTGAATCTACAATAGGCAAGCAGCTTGGTGTGAAAAAATCAACTGTGGGAGCAATCATCAGAAAATGGAAGACATACAAGACCACTGATAATCTCCCTCGATCTGGGGCTCCACGCAAGATCTCATCCCGTGGGGTCAAAATGATCATGAGAACGGTGAGCAAAGATCCCAGAACCACACGGGGGGACCTGGTGAATGACCTGCAGAGAGCTGGGACCAAAGTAACAAAGGTCACCATCAGTAACACACTACAACGGCAGGGAATCAAATCCCGCAGTGCCAGACGTGTTCCGCTGCTGAAGCCAGTGCATGTCCAGGCCCGTCTGAAGTTTGCCAGAGAGCACATGGATGATACAGCAGAGGATTGGGAGAATGTCATGTGGTCAGATGAAACCAAAGTAGAACTTTTTGGTATAAACTCAACTCGTCGTGTTTGGAGGAAGAAGAATACTGAGTTGCATCCCAAGAACACCATACCTACTGTGAAGCATGGGGGTGGAAACATCATGCTATGGGGCTGTTTTTCTGCCAAGGGGACAGGACGACTGATCCGTGTTAAGGACAGAATGAATGGGGCCAAGTATCGTGAGATTTTGAGCCAAAACCTCCTTCCATCAGTGAGAACTTTGAAGATGAAACGAGGCTGGGTCTTCCAACATGACAATGATCCAAAACACACCGCCCGGGCAACAAAGGAGTGGCTCCGTAAGAAGCATTTGAAAGTCCTGGAGTGGCCTAGCCAGTCTCCAGACCTCAACCCCATAGAAAATCTGTGGCGGGAGTTGAAAGTCCGTGTTGCTCGGCGACAGCCCCAAAACATCACTGCTCTTGAGAAGATCTGCATGGAGGAATGGGCCAAAATACCAGCTACTGTGTGTGCAAACCTGGTAAAGACCTATAGTAAATGTTTGACCTCTGTTATTGCCAACAAAGGTTATGTTACAAAGTATTGAGTTGTATTTTTGTTATTGACCAAATACTTATTTTCCACCCTGATTTACGAATAAATTCTTTACAAATCCTACCATGTGAATTCATGGATTTATTTTTTCACATTCTGTCTCTCACAGTTGAAGTGTACCTCTGGTGCAAATTACTGACCTCTGTCATCATTTTAAGTGGGGGAACTTGCACAATCGGTGGCTGACTAAATACTTTTTTGCCCCACTGTATAGGTCACTTCATCAGTTCATCGGGTGTATTTTCTTATTGAGTTGTAAAAACATATACAAACATACAGGGCAAATGATCTGAGCAGATAAATGCTCTTGTATTTGGTACTGGTAGATGTTTTAAATGTAGATAAACCATAATAAATGGACGTTTTTGGCCAAATGATCTCTCTCAAAATAAGAAGAAATGTAACAAGAGCTACAATTATGCTGAAATAAACCTTTATGTTTTTACTGTGACGTATGGCACAAATTCACCCGCCACATCTAAGAAGCAAGACACAAGTCAGTGAAAAATCAAAAGGTGTAACACTCAGCGCTCTGTGCAAGGTCCTCAACTTCCCAAGGTGGGTTTATTTTAGCACAGGAAGGGCAGGGTTTCGATCCAGACGGGATGTGAGTGGGGACAGAACAGCAAATACCGCGCACACACTCTAACACACACGGATATGTGATGTGCATCCATGCAAAGACAGCAGAAATGCGCGTGCACACACAGCCGAACACAACAAACACAAACAGAGTGTCTGGCCTCTTCTGCAAGGACTGACTGCTCTGTGCATTGGTATTCAATGCCATTTCCCCCCTATTAGCCGGCTCTCTCAGCACACCCACTCACAACACTGTCCCAGAGGAATGACGAATTATGCACACGACAAAACACGTCCGGAGAAATAATTAGGGAAACCATGCTGAATAAATACTAACTAACCCTCCAAACAATTAATGGAAATTATAATTCAGGGCACCTTTTGAAGGTAGAATAGGATAAGTATTGATACAAGCCTTGTTTTGGTTAACACACTGCCAGAGACGATACAGCGGCAAGCCCTAATTACACTTCTACACCTCTTATTTTTGAGTATTTTCAGCTGCATGTGCAGGGCGAAACGTGACAAAGAAAAGATAGAAATTAATTTTTATTCATAATGCATTTCATTGTCAGACAATAACAACTGTGGTATTTAAGTAACAGACAGACTTTTAATGGGCATGAATCACACTTCATGTCTCCTACAATGTTTGTACGTCTCTTTTATTGTAAAAATATATCTAAGTACTTTGTTTTCCTTGCTTCACGACATATTTTATTCCTAAGATCATTGAAAATGACTTTTCATTGTGCAGCCTGAAAAATGGATTTGCATTGGGGCCTAACCTTGAAAATCTGCTCTGTTTGAAGAATTCAATTATGGAGTGTTAGATTTATTCATAGTTTTGAGCTGCTAAATTGGACTCTGAGCTAGAGGAGAGGAGATCGGGTTATCTCTCTCCATGCAAGGCTACAGACATTGCCCAAGGGCAAAACGCAGCAGCCTTAATCAGATCAAGTATAAGTTGCAGACTGGAAGTTATGTTCCTATGGTGATAACGATCTGCTTCTTCTTCTGGGATTCAAACAGGACAATGTGGTCAAAGATTAAATTCTAGAAGAGGAGCACCAATACATTCAAATACATCCACGACTGAAAATAAAAGAACCAACGGCATCTTTTAATTTAAAGATTGCGTTTATTCTCTATAACTATATTTTGAATTATAAGGCAGAACATACCGTTTTCCACATTGACTCACAAAAACAAGATTCTAAGTGAGCGTACGACCGCTTAGGTTTGTTACCTAGAACGTAAACTTAAAATGTTGAATGAGATATTATGGACTAATGTGTGCATTTTATTTATACTTACACTCATCTGGCTAAAAATGTGGCCGTCAGTATAGCAGAAGACCAAGCTACTCTTTTAAGGTCTGTGGTCCATCTTTAAGTAGCCTCCAAATGTACATTTAAGGTTTGATTGTACTGCCAGTGCAATAAAAAACACACAATGCAACATGATCAGGCATGGATTGACCTCCCCAGAGCTCTGATCTCAACATTATTGAAGCAGTGTAGAATCATTTTGACAGGAGTCAGGAGAAAAGGCAGCCAACAGAAGAAGAAGAGCTTAGAAAGCTGTCAGTAAAAATCTGAATAAGTTCATTCCTGGAACTACTTAAAGAAATGACAACAAAGATTCCCTAACAGAGTTCAGGCTGTGTTGAAGAATAAAGGTGGTCTGACCAAATGTTGATTCACCATCTTTGTTTTCTTTAAGCACTGAGCTGCTGCACGTTTACAACACCTCCTCAACTTCCTATCATATTCTGTTAGTAATAAAAGGAAACCTTAACAGCAGTAATTATGGCAGCAGGTCAGCCCAGGTGGGAGGTAACAAAGCACCATGGAGATTTGTTTCACCGCTTTCATAACCGTTAATCCCAAAACAAAACACTAGAAAGTCAAAAAGAGATCCTAGCCAACTCAAGGAGTTGGTATAATTTACCTAGCTAGCTACTAGTGATAAAGTCTTTCATCTGTAGTAACTGGTTGTGCATAACTTCATCATTCTGCAGGTGGATGTCTACATGTTTTATTAAAAGTTCCTAGATGACAGAGAAGTTTAAATTGGTGAACAAATCCATTATTTTTATCTTGACAGACGCTTTTAAATTATTTAATCCATCTGCCAATAGTTGTAGTTACGACACGACTGCCGTGGATGTCACACCGTGTGCCAAAGACAAAGTTATCTGTCACATTTCAACACACTGTATCCAAACAAATTCACTGAGTGCTTTGAATTGAAAGACTCATCTGACTCCCCTGATCCCTGTCTGCCATTATCTCCCTCGCTCACCCCCCCCCCCCCTTTCTCTCCGTCTCACTCCTTTCCTTGGAAATGTCAGTGAGAGAGCTTGTTTGCTGTCATTAGAGAGAGTGCCACCTTTAACCAGCCTCTCAGTCAGATGTCTCCCAATACATTATTCATATGTGGCCTGACCTGCGAAAAACACACCGCCAGGGGGATTTACTGACGCGCTCAACACGAGGCGTCATTTAAACTGGCTTCAATCAAAGCTCTGCGCACCCTTTACACGCAGCTTATTTCATCTTCTGCCAAACACAACAATCTGAGAGGATCCTTTTGCACTGTAGAGGTCTTTGCACAGGGGTGGACTTTTCATGTTCCCCGGGGGCCACATGAGAAACTGGCACGGTTGTGGAGGGCCGCATCAATAAGCTTATAAAGACAGTATTAATAATGAGTTTAGCTCATTGATGCACACCTCCACAACATTCCTAGTTTCTCATGTGGCCCCTTGGGAAAATTATTATCCCACCCATGCCTTAGCAGGTCTGTCTTTTGCAAGGTAGCACTCAGGACTGATGCATTTTAGTCCCATAGAAGCAATAAAGCATGTTTTTTGTTGTTGGCATAGGTTAATAAGGTAACACTCCATCCACTGAAGACTTACTTGGGATATTTAACTCAACCCCAGCTGTACTGTTATTGTACACGTATTATTTCACAGTACTTCCCATTTAAACATTACACTAATTGACCTGATGGAGGATTTAGAATGACTGTAAATGTCAAAATCTGAAAGGCAACAAATTATACAAATCCACAGCCAGCTACTGTTTAATGGTCATAATGGGATGCTGTATTAAAGAAAACATAATTCACCCAAGTATGTGTGCATGTGTCAAACTGCCAGTAGCAATGCTTTAATAGAAACTGGTGGTTTTAAACGTCTTTATCATTAATCTAATTTTGGGTCAGTCAAAGTGATTAAAAAAAATCAGAAGTGTTGAATCCTCACCCGGCTCAGCCACGTCAGAGCTCTTGGCAGCGCCTCGGCAGCTGGACCTGAGCCAGACAGAGCTGAGCGTGAGGATGAAACCCTTCTTTCTAATCTGACTTTCTCTGGTGAGAATGCTCCTTCTCTCCCACACCTTTTCACGGATAGTCTGGGTGGATTTACTGCTCTATAAAGTCTCGATCACTGCGCGGTCTGACTACAGGCTGCGACTGCTCCGTGACCTCTGCAGAGCTGCCATTTTAAAGGTTCCCCAGTCCGATTCAGGCAACGCAGATGATGTTTATCTGTTAAAAACGATCGCGAGGCCACTAGCAGGGGGAGCGCATGCATGTCTTAATCCGTATCCCCAGTAAAACTCAGTGTTGTTCACCCTTTTTAACATTTTTGGTTGTGTTAAAACAAAGCAGAGACGTGTGCTTTCCTTCAGAAATCTACATAATTCAGTCTGTTTTGCACACACACCTTGAATTACGAGGAGAGAGGCAAACAACGTCTACCCTGGCTGTCTTGTTTGCTTGCTGACCGGTGAGCCATTAGCAGGGGCCAATGTCAGAGCATAGCACCGAGTCACGGATGCATCAATAGTGCGAGGGAGGGCAGGTTGTATTCAGGCAGGAGGGAGTCCCAGGGGGAAAACACTGCAGGGGGTTAAAGCTTTCTCTCAGTCTGCCCACAGACTGCTTCGACTGAACTCAGTGTCCTCTTACATCAGCTTCTTCATCGTTTCAAAAGGGACTAGTCTGGCTAGAGCCGGCTAGAGCAAAAATGACCACTACTGTGTATCTGTTTATCTGTTATTGTATTATCTTACTGAATACTTGCTTCACCAGTTAAATCACAACCATGTCTGAGCACTGTGGCTCACATTAGTAATAAGCATGTAAAGCTAGCTTTGCAAAATTACATACAATTCAATACACATGTAGTTTCTGGACTCTTTATTAGGTACACCTTACTGGTACTGGTTTGGGCCGATCAATCACCAATTTTAGTGAAACCCTTGCAAATTCTAGTTTCCTGTTCTCAGCTGACAGGAGTGCTCCAGTGTGCTGCAGCTTCAAGGTTGTGTGTTCAGAGATGCTCTTCTATGTACCTTGTTTGTAACAAGCGGTTATTTGAGTTACTGTTGCCTCCCTATCAGCTCAAAGGAGTCTCCTCTGACCTCTGTCTCAACAAGGCGTTTTCTCCAAGAGAGTCGCCGCTCCCAGAATATTTCCTAATTTTTGGAATTTTTCTGTCCAAACTTCTTAGTTTAAAGCTCATGTTGTCCATGTCTGCATGCCTAAATATGCTGGGTTGCTGTGCATGTGATTGGCTGATTAGATATTAGCAGTTAACTGTGCCTCACTGGATATTTTGTCTTTTTTAGGCAATTCTCTGCAAACAATAGAGATGGCCGTGTGGGAAAATCCCAGCCAATCAGCAGTTTCTGAAATACTCAGACCAACAACAGCTGTGTCACATTCAGAGTCACTTTAATCACCTTTCCTCCTCATTCTCATGCTCAGTTTGAACGTCAGCAGGTCGTCTTGACCATGGCTGCACGCCTAAAGACACAAGGATGCTGCCATGTCCCTGGCAGATTAGATATTTGTGTTTACAGGAGCTGAAGTGGCTGGTGACTGTATTAGCAAAGGATATTATTGAGCATTTATTTTCAATGGGAATATTACTGTTGCCTTAGACAATCTATTTGTAGATGGTCATTGCTTTTTGTCAGTGTTTCAGACACGAATTGGAAGAAAAGAGATCAACAGAAAATTGATCAACAGCAAAGAAACAATAACTGACTGTTTGAGAATTTTCACAGCATAAAAAAAGGAAAAACTTGATGTTCCAGCATTTTAAATGTGATGATACTACCTCATCTCATGTGCAGCTGGATCGCAATTTTTTGTGCAATTTGTCTCTTTTTAAGAACCATAACTGACACAATACATGATTACTTGCATTTTTTGTCCCAGTACAACATTAAAATCATATTCATATTAAAATGCTTAATAACTTTAATCTGCAGACTTGGAGAAAGTGCCAGAGGACGTTTTTCCAGTCTGACTCACACACAAAATAAAGAGCTCCAGGTTGCGGCACAGACCTTCTTTGTAGAAATAAAATCCAAAATCAAAGTTAACTGCACTCTCACTTTGTCTCGCTCTGCAGTAACGCCTCGAGAAAGCTATCTGGCATCTCTTTGACACTGTATACTTCAAATAACAGTGACTGAGACAAACAGATCAAGTGTGAGCCGGGCCACAAACAAATGCTGAACAACAGAAATTACTGCTACAAAAACACAAGTGTCCATACGCAAAATGTGATCCTGGCCACCTGAATATATCATTTTTGGATTTTATCTTGACCTAAAAGAACAAAAAACAAACAAACAAAAAAAAAACACAATGTGAAATGTGATTGTGTTTTTGATGTTTTTGACATTTTAATGTGGCCCTAATTCAAATAACAGAGATATAATTCATCAGATCACAAAGCTGCTGCCAATGACAATGATTTAGAGTGTTTCTGCTAATCTCAGTAGAATTTCACTACAAATCTCACAAAAAGCTCATTGAAGGGATCTACAAATAAGTGCATGCCAAACTCTCCATACGCACGAAGAAGTCTCTCCATTTCTACATGAGCATCAGGGATGCAGGAGATCTGCCAGCCATCCGTGTGCATGACGTCAGCAATCCCATGAGCTCATTCCCGGCTCCTTTGTCGCCCACTAGGACGATAGACGGCTGTGGGGTCTGACATGCCACTTCCACCCGCAGAGCACATCAACCTGCACTAAAAAGCACACTCAGCAGCCCTCTTCACAGCCAGGCTTCCTGCTGAGGGGTCCGGCGCACGACTCGACGTGACTGACACCCAGAGGAAGGAGAGTGGGCACAGTGTCAGGCCAGATCTCACTCACTGGCACGGAGAAGGCAGGAGAGCAGTGCCCACCCCCTACACTCTTATCCCTGAGTCATCGTCAGTTGGGAGCATAGCATGACAGGCCTGATTATAAACTCCCCACAGACGGATCACCCACTTTTTAGCAGCAAGTTCAGTCTCCCAGTAACGTCAGAGCGCTTGTACGTGGCGGGAAAATAATCAGCTCACGAGTAAACAAAACCAAACAGAACGGGACAAGGGCATGTCATTTCTGGCAGAGTCCAATCAGACAGCCATTAAAAAGTCATCAGGGTAATGACTGACACTGTGTCCTCTGTGTGCTCACCAGACCGGTCCCTGCTGCTGACGCCAAACAACAGGTTTAGTCCCAGAGATGCTGATCAGGAGAGGTGAATTCTGATTCTCTGGGTGAATATCCTGGCAGGACTTAATCCTCTGGTGAAATCTGCTCATGATACGTGGAAAGTACGGACAGAAAGTTGCCTGCAAAACTGTCAGCTTGTGATTATTGAATAGGTCTACCAACACAAACTGTATAAAAAAAGATGGAAGTAGCCACTGTATCACCCATTCATTTATGAGTTCCTGTTTCTGCACAAGCGTGGGGTCGATAAAACCGAGAGAAACCGCTCGCTCATACAGTTGCTTTTTATTTACAAGTTGGCCCACCCCATAGCAAACCCTGCTTTATTGTCTTATGACTGCCACCAAGAACCATGATTTAACAATAAAATATCACATTGTAATCAATAAGAATTCAAACAAGCAAGTCAGCCAATTTACTGGGAGACTTTTTAGTGTGGATTTGTACCAACTTAGGTGAGAGTAATTTTCCCAGAGATTTCAATTCGACGCTTATGTTTGCAATCAGATTTTTGAATTTGATGCGACATGAACACAATGATTTCGCATCTTTTGTGAAGTTATCCTTTGCTAGAAGGCATTCAAAGCTGAAGAATCTGGCGCCAATTTGTTCATGTTTGCACTACACTGGTAGCTCACTGGTGCTGCCACTACCTGATTTTGAGTGTGCCTGCATCTGCGCCTTCTGCTTCCAGCCAACAAGGAAATCCTAGTTGGCTGGAAGCTTTCCTGGAAGCTTTACTTGTTAGCAAGGATAATAAGCTCTGCCAATCAGGAAGCTCTGATTGGCAGAGCTTATTAACTCAAAAGTTTGAGATACCCAACTTGAAATTTCCAGTTATTGATTGCGCTTTCCTTATTTTGTCTCAGTGGCAGAAAACAAGCTTCAACAGAGAATGCCCCCTACTGACCACAAGAAAGAATTCAGGTTTACGGCATTTTAGTATTGGCTTTTTTTTTCAGACCCCAAGGCGCAGTCCACTGTTAGGACCCCTAAGACCTGAAGTTGTGGACCATATCTGAAGCCTAAAACTTTAAAGCTGTGTCTTTTTGTTAATAAATATACTTCAAACAACAACAAAGGGGCACAGAACAACTACTGATGCAAAATAACCATATGGGAAGCCAAATGATTAAAATGATCAGCCAACAAAATAGCTGCAAACCACCAATGAATCACAAAGACGCACAAAAATGAATGTTATGCTCTGGTGTACGGCTCTTTGAGAGTGGTTTGGGCCTTTTACATGTCTGTGCCGTGGGCCTGCTGTCTTGTAATTCATCCTTGTGTCGAGTAGAAGATATCACGTCTGTCTGCAGTCTGCACTCCCTCCTCTGCTCTCTAAATCCAATCAGCACAGCGACCTGCCGCTGACCTTGAGACAGAAGAATATACAGTAGCGGATGCATGAGCACAGCCAACCATGAGCCCGCAACTCTATGCATGCATTCCTTCATTGTAAACATGCATTTGCTCCTACCTCAGTAAACAGGAAGTAAAGAAATTTGGCATAGGTGACGACACTGCAGAAATAAAGGTGAGGCTCTGACTATAACCGGACTCCCGCTATCCCTTCATCAGACGTGTTGCTCTTGCACAAATGAGCCAGACTGATAATAGCACAAGTGACAAGGTCTTGCGTTTAACAAGCCCTGTGGTGATCGTTACAGTACTATGATAAAAAATGCAAATAAAAATCAGTGTTCAATGACTAAAGGGGAAGCCACAGCAGCGGGTAGCTCATTGCTAAGGTCACACGTACGGCACGGTCACATGCACAGCCACATTAAAGTGGAGTTTAATACTCTCCAGGCAGGCACTGTTTATCGGATAATAATGGTATTAAGGCTGACAGTTACACCTTGTGATAGTAGACTAAGGGATTATGTATATAATCCAGAAAACTAGTTGTGAGTGTAGGCAGATTGGGAAAAAGTCAAAATCAGCCATCATAAACAATCAAACAGCTGTGTGGTCAGAAATATCAGAATATTAAAAACTGCTCTCGGTACGCAATATATAGAACAAAAACAAAAAAACAATCTTTAGACAACATACTAATTAAGATGCAATGCAAACTTTTTTTTAAAGCTTTTTATGATACCTGCGCATGGAAACTACAGAAACTGTCAAATCTAAGGAAAGATTGGTAGTGTCAGTAATGCACCTATAAGCTGTTTTCCAACCACATTTAAAGAACAATAGAAGATGAAGGTGTTAAATTGTGATTTTACAAACTCAAAGCCAAAAACGATTCCAACCATTCTACCAAACTGCAGGGCAATCCTTAAAAAATACAAATATAATTGTCCTCCAATGAAAACTCTGACAGTTAATGGTAACACTACGACTATGAACCTCAGGCTGCTTATGAAACCTGGTTATGGAAGGGCCTTAAGAGAACTTACTGGAAACTGAAAATAGCTACAAATTTTCTAACTTAAGTAAAGCTTTCAAAAGAAGAAGAACAAACCACTAAGACTTTGTCTCCAAAACACTAAGGTACCGAGCTGGGCACTGAGATATCAGTGGAAGTTAAAATGGGGCCCAGCCATACTTTTGTGCAACACAAGACGGTGCGCAAAGTCAACGTAGCATCGAGCTGGCCCCAAGTCCAACATGACAGGAAGATAAAAACATCAGCATTAACTCGTAGAAAAGAAAGCAAGAGAAAGCATTGGAGTAGCGCTCCACTGCTGAAGACAACTCTTGGAGATTTAAGGAATGAAGGGTGAGCATGATGTTTAACTTGCAAAGTTTCTTCTGGTAGGACCAAAGCTCCAAATGTAGCAACAGCTTACAAAGACATCCAAAGTCTGTGTAAGATTACTCACAGTGCAGGGTGTCCACCAGAAGAAATGCTATGCCCAGAGGCTTCAACATAGAAGATGAGGGCCATAATGTCGGAATTTATCAATGGAGAGCTACTGACTCACTGTGTAGCTAAAACAGAATAAGTGCAAAAGTATTATGCCCACATCTGTCCAGACTAGACGGGCAATAACACAAGAGTTTTATATATATAGTCCAGCAGGGGTGTAGGGTCTGGGCAGAATCCTTGCTTGCCAGTGAATATCTGATTATATATGATTTGTTGGTATGGAGAAATTAAACAGTGTATTTGGTAATTAGACTCTGATGACCCGTCATGGCAGAACCATGAGTAATAACAAGAGTAATGATGTCAGCATTGAGGTATTGATGTAAAGAACAGAAGCTTAAAACCCAGGAAAGCAGGAAGATGAGTGATTACAGATCTCCTTATTGAACCTATGCATAAGCTTAACTTCTTCTATGGTTTATAATAATAATCATAAATTAAGACATGCTTATTTATTTGGAAGTGTTTCTTCTTGCTTTGATATGCAAGGCTGTACTGGCACTGATGGTTGCTGATTCAAGGTAATTGCATGGTGCAAAATTGTTCAGTACGCATGTAATTTCTGGAACACTTTCCTCAGTCAGCATATTATGACTTCCGGATGATGCCATTAGTTACCGCACTAGGCAATGGCAAGAAAAGGTGAGTACATCAGTTGTAAACAACACCGGTGACATATAATTTGGGGCTTTTTTCAAAACATGTTCAGATTTTTATAAAGTTACAGTACTTAAAAAAAAAACAAAAACAAACCCTAGTATGTTTCAACTTTCTCGCCCACACCGAAAAAGACTCACAGTGCGGGTTTGAAAAACATGCGATCATTGAGGTTAACGACATCAACTCAAGCTAATTGGAGTCAGGAGTGAGCAACCTGGAGTACAATCAAGACAACGATAGCGGAGGTGTGAGGTAGAGCTCTCATAAGAAGCATCTGTGAACGTTGAACGAGAAGAGCTCCAATCAACAACTCCTCATTTGCATACAGCTGGTAAAGGTCACACATGAACAGTTTAACTATTGACAGAACCACAGCCAAAGTGTCTAGAAATCCTATCAGTTTAGTTCCAGGGTGAGCTTCCCTAAGAGCAGGCACTCCGCTGAGATGACTGACACATACTGCAGATTGCTCATTGAGGTGAATTAGAAGACCAGAGAAGCAGCTAACGACTTAAATGAACCACTGGAGGTAGTTAACACTGTTTGTAAATATGTCATGAGAAAATCACAGAACAGGCACGCTGTCCATGGCAGGACACCACAGAGAAAGCTGCAGCTCTTTCCTAAACTCCGCTGAGAAAATGTTTTGAGGGCTGATGAAATGAGCTGCTCGTGAAGAACATCCAGCGCCGGATACAGCTTAATTACAAACATGAACACAGTCCCAGTGTGAACTACGATGGAGGGAGCATAGAGGTTTTCAGGGCCGCCAAGTCTATCAAGGTATCTTGCATAATAATATCAGGGTGGCTGCCTGCCCACTGAAGCTCAACAGAAGATGGATGAGGCGCACGAGTTAATATACCAAATTAAAAATCTACCTTTTGGAGAGGCCCAGTCAGAGCCAAGACTTTAACCTAATAGAGATGCTGTGGAATGACCTCAAGAGAGTTATTCACACCAGACATCCAAATAACACGTCTGAGCTGAGGCAGATGAATGGCTCAACATTCACCTGAACTGTGTGGTAGGTCTAATCAGCAGATCCTGCAGTGATTTCAGGTTATTAGAATATTCATCCATGGGTGGAGGAGTCAAACTAAATAGCCAGGGATTGGACCGGCAGGGCCTACGCCTTTGGCTCGCCCACTTTTGTTTCCTTCACTTAAGAAATATTGCAAAAAAACAAACCTTTTCTGTCATTCAGTCATCTGGAACTTACACCTACTCCTGCATCCCTTCACTGACTTCCAGTGAAATTCAGAATCCACTTTAAAATCCTGTTACTAAAGATAAAGCTCTACACAGACAGGCCTTTAAGACCTTATCATTGCAGACGGTCTCTCCGATCTAACCAGGGTCTCCTGACTTCCCCTCGCTCTGATTTTAAAACCACATGATCGTTCTCCTGAGGTTGTTGCGACCGACCTGTGGAACAGCCTTCCTCAGCCAGCTCCTCGGTTTACCTTTTATTAAATATTTGCTTGTATCTGTGCATGTCGTAATTCAGTTTAGTTTTTAGTTTAGTCTTTATTAGTCTCAGCGTTAGTTTTAGTCTTTTAATTGTTTTTGCATGTGTCTCAGCCACAGGTATTACAAGAAAAACTTTTTGAAAGCAGATGAATCAGTCTTGGAGTCTTCCAGTCTCAATAAACATGTTCATCAATGCCTCAACAGGCAAGCTGTAACAAAACGAAATATACTTTGCTCTATATTTTTAATAATTAGTTTAGGTAGTTTTACAAGTTCACAAAATCATTTCAGTTTTTATTCAAAAACCTGGTTTTAATTTTACTTTATTTTAGGTTTTTCACATCTAGTTTTAGTTTTTCGTTTAGTTTTAGTTCACTTTAATAACCTTGTGTCTGAAGAGGATGCCTTCTTGGTGAGGTGTGCTGGGCATGTTTTAATATGAGAAAGGCGCCCAGGGGTAGGCCGGAAGGATTAAATTTTTCGGCAGGCCAAGGAACGCTTTGGTATTCCCCGGATGAGCTGGAGGAGGGAGAGGACTGGGCTTCTCTGCTTAGGCTGTTGCCCCCGTGACATGGCCCTGCATAAGCAACAGAAAGTGGATTATCCAGTGGTTCACTTACTTGTCATTAAAGACACAAATGATTGTATTTTTACATTTCCGGCTTTAGGATAATGTCTTCTGTCAAACTGATGCGGGAACAGCAGATCTTCTGTTGGAAAAGTCCAAGTGCAAAGCTCAGTAATTAGAATCACTGTTAGTTGCAGGCACGAAGCCTTAAATGCAAAGAGGAAAAAGTCAAATGAACTCTATACGACTTTCATCAACAACCTGAAAGCTAAATGAGATTGCAGGTAAAATGTACAGCGAGACGATTTCAGATATAGGATGAGGTAAATTCCAAATTACTTTACAGTTTGCTGCTGGTTATTCAGTTTCTCTTTCCACCACTTTAGCTAATTATTTTATTCCCTTTAGCCTATTAAAACATTTAACTTTCTTAACCACAGCATTCACTGCTGGCTGCAATTAATAAAGACAATATTATCAGCATTAATGCTGCTCTAATCCTAGACATCCAATCTCCCCTTCACACTGTTGCCCCCCCCAACCCTCCCTCCCTCATCCTAATCTAGCAGTTTGGACTTGCCCCAGCTTTGCCCTGGTGGATCTCCACCAGCTTCCTTGATTGGATTTAAATACATTTCCATCTATATGTTAATGCAACCACAGGTGACAAGCCAATCTACAACTGATATGCGTTTACCCGAGCATGAAATTGGGGAGCACAAACAAAAATAAGGATGAGAACACGGCATGAGCAGCATCTTGGCGACGTACAGTACATTAAAATTTGACAGCGTGAGCGGGATTGCCTCGGCCGCACGATTTGCAAAGTCCTTTTAGCGGCCAGTCCTTTGAGAACTGGTCGATGACGGGTTTTATCAGTTTGGGGGAGGCTGGAGACAGTGCTTGCATCGCCCAATCAGAAGCGACGCTGAAAGAAGACATCAGCCGCTGGTGGCTTGGAACTGAGCGGTTGGGATAATCAAAGGAGCTGGGTGAAAGGGGGGGGGAGGTGGGGTGATGAGGTTAGAGTGTCCGCACTGAAGCTCTGCCAGGAAGTTTGTGTCTGGGCCAATGAGCTGGGAGAGGAAGCGCTGAGTCAGGAACCCCGGCCAAGAGAGGGGCCTGTGGTGCTGGCATCTCCTCCTCGCACACACGTTACAATGGTTCGCACACCACCGCCCCACTGGAGTCATAACACGCTGTTCCCAAGCCAGCACCGCGCACGTATGTGCACGACACGGGTGCACATGCGTGTATACACGCAGGGATATGACGCCAAATACCTGTGGCACCAAAAAACCCCAAAAAACTGCAGAGATATTTTAATTTCTAAAAAAGAAAAAAAGAAAATCAGGTCCGAAGAGACTAAATTTAAATTTGTCCATGTGAATGATATACTGGCTGAAAGATGCACCTTTGAAGTGATCTATTAGAGACAACAGATAACTCTGATGTGCAGCAGAGAGCAGGTGCAGACATACCCGAGGGTTATTACACAGGCTGAAACTCTGATATCTTCATTATCCCTTTCATAGCATGACACAAAAAGAGAAGAGGCAAACACAAGCCTCTAAAGAGCTCCTTATCACAGGAATCTCTCTGCTGTGGCAAAATGCTCGTGCGTGCATGTGCCCGTGTGTGTGTGTGTGTTGGCATTGGGCGTTGATGTGTTTGATGAGAAGGTCAGAGAGGACAGAGAAGGAGGGGGAAAAAAAGGTAGAGTAGGAGCATCAGCTTTCTATAGCTGCAACCAATAAGTGGACAGCAGGGAAATAATGAATGCAATCTTAAAGGAACACCAGCAGCAGTACAGTTAACACATTTTGCAAATGTACACATTTGCTTTGTAAGATAAGAAAACATATGCTTGTTTTTATATAAAGCTACATCTCGCATGAAGTTAGTTCAGGGTCTCAAACATGGATTTGTGAGGCCACCGGTGAGAACAATGGTGCGATTCCCTGATGATGCCGGTAAAAGTTCACGCTTTTGGCCTCACTTCAGCTCACCATCTCATGGCTCATACTTTAATCAAGTTCTATCTTTTTCTAGATGCATTTATGCATCAAATTGTTCCTTTAAGGCTTAATCCTGAATAAATAAATATTAAATTGAGGCGGCACAAGGTTTTTAATTTAACTTGACCTTTTTCGTTTCAAATTAGTTCTGTGCATTATTATTTTCATTATTTATACTACTCTTAATACAGATAAGCAGCTAAAACGGATAATGATGTCATTCCCATTCAAAATCCAAACATTAATCTATGTCTATAACACATTTTTATGACTGCTAGATCAAGGATCCCTTCTTCTCTGCTTGGCAAGTGTCTGAAAACAGCACAAAAACTCATCTGTACTAAAGCTTCTCCTAAGTCTCTCTCGTTGACCTGAATTTTGCTAAAAGCTATAAGAACACTTTAGAAGCCCGCTCCGTTTTAAACTCGCTTAATATCTTTAAATGCCTGACAATGAAAGGCTAATAGAAATCCTCATATCGAGCATTTGGAAAATAAAAAGCTGTCTGGCTTCTTTGATAATGGAGTTCAATGTCTTTTTCTTTTTTTTTTTAATGCCATAGTGTTAAATTAGAGTAACTTTCCCCCCTTGGATACAAAGACAATAATACTGGGTGGCACTGCTGAGAATGAATAAATCCACATCTTTATTTGAAAACGTAAAAAAATAAAACAACAACCTGAATGTACTTCAAGCAAGCTGGTGCCACTTGAACCAACGAGAACAAAGGAAACCTTACATAAGCCCAGTGAGTTTGACCTTGCTGTCTGCGCAGCCTTGTCCACTGTTCTTAATCTCAGGGGCATAAATTAGCAGCACCTACAGCATGCTCCGAGTTTCCAAGAGAGCGGAGAAGTCAGCGGGAGTTTGTTGCTGGGTCTCGGGGAATGACTGCACTTGTCACAAAGACTAAAGACAGCTCTCTCACTCAGCACCCAGAGACAGTGAAGCCTCAAAGTCAAGGGTGGGCAAGAATGCCCTGAATAGGCAGTTACATAAAAACTCACAGCACCCTGGGAGGATAGAGAAGGAGCTGCTTAGGACCTCACAATGCTGACTGAGGCCAAACTGTATCACAGGGCCAGAAACGTACAGTATAAGTGTCTTTAGTGTGTGCGAAACTAAGGCAGATTTACATTTTCACAATAAATGAAGACAAAAAAGCCAAATAAAGTCTTTTCATTTGAACAGGAGGATCTCCATGCAAACGCCCCCCTCAGTGCAAACTATATGGGGAAAAAAAGACTCCAGCCATTCATTTTCAACAGTAAACCTGTCGGGGTGGCGCTGAAGTCTAACTAGGCTGAGATGGGAAGAGAGCAAGAGTGCACCCTGGACATGCAACCACGCAAATTAACAATCAGCAGCTAGTCTGACATGCACGCCTTTGAACTGTGGGAGAAAAAGAAGCAGAACCAAACAAAACTCAGCACAGGCACAAGGAGAGCACGCAAGCTGCGCTCAGAAGCATCGCAGCCAAGCCAAACGAGCAGGATAGTACCCAGAAGCCTCTTGCTGTGAGGTGACAGCACTAACCACTGCACCTCAACAGGTTAAAGATCACTTTGCGCTAGCTTTGCACCTCTTGCGACCATTCATATTTGTATTTCGCATCTTTTTTTTAGGATGTTTTATGTCCCTCTGTGGATGATTTCTGTCTCTTTTTCCCCCTTTCAACTACTCTTTGGGGTCACTTTCAATCTTTTTATTTATTACTGTGTCTCTGTACTAATTAAAAGTCCCTGTTGATTGTTTCCATCTGTCGTGTGTCACCTTACACATTTTGTCCCAAAGGTGTAGCTTTTGTTATTGTCGTTTTCACTTTTTGCCCCTTCCACTGAGTTATTTTTCTATTTCTGGTCATCTGAGCGACTTTATAATAATGTTAAGAGACAACTGCATAGTGAGGATCTGGTTCATGGGCCCCATGATACCGTGGGCACCTGTTGTCTTTGCTGCTAAACCCTTTGTGTAATCCAGCCATTCGGTATTGATTAAAATCAACATAAACCCAGATTAACCCCCCTTGGATACATCAACAATCTAATTTATGAAATAATCACCAAAATAGTTAAAAGATTCACTCTGTCTGATCTCTGGTGCATTGCATTCGCCATGCACACTGTGCACTTGACCTCAGTTTATTCTTCTGCACTTGCAAAGAAAAAAACGAGAAAAAAATAAAAATAAATAAGTAGAACATAAATACAACATCAATCAGACCTCCCTCACCCTATTTGCTCCCACCAGAAGCCACCCAGCGAGCACCAGGGCTAACCCCGCTGACCTGACCCAGATATTAACCCAAGCCTCCAGATGTGAACGCGTACTGGGATTACTCCACCGCTGCATCAAGCTCCACATGCTTTCCTAATGAGGCATCCTAAAATGACCCTGGAGACAGAGCGGACTGTCTGCCTCTGTACTGTCGGCCTCTATTCCCACAACTCAGCCTCTCCGTCACAATCACCCTCCGATCTGCTAACGCGTGGAGGAAAACACAACTTATCCACGCTGACAAGAGGATGAGGAGAGCATTAGTCAGTACAAATACGAATCAGTCGTCTCCCTAAAGCGACTGACCTCATGCAGCAGCCTAGAAAACTCGTCACAAGCCAATAAAATATTGCACATTTTCTGCTTCAGCTGGACTTTGTTTGCGTTATTTATTTATTTATAACCAGGCAGCTTCT
The DNA here is from genome assembly GCF_963576455.1 of Neolamprologus multifasciatus. Taxonomy (NCBI): domain Eukaryota; kingdom Metazoa; phylum Chordata; class Actinopteri; order Cichliformes; family Cichlidae; genus Neolamprologus; species Neolamprologus multifasciatus. The sequence continues at coordinate 18,843,501 of NC_140447.1, read as the reverse complement.
TTTATCAGATCTCACTGGTGATGCTTTCCATCTCTACCTCTTTTCACCTCCACTTGAGTGTCAGCCGCAATCAAAATAAAGTTATGGAGACGAGAAGAGCGGCATCTCTCATGAAACCCTCGCTAACTTGTCCTGCACCGGCTGTCTGGCTCGTTTGGAGAAGGAAGGGAAAGGTGGCACTTTCACTCGCACCAGTCACAACCTGAGTGCTTTGCAGAAGCGTCCAATATGAAGGAATTTAACTCCTTCTCCGCATCAATGTGGCTATTGTAGCCATCGCATTCTTTCAGAGGGGGTCTGCTTCGATCCACCCCCCACACCGCCACCACCAGCCCCCTCAACTTGTGCCATGTCGGCAAGTTACAAACTTCACCGCAAACGATACAAAGCACGAAACACGCGTGTGACAGCCAGCTGTAGGGGATCGCGACGACGCGCAAGTGTGGCAAGTTTGATCGGCCTGCTAAGTAGCTCAAATTTGCAAGAGATCAAGAAGGGACAGAGAGAGAGGGAGAGAGGGAAAAAAATAAACAAAAATGCAGCTCTGCTCTGTAGCCTACCATTTTGATCCAGCGTTTCGAGGCTCAAAGGAGTCCCAGAATAACTCCTTTCGCACCAGTTTCCCCCTCGCCATGAAAATGACCGTTGGATTGTCACATTTCTCCAGTTTTTTTTTTTTTTTTTTTGCCTTATCCTGAATCTTTTTTCCCCCCCGTGCTGCTGTAGCATTCAGACAGACAAAAATGCAGAGGCTGCTTTTGCAGAAGGAATTGGTGATTGGAGCTCAGGGATCATATGGGCTTTTTTGTCAGACGTTTTTAAAGGGACACGGTACTGTTTAACGCTGGAGTTGCGAGACAGGCGCTTCTCTCTCTCTCTCTCCTCCTTTTGTGCTGCACGTGAGCGTTTTAAAGCGAGGAGGAGGAATACAGACGCAGGCGTGGATGGCGCAAAGCCCCGGGTGCGCTTTCTCTCACTGTGCGCTCCTGTAACGGTGTGACGTCAGGGCGGGCAGACAGATGCGGAGGTCAGCGAGTTCACCGGTTTCCCACATTACAGAAGTCATCCTAACTTCATTTGGCGCCACACATCTGCGCTATCCTAACTTTCTTTTTTTGAGTGCGTGCTAAGAGCGCAGAAATATGGTTATGTTATGCACATTGTGCAAAATGGTAACTAAGAGATAATCCACAAAATGTGCAAAATTTCAAATAAAAATCCGCACTGCAATCCCCCCTTTACATTAGGGCCCCATTACCTGCTACTGGCGGCCAAGAATGGCTTTGAAACACTTAACGGAACCACACCGAGTCTGCTCACTTCAAAGGAAATAAACAGTCTCTCATTTTCATGCTAGTTTCAATTCCATCCAGGCACGACTGTGGACCTGCACAAGGCTGGAATGGGCTCCAAACCCTCACTCTGGAGCTCCATGCAAGATCTTTCCCCATCAAGTGAGGATGATCATGAGAAAGGTGGCGGATCGGACCAAAATGGACCGGATTGATTCTTATATAGCACTTTTCTAATCTCCCAGAGCACTCAAAGCGCTGTATACAACATGGATAAACTCAAGTGCAAACTAACCAACATTCACACTCCAATGAACACATCAGAGGCTAATTTGGGATTAGTATCCTTGCCCAAGGATATTTGACTAGAGAAGCCAAGGATTGAATCACCAACCTTCCAATCAGTAGCTGATCTGCTTTACCACCTGAGCCACAGCCACCCACAAGCTCCTCCTGTGGTCCCAAGAACACCATTAGTAACAGACTATATATTGAAATCCTGCAGCTCCCCCTGCTCAAGAAGCCCCATCTGAAGTTTGCCAGTAAACGTTTAAACGAATAAGAGAAGGTTTAGGAGAAAATGTTATGGTCAGATCAGATGAAAACAAAATCGAGCTCTTCGGCACGAACTCAACCTGATGTTTGGAGGAAGAGAAATGCTGAGTATGATCCAAAGAACACTATCCACACAGTCAAGCACGGAGGTGGAAACAAGCTTTGGGCTGTGTTTTTGCTAAGGGTACAGGGCGACTTTACAACACTGAGTGGTCAGAAAGGAGTGACTAAACACATTTTCTTATACAAGACAAGATTTCACCTTTCATGTTTTGTCCAACAAAAGTTGTATTTTCTCATGTTCGACTCACTGGAACTTCCTGACATCCCTGGAGTCCTGGGCCGAGGCTAGGTTTCCTCTGGTAAATCATGCTTGTCTCGAGGCCCCCTGTGAGATTCCTGCACCACAACACCTCCTTTGAATATCCTCTCTGTGGAATCATAGCAAGGTGGGAAGAATTACAACCTGGAGAAAGTCCCATACCTGTATTAATTCATGTTCAGGAGGCATAAACAAACACATTATGCTGTTTAGGTTGCTCAGGTTAACCAGGAATTCAACGTTTTAGACAAAACAAGAGAAAAGAACAAGCGATATAGCCTAATATATTATTTTTCTTTTGTTCTTTAACGCCTTTTAATCTGGGAGATGTCTTAGCTTTTCTATAACACTGAAAAATGACCTTTTTTATGTAAAGGCAAAGGCAACAGTAACTCAAATAGCCCCTCATCGCAACCAAAGTATGCAGAAGAGCATCTCTGAAAACACACTGAACCTTGAAGCAGCAGAAGACCACACCCAGCACCACTCAAAAAACAGGAAACTGAAGCTACAGTTGACACAGACTCACCAAAATTGGACAAGATTGATTTTTTTTTTTTTTTTTAAATGATTGAGTCAGAATTTGTCATAAACAGCATGGATCCATCCTGCATCATATTAACAGTTCAAGCCACTGGTGGTGGTGCTGTGATGTGTGATGGATATTTTTTTGGCACACTTTGGGCTCATTAGTACCAACAGACTGTACATAGATTAAACACCACATCCTTCCCTTTATGACCACAGTGTAGCTATATTCTCCTGGCTGTTTTGAGCACAATCTTGAACATGACAGTGGGTTCACTGTACTCAAATGACCTCCACAGTCACCAGATCTCAATCCAATAGAGCACCTTTGGGATGTGGTGAAACGGGAGATTCATCCCGGATGTGCAGCCGACAACTGTGTGATGATGTCATGTCAATATGGACAAATCTCTGAGGAATGTTTATAGGAATTTAGCAGTCTTAAAGGCAAACTGGAGCACTACCTAATACAGTGGTTATTGAGCATAACATGTAGCTCATGGACAGTTCTTAGAACAAGTAACACATGATTGGAATCATTGCTCTATTTGTAATGAAAGAAAACTGGAATCCATATCATCCGTTTGACTGAATATGGCACAGTTAGGACTTCACGGTGGGGCTTACCGTTTTGTTCTCTTAAGCACACATAGTTAAGCACACTACAGCTATAAACTGAAGGTAGATGGCACCATTGCTGAGGTACAAATAATTCAGAGATCCTGAGAAAGCAAAGAAAAACACAAAATACCAGACCAGAGTTCAAGATGTGTTGGTATTTATTAAATGTAAACATTTAGAACTGAATAAAACTACATCTGTGGTACCATACTTTGAGTTTAGTTTGAACATTCATGATACAATAAACTAAAAGCACTGAAAAAAAAGTTATAAAAACAAATTATTCCATTCAGTGATAACTTTAGGAAAACTTTCAAAGCTTAATGCAAAACCTCAAAAACACATGAAGACTGAGACGATTAGACTCTTATACTGTAACAACTTCAGTGTATAAAAGAAGTAGAAAACACAATCCATGAATATAAAATTATTTAATTATTTAGAGTAAATTTGTCATAATATTAGTATTAAGTATAGAGCATATTTCACTTTCAAACTTTCTGTTTGATGGACTGTGTTGGCAGATTTTCAGCCACTTGTTGTGACAGCCCCAAAAAGGAGGCCTTTGTATCAGCTTGTAAAGTGGTTTATAAATTTACATTCATTTCCTCAGTAATTATAATGCCAGCTTGTGCCAGGTGGACATACACAACCATGTTAAACTGACCATCAGACTGGATTTAATTCTTCCTCTTAGAGCTTTAGGAGCTGATCTTTGAATATATGACAGTGTCCAGACTTTGTGGTTCTGATCCTTGTCATCAGGTGTAAACCAGCAGGCTGCCTTAAGGCGCAGCTCAGCTGTACCGACTGCTGCGACTGTGGCTCCTGCGCCTAGAAGAACTGCGACTGGATGAGCCATACGACCTGCAGACAAAAGAAAACGTTTCACCTTTGAGGCACTGCAGAGGTGTTTACAATGCACAGACGTGTGGAGAACATTTAGTGGGGTGTTTTGGCTGCTTTTATCTTAAAGACACCAAAACACATGCGAAAAAACAATGATTTTCAACAGGACAGAAAGATTTGAGAGGGCGAAAAGGTTGAAGTGAGACCGGCCACATCGTTAGTGTCTGTCAGAGTTCACCTGGGAACTCAGTCTTACCGCGAGCGGCGGTCTGAGCTCCTGTAGCTGTCACTTCGCCTGCGCCCTCGTCTCCTGCTCACACTCCGACTCCGACTGGAATAGCTGTCATAGGAGTCTGACCTGCATTAACATCCAGCCAGGTGACAACACAGATATTATTTTGGGAACAGTAACAGAATGACACCGAATTCAGCGATGACATGTAAAGCTTTAAGACCCATTTCTGACATGGTTACAAATACAGCTCAAAAAGTAATTATCAGGGCTTCATAAGCTTAACTTTAACTATTTTTAAGCAGCAAAAAGTGGGTTACTTATCATTTTAAAAGGACATGCAGTCCAAAAATAATAGATATGAGCAAACAAGGACAACATCACTGAGAATTTAAATATTTTAATAGTTGTAATCCGTGAAAAACAAGCTCAACAATGGTATAAGGGAACACAATGTGTCAGGGAATCGGCTGTTAGAATGTACTGTTAGAAAGAGCGGATTGGTGAGTTTCATGTGGTTTCTGATACGTAACAACAGCAGTGGCTCCAGATGTGCTCGGAAAAGTACTGGACTAGTTTGACTATCGTATGGATATATGACGTGTGTTAACATTGAGCACTTGTGGATATTTTAAATTTTGTGTGTAAAATTTTATATTAAGCCATTTACTTCAAGATTTTATGTCCATTACTATAAAATATAATATATTTTTAACTCTGATGATTCTCTTTGACACATTGTATTTTAAAAGGTGACATTTAGTGCCAACAGCAGACTTTTCAGTATTAATTTTACTACCCTGCAAAATAGGGCTGTTCGATATAATGATATATATCGGATGACGATATAAAAACGTCAATCGTTTCATTTTATGCTATCGTTTGTTTCGTGGTGTCACAAAATAAACTGTTTACGCCAATATTTTTTCATCGTTTTGATGGTCACTGTAGTGGCTATATTACTTTCCGAAAGTTCTCTCTTTCTCTTATATTTTATATAACCACACTACGGACGGACAAGTGCCTGTTTTTATGCGTTGTGGTTAGCAACAACGACGGTAACAGCATTGTGTGTCTGCTTGTTTATTTTCCACATAAACCTTTCACAATAAAGCTCAAGATCCTGTTGAGACTTTTCAAAATAAACTGAATCACGTGAAAGAGTATGCAGAATATTTACGGATGAGAAGCAAAAAAGAGCCGTCAGGTGCTAAAAAATAAACCTTAGACTCAAACGTTACAACAGGCTTTTCCCCGCAGCACGCCGTGTAATAAATACTCACAAAGAAAACGGCGGCCGTTACAACTTATGTCTAAAAATATATAGTTTCACGTGTCAGTTAAAACACTCGACTCCAGCATCATGAGGCGCAGCTGGAAACACTTCACGCAAGTCGAGCTGCCCGAGATTCACAGAATTGACAGAAGATTTTGTGATTTATATCGTTATCGGGACGATAGATGTCTTATATCGGGATATGAGATTTTGGTCATATCGCACAGCCCTACTTTAAAACCTTTCAAGCCCTGTTTAAAGACCTTCAGCTCAAAGTTTTGTGTCCATCTTAAGACATATGGATCCTGTTTTTGGTCTAATGTCTGATCATTACAACAATCCCATCAATCTGACTGTACCGAGTTTTGTTTTTCCAGTTTCAAGCAATCATCTTCTCTGGTGCCACATTAAATGTTATTGAAAATACTGATGGATCTGCACATGCTTTTAGGTTTTGAAATATCTATACTATTTATCAAAAGTCTAAACGTTTCTTTGTTTGACCAACAGTCCTGCTGGTAAACCTGCTGCTTAATAAGACGAAGCAGAAAATATTCACAACCTCAGGCGATATTTTGGCCAAATATGAGGGCTGTAAAAAAAAAATCAACTGATCTCTTACAAACTTATACGCATCGTTTCTATGCGTGTTCTCAGTTACAATTATATTGCCATTTTTTAAGCTCAACATACTTCATTGCGTTTCTATGAACAATTCCACATTTCTAAATGTGACTTAAGTGTCATCACACACCTGGATCTTCTCCGGCGAATATATGAGCGGCTTCTGGAATGACTTCTACTGTACGTCCGGCTGACGGGAACAACGGAAAACACCAAAAATCAGAGGTTTAACTTCAACATCATAGGTTAGTAACTGTTAAAACATTGTGGGCACATTTATAAAGACATTTTTGAGTTTTCTTCTTAGGAATCTACACAGAAATCTAAAATGCCAACTACAGAATAATCCCTATCAGATCTTGCACTTTTCCCATGAGTGTTTCATAGTGTACCTGTGACTCCTGTAACTGCGGTACATGGTGCTGCGAGAGCGAGATCGTCCTCTCCCACGTCTCCTCCAACTCCGGCTACGGCTCCTAAAAGAGCAACGATGCTGTAACTTACATCTCACTCACATTCAGGGATGGAAATTGAAAAGAATTTAGCGATTCCATTATCAGCATCACTTATCCATTCGATTCTCTTATCAATTGTTATTGGGTTCTCACTGGATCAGTTTTGAGAGTCAATGCCATTGTTAAACAGCAGTAAAGAAATTACATTCATCTAAATAAATACATGCTGTGGGTCAAATGTTTGTGCATGTTGAGATTTCCCCTCTTTGTTGTGATGAGTGTTAGAGTCGTTACTCAAAAAAGTCATTGTTACACGCAACACTTTTCTTAAAAGTCATGCAGCATGTTACTTAATTACTACTGGGACAAGTAATTAATAATTATACTATACTGTTTGTTATGCTGTTTGCAAAGAACTGAAGTTGTGTTAGCAGCATAATACGGTTGTTTCTGTCCTGGATGCAGTTTTCCACTTTACCATTGATCTCGTACATAACCACGCTCTAGACTAAGTTGGTATTTTCCTCTGTCACGTGAATTAAAGTCAGCTGATTGTAGCGTGAGTGCAAGATTGATCGATAAGCAGCCAGACTAATAATTGGACTACTGGGAATCAGTTTTCTACAAAAAAACGGTTCTTGATTACCATTCCTACTCACATCAAACAATTTATTAGGATTCAAAGGTGGCGTCTGTAAATGCTTTATTCTCACTTACCTGGAGGAATAGCTGGAGCTGCGGGATCTACTCCTGGACCTGCTGTAGGAGTGGGACCACCCCCGGGAGCGTGACCGGTGACTGGAAACAGAGCGGGACTTTCTAGACAAGGACCTGGACGTCTTTGGAGATCGTGTGCGTGACGTTCCTTTGCATTTCCCACAGAGGGGGATCTCTCTTCACTGGAGCTCTCCTGGTTTCTCGGCCTCTGGTTGAGCCGCGCGGATCTTACGGACCTCATCGAACAGAGATCCCGGTCGGACCCGGCTTTTGCTTTTTATCTCCATTCTCACTCCCTGCATGTTGCCGGTCTGGTTCTCTTGAGCCTGGACATTTTTCACAGTGACAGGGGGAGCATTCACAGTCTGTACAGCTGACGTTCCTTCAGTGGCCTCCATTTTAAATTGATTACAGTGGCAGCAGGCTTGCCAGCGGTTCCTTTGTCTTGCGATCCGCCAGCTGTTGTTGTGGAACTAACAGCAGGCTGTGCTTTGCTATGAGATAAAGCAGTGTCATTGTTTTCCATCTTCAAAAGAAATTTGAGGTAGATTTTAGGGTCATTTTAGGAAACGGCTGTTGTGAGGATGGACATGGGACTGAAGGTTCAACAATTTCAGCATCATGCTCCGGAGTAACAAATGTCCATGTCATCTAATGTCTCCGGCTCCTGGACACTTGGCCAGTGAGAATCGCCGGCGCTATTCCTGTTGGATGACTCTAGATGAGGTTCAGTGTGTTTTGCATTTTTGTTGATACCTTCTTTTGTCCTCTGTTGCCCCCTTTCTTCTTCTTTAGTAAGATTACAGCTTGCAGTTTGGTCCTTTGCATTGAGGTTATTAACGTCAGCACTTTTTTTAACAACTCTTCCAGGACTATGTCTTTCCCTTTTGGATTCGTCTTCTTCTTCCTCCTCTTCAAACTCTAAAGGTGGTTGCCAGTGAAAAGTCTCTTTCAGCTTCTGATGTTTTCGCTTAGTTTTCTTGGCCTTGTCCTTACTGTGGTGGGAACCGCCTTTATTCTCACTTCTCCTCTTATGTTTATGCTTACGTTTAGCTTTCTTCTTGCTCTTGTGCTTCTCTGGCTCTGCTGCTTTCTCTGGGCTTTCCTCTGACTGACCAGAAGCTGCCAGAGCATTCCCTCCATCAGATGTTTTTCTGGAAATCTCATAATCCGATTCTGAACTAGCTTCCCCTTCCTCTTTTTCAGAAATAGCTAATGTCCTGGCTGTTAAATTTTCAGAGTCACTTTCTGAATTCCATCCAGAGATAGAAGATAACTTCTTTTCCAGAGACTCGGCATACTGAGCCACCCTTATCTGCATTTTCAATGGGATAGCGCTGTTGCTCTGGCTCACCTTATCACTGTCACTGTCCCATTCAGACCTGTTATTAAAAGTCTCTGCTGGCACTGAACTGCAATGCTTCGTCTCCAGATCCTCTGAGCTTCCCTTGTCTTTTATTTTCTCCACAGAGCCAATGACACCAGTGCTGCGCTCACTGTCTGTCCTGTTCTCCGATCCTGAGTGACCATCTTGACTAAGGCTTACTGAAATTAACTTATCCAAATTCTTTACTCTGCTCAGAGAACTGTAGTACTCCTTCCACTCCTTGTCTAGTGACTCCTTCTTTGCGTTACTTGTTTTTGGGGACTTTTCAGACTCTGATCTGCTGTAGGACGATGACCTGCTCTTGTGCCGGTGAGCGGACCTGGACCTGGACCTGGACCTACTGTAACTCCGACTCCGTGAGCGACTATAAGAACGGCTGTAAGATTTACTCCTGGATGAGCTGCTGCGTGAGCGCCGTGAAGGTTTTTGTGCTGTGTTGTCTTCAGAGTCACCTGGCAGAGACTTTGGCGTAGCTGAAGTCTGAGCTTTATCTGCTGCGCCATCGACTGCTTGCCCAGTGGAGGAAATGTTGCTGGGAGCTACTTTAGCTTTAATTTCCTGAATATGGATGTAGGAGGGTTTCCATGGTTTCTGACCCGGTTTCCAGCGAGAGGGAGGTGGACTGTCGCTCAATGGGATCACAGGGACACTTTCAGGAGCCGGGACAGCTGGCAGTCTGGGGACAGGTGCGACTTTGCTCTCTTGAAGCTTCTCACTCACAGGGATCATGGCGTCTGGTTTGCTTGTTTTTTTCTTTCTCGGAGATCTGGAAAAACTCCTTTTCTGGGTGGCGTCAAAGATCTCGATCTGGATCTGTACCTTGATTTAGACCGGGAGTGAGAATGGGACCAAGACCTAGATCTAGAGAAAGATCGCCCTCTAGATCCAGACCGGCTTCTAGATCTTGAGTAAGACAGGGACCTTCCTTGAGATCTGGATCGACTGGATGTGTATGACTTAGAGTAGGATCGGGAATCTCCGTATGACCCCGAGGATCGGCGTCTCCTTCTGTTTGATGAGTGGTGTTGACTCGAAGAAGAACGAGTTAGCGAACGAGATTTCCTGAACCCTTTCTCTGAAGACACAGACCTTTCTCCATCTGACTGGTTTTGATGTTTGCTCTTGGAACTCTTCTTCTTGTTATGTTTCCGCTTTTTGGCCTTTTTCTTGTGTTTAGATTTCTTCTTCGCCTTCTTCTGTTGGCAGCGCTGGCTGGACCTCTCCGAGCTGCGGTCTGAGGAGTGCTCTGCAGACTGGGACCACGCAGAGTCGCTTCTGTTGTCCCATCTGCTTGAGGAATGGTCATTCAATCTGTTAAGCCAAAAGACGCATGAAAGCAAATAGAAAACTAGAAAACTAGTGTTTAAAGTGAGGAAGGAAAACACTTGGTCATACTTGTCTCCTTTGCTCCACCGCTCGATGCTTGGGGGTTGATAAATTTTGGTTCTCTTCATTTCTTCTTTCCAGTGCGGCGGAGTTTCACTGCTTCCACGCTCCTCTACAGATGCAGAGCGTGATTTAGACCTCGTAGGAGTGTGATACCGCTGCGAAAGACAAAAAAAGTAAAAACTGTGCATTTGCAAACAATTCATTAAAACTAATTCTGCATAAGAGTTAGACTAGATAAACAGGTTTTACAAAATTCACTCCTGTGACTCAAAAAGAAATCCAAAAATTTGAATAATTGCATATACATTATGTTAGCAATCTCTGATCTTAGTTGAGGTGAGCTTACTATCGTTCCCCTGCCTCTGATCTTCCGTCCAGACTTGGACACAGCTGGTTTCGGGTCAGCTGGAAGAGTTGCTTCTTCTTTTTCATCTCTGAAAATTAATTTGAAATTGAAATCAAATTGCAGCACTTGCTGTGTTTACTTAGATTAGTGTTTTGGTTGCTCATTAAAAAAAAAAAAAGTATATAAATGAAGAACAACTTTGAACTGACATTTCTGCTTTATCTTCCTGAGATGGCATGTCCCGTCGCAGCAGGAAGCGGTTTTCTGGCACAGGTGGTATTTCCTCTGGCCGAACAACGGGCTTCTCTCTCTTCCCACCCAGCTCCCTCTCTTCTTCCACCTCGTTCTCTCCCTCCCGTAGCTCTCTTCCCACAGGGCTGTGACAGCAGTTATATTTTTATTAAGAAAACAACAAAAAGCTCCTACAGATGTCAGTACTGAAGTCTATACAGTCAATTGGTGAAAACTGACAACACACAAGATATGTGTAAGTATTTATTAAAGAACGTTATAATGTGATCATGAACAAGAACTTGCACAATAAAATAAATAAAAATCACCTTTGCTTGGAAGGCAGACTATCTGCATCTTTGTCCTTCCTTGACAGTCTCCTTTTCTTTTTAGGCCGTTTACTTTTCGAATGTCTCTTTTGCTTGTAACGCCTGTGCTTTTTATCAAGTTCACTTTCAGACTCCACTGAGGAGAACTGGGAGAACGAGTCATGGGAGCTCAGGGACGAGTCAGCAGAATGGGAAGTTCTTTTCCGCTTGCCTTCTAGCACTGCAGGAAGAAATACAACAGAACGTGTGGAAATAAATTAAAATGTGCTAATTCTGAAGAATACTTGACTCGTATAGTTAGTAAAAGAAGAGAGAAAGCTCAGACGCCAGGAGTCATTTTCATGATGGTACAAGTACAAGAAAAGCTTTGTCTGTTCTTTCCTGGTATGTTCAAGGCAATGAAAGCAGCCCTGGCAGAGTCAGGTGGGCTGAAGCCAACTGAACTCCACAGAGATCACCTCGCTGATCCTCATTAAACAGAAGATCCAGTTACACGCCCTGTGTTAATGCCAGTGGCGGGGGGAGACGCTGGCATCCAAACGCTAACAAAATGAACACCAGCATGAAATATGAGCCAGTTATAATCACAGGCAACACACGTTATCCCTCACGGGAAACAAAAACAAATGAGCATAAAATGTGTAACTTTCACTACAGATATTCTATTAAAGCTTTTGTATTATAACAAAACTTACAGTCACACTACACTGGCTGAGTGGCAACACATCTAATCTAAACAAACCCAAAGATTTCATACAGTGGGTCTGTATTCTAAGGGTATTGTCTAATAGTATCTTCTCAAAGAAAAAAAAATTGGATACAATTCTCCAAAAACTACAGTACCCAGGATGCACGGGACCTTTTCATCAGATTTACTTATCAAAAATAACTGAATAAATACAACAAAGCTAATCCTAACAATTAAGAAGGTTACTGAACGTACCATCGTTTGCAGACTTGGTGATCAGCTGACCACAGTCGATCACTCTCACGTCAGCGTACGGTCTGCTGGCAGAATCAGTCTTCAGCCCCTCAATCTTCTTTATCACTTCAAATCCAGAGATGACCAGACCAAAGACGACGTGGACTCTGCATAGACGCAAGACAGACTTGAAACTAAAAGCAACATTAAATGTACTATTATGTTAGTTTTAAGTCCTGGAGAGCATTTAGGTTTTGCCTCAATCAACTTCCTATGACAGAATATCCTACATTAGCACAGTACATTGAGCTAAAGTTTGAAAACTACCAAAAGGGTTCTAATCTATTAAAATCCCACTCACACAGGCCTGCGTAACAGCTAGCAACTGCAAGTGGTTGCTGGAGGTTGCTTCCTGATGCTCGGTAAAATTGTCCATTTACGTTGTTTGCACAGCGTCTTCCATGGAAACTACGAGTGACCGAGGCAATCTGCTAAAGACCAAAGGAACCACCAGGAGGTTTTTTGGTGAACCAACCTATTTGCAACCCATTTCACTTAGTGATAGCCAGCAAATATTCAGCAACCGGTCAAGGAATACACATCTTTCCTTAGCAACAGGTGCTTGCTGAGTGATTGCCAGCCTGTGTGACTAATGCCAAACATGCTATAATCAGTTTAGTAACATAGAAACCTAACGATAGTTGTTGGGATTTTTTTTTTCACAAAAAGTTTCATATCAATACACTGAAAGTCTCATTTTCAGATTTCTATATAGAATTACAATGTGAAATAATATATCAGATGTACCTACCCATCAAGATGAGGTGCCATCTTAGTTGTGCTGATTATGGATAATCCAGCAGTAAGTGAGGTGGGGAGTCAACCAAAGGTGGAAGCCGGGCCATGAAAGTGGGAAAAAAGAGAAAAGAATGACAATAAACAAATACCTCAATCAAAGCGGGGATGCTACTGTACCACAGGGAAAATCTCAAAAGGAATTGTGCAACAAACCTTTCTTTAATGACATCTGATTGCAACTCAATTATGAAAACACTCAACAGCAGAGTGTGGTAAATTACATTATCATTTTTTCCTGTTATAAAAATCAATTTGTACAAAGACTACATATCTACATTTCCTCCTTCGAGAATTTGTAATCATGGAGGAAAATGTCAATCGTATGTTCAGAACCTGCTTTTGTGACAACGGAAGCCAAAATAACATTTTGAGTCACCTCAAGCCATTTGTCAAATATTTAAGCAAGTCCAACAATTGCAAAGACAAACTACTCAATGATAAATACAGTCAGGAGAGAGAGAAACACAGCCTTTGAGACACATTACCTTGGAAGAGCAGGATGCTAGAGTTTCTGTAAATTTTACACAAAAACGGCAAGAGAAAAAATGTAACAATTGTAGGTGAAAAAGAATGAATCCAATGTTTCTCTGCACTTTGAAACTAACTGCACACAGAAGAAGGGACTGCTGATGGTCACACTTAATGACAAATTCTACTCTAAAATCTCAAAACAGGAAAAAAAAAAAAAGGGATAGAAAGCAAAAACTAATAAGAAACTTACTTAAGAATGACAGTAAAATAGTGGTGGTTGGGGGGTAAGTTTTTAAAAGCAATGTTTTAATTTAAAAGTTACTCACATAAAAAACTGTGAGCCGTTGGTGTCCTTCCCACGATTGGCCATCGACAGCAGGAAGGCTCTGTCGTGTTTGAGAGTGAAGTTCTCATCTGTCGGGGGCAGATGCAGAGAATGCAAGTGTTAATAAAAATAATCATTTAAAAAAAACAAAAAGGTTTATTAATTCATTAAAGCTTTTCGCTGTCTCACCAACCTATCCTTCCATAAAGTCAGCTCTAACAAAAAGTTTCTGTCGGGCCAAATATTACTGCAGTCTTTTTATAAAGTACCAAACCAGTAATGACTTTCAACAACTTGCACTTTTCAGATGAAAAGGTACAACACTGGTTTCTGTTCACATCATAGCTACAAGCAGATCTGCTTGCTGATGTGTGCAATATGTTACGTGCATTTCTCAAAGTCAACCTTACATCACAGTCTTCAAGTCAGAGCTGCATTCTGATATATTCGAAGGTTAATCCGCTGTAGGAGTTCCAGAAAACACACTCAGTCTAATTTATAAAAGGAACCATTATCTTTTGCTTGCACAGCTACCAGGAATGAACTTTGCAAGTTGTGTTTAGAAGTCTGGTTTACATATTGCTCTGGAGTTCACCCGCGGGTTTAGCAGGGTGACATAAGCTTTGTTTCTAAAGGTTAGAGAAAAATGTCCAAACCACTGATTTAGGAGATTCTCAACGAGGGTCTGGTCCATCTCAAAAGTAAGCACCATCACTGACAGTGCTTACTTTGAGGGCCCTGCTTAGAAAAAGCAGTTACGGCTGTAACAGTAACATAAGGCGGTACGACGCTGTTGGATCACTTTAAGTTTCAAGGGGTTTTTCAAAGCTGGAGATTAATGAGTGCTTTGCAAAAACAAAATAGTCCCCGTAATGTACAGTTTTAACAAAGAGATGATATAAAAGTGGAATATCTTCTTACTAATGAGCAAAACCACCCGTCTGGTTCTGGCTCCATGTCCTGCTAGTTCCACCTATTTTACATAAAAACCCTAATCTGTGCGGGGGGGACCTTTCAGTACAAATGTGAATCTGTGACGCTGCGAGCATTTGCACTGCTTTCACTGACTGAGGAAGGTGGTGGGGACGATGTTGGCATGGTGTTACGGAGCTGTGTACATCTCTTACCTTTTCATTATGCAAAAGACCACTCTATAAATAAGAGAATATGTTGAAAATTTTAGGCAGGAAGATTGTAGCTTTCAGTAAAGAGAATGCCTACTCTCCATGTTGATTTGATAAAGCCTACTGCTGTTACTACATAGAAGAACTACACAATGGAAAAGTGAAGGTCAGCGCAGTCAAACATAGGACAATTCGCACACAAAAACCCATTAACCATCTATGCAACTTTATATGCATGCTTTGTTTTTGTTTTTTTTTAGTACAGATATGCATCACTATTATTAGATTATTAGATAACTTGATATTCCAAATACCTTCAAAGTAGCCTCCATATATGGATTCCCCTCCTCTTCCATTTCCTGCAAAGATTAATAAAGTCAAATAAATTCACAGCAGCTTCTTTATATTGCAGCAGTGTAATTGTGTGTAGCCGCTGAAAAAGATGCTGCCTCATCAGCAAAGGCATCAGTGATTCATGTTTATTGGGCTCATTTTTGAAGTGCCATGTTCACGAAACTGTAGTCTCCTGGATTCCTGCCATGAACACCCACAACAAAGCCGCGGAGCATGTTTACGGTATGTTGGCACTTTGATGAGATTAACAGCTTTGATCAGTTTTTATCCATTTTAATTTGGCCTGTAATTAATGTTATTATTGAAAAACATTTCCCACCTGGAGAGCATTTAATCCATCTTTAAAACAACCCAAACGAGAGGTTTTTTCGCCCCGCTCACATAAGCTGTGTTACGCTCTGTTGGCTTTCATTAGATTTTGGACTGAAACGAACAAACTAGCAAATTAGAAAAAGGTGGAGCACTGTGAACACGTTCTTAGGTAAACAGGGGATTATAACATTACCTTCAGTAAAGTCGCCTCCCTGAATCATAAAGTTTTTTACAACTCGGTGAAACGTGGAGCCTTTGTAGCACAGCTTTTTCCTTGTGACTTTCCCAGTTCCCCTTTCACCTGCAATGACATGCATGTTAACTGAGCTCTCGCCAAAAAACAAAAACACTCAACCTGCTAATACACAAAGTGCTTCTGTGTTTACTAGATGGGTTTAAGAAACAAAGGCTTTTAATATTGCCACAAAGGAATGAAAACCACATTTGGGTGGTGGCTTTCAGTAAGCTATATGCCTTTAGTCTGGCATCCTGCTGGTACTCCCTTGGAGGACTGCCAAATTCATTAATAAATCTTCCACTGGACCAATACTAACCGGGGACACAATACTGGCCCAAAGCTATTACCCTCCAGAGTCCCCTTACTCCTGGGGTGAAATGACGTGAAGGCAGGATTTAATTAGATGTGGTGATGTGTTGAAGGTGGCTTTCAGCAGAAAGAGGCTGTGTGTCCTATTGAAAAGCTAAGCTAAGGGTTTAGTATTTTACTTCTTTGGCTTCGGCACTGTTCCAGGGGTTTGGTTTCCTTTGGAGTGAGCTGATCCAATTCTAAAAGGACACATTAGAAACTTTGAGAAAGTCAGCAAACTGCACCAGCTGAATGCGGGTGTGTATTACTGCTTCACTGGTGTGCTGTCTGTGCATGTGTTGGTTCAGGAACAGACTAACGAGCCTTTTCCCATGTCTGCCTTTGCTGCCATCGCATTCCCGTTGGCCAGGTAGGGTGAAAAATGAGACGGGGGGATTGCTCGGCAATGTGTCTGCAGATTTATGACTTTCTCTAGGCAAACCACTGCCTCTACAGTACACTACACTGCTCTGTGGGATGAAATATCTAGGGAAACAGAGCAGCCACAACATAAGTCATAAAATGGTATATGTTTTTTATTACGTTATTGTCATTTTATTTCACTTATTTAATAACGTTCTCATTGCTATTGTATTGCAGTGCTTGGATAAACCTTGTTAAGTTGCACTTCTGTGAGGCCAAACAGATGAGGTTGACAACATCTGTGATGCAGCACATCACAGGACGTTATCTCTCAAAATTCTGTCAGAAAATTTTATTTTATTGAACAGTTTCTGATGCTTAAACTTCAGCAAACCTCTCGACTGTGAGAGAAAACCTCTTCTCTAAAGCTGTGACCCAATCAGTCAGCGAGGGAAATTTGCCCCTTTAACACTTTATTTATGGTCATTTGTACAAGCAGACGAGCCTTTGGAAAGAGGTTTAAACCACTGCAAATATGTTTCTGTAAATTCCTTCAAAGTTCAACAGGAAGTGAAGCACAAAACCCCACCCCCCAAAAATCCATCACAGATGAAAAGATACAGCGTGAAAACTACGGACTGGTGTGGTGCAGTAAATGAGTTTTGTTGTTTTTAACTTTGTGTTCCCCTCACTTCAGCTTTTAGTTACAATGATCCCGGTATAACCCCTACGTTAGTCGCTTTGCACACTGATGTTATCACTGTCACAGAGCCACTTCTGTTTATGCTCACTGTTAAAGCGCAGGTAGCGTGTGCAGTATTCTCCTGAAGGTTATGTGTCGCCACGTCAGCGCTGATAAAGGAAAGAAGTCAAAACTGGAAGCAAAGACATTGCCGTGTGTGTTTATTCAAGAAAGTCTAATCTTTTCAAACTGCCGTAGCTTCCCTCCATGTGTAGTGTGTCAATCTATGAGCTTGTGTATGGATATATCATTAAAACTGCAATTAAAAACTGACTATCATACACTTCATACGTGTCTTCAACTCAGAGTTGCAGAAATGAAACTAAATGAAACTAAAACACTGTGCAATCTGCCATGAATGGCAATGGCAATAGTGCCATCACTATTCTCTGCAGCTTTGGAGTACCCCAGAGATTTTTGACACTGCCCCTATCTGACAATGGAAAATCTGTGCAGGTGGATCAACGGACTACCAACGATTGCCGACGCACTACTACCGCTGGACAATAATTCCCACATCAGCGATCCTGCCGACTCTTCAGTCTTTAGCCTGTGGTGATAATGCTGTGCAGACTTTGATCGATAAACAACCTTTTGTCAACAAAGTGGATTATTTATTTGGCGATTTATAAACCTGCTACAATTCACTATTTACCTGCATCGTTATGAAACCACTGGGGACAATTTGACATTTGATAAAAATGAATTTAAAAAAGAAAAGAAAGCTACATAAATGAAATCTGTTTTTCCATGTTAATCAAGTAGTTTTGAAATTTTAGAGTAAAAGTAGTGAAAATCTTGCAATTTAGTCTGGTTTTTGCCATGTTGAATCACATTTTTAAGCAGAATTACTCAAATATGCGATTAACAAAATGCTGTAAAATCATGACATTTGACTGGAAGATATCTCTGAATGAGGATTACTCACCAGTGCACAAACAGAGGAAGTTTTTGCTGGTCTTGGGACAAATATCCGAAAAAAGCTGAAAGACTATACGCCCAACTACAAGACACATAAGGGGGAAAGAAGAGTCACTAAAAGTATCATCTTTAAACAAAGTCAAAATAAATCACATATGAACAACAACAACATGTAAACAACCGAAAACAATCTTTAATAGTTCACAGCTACATTTTCTATTACAAGCTACAAGTTTCTATTACAGAAACTGTAGCTAATGGCAAGTCTGATACTATGTGAGGGACAGCTGTGGAAGAAGAGCATCAGCTACATCTTTCAGGATAAAGTCACTAAAACAGTCTGGTCAATATTTCCATTCTCAGCAGCTATCAGGGGTTATATAGAAATATAAGCTCTCAGCACAGATACAGCTGACGCTAAACCAGTCTACCAAGTTTATTCACCACTGAGTGAGCCACTTTCATTTTGTAAATGAATATCAATGAAAATTTAACACCAAAAACAAAATCTATACATAACATTAATTTAAAAATCCTTTTTTTACATATCAGTTCAAAGTATGGAAGTTAAGGTAGGCTCTAACTAACTATTCCCTCCACCTGTAAATTGATAAGGATTTCCCTTACTTGGCTCCCGGTTGAGCTCCACATCAAAATAACACTGAGGGCGGTCTTTCACCCCCATTGTGATCAAAGTCCAGATGACCTAAAATGCAAAAACAAAAGAAGCTAAGCATAAAAAAACAATGCTGCTGCCCCCCCCCCCCCCCTTTTTTTATACGTATGTTTAAGCCAACAGAGCCACAGCACATTGGAAAGAGGCTGTATACAACGGAGAGACTAAATGACAGCAAAGGAGGAAGAAACAGAAAGGGGAGGAGAGAGCAATGGTGGGGAGAGGGAGAGACAGAGAGAAGTCTGTGGGGAAATACAGAGACTATGCAAATCCGAGCAGAGTGCACCACAGACTCCTTACTGTATATTTTTTGCTCTGTGACAAACACTGAAATGTCACCACTCCGGCTGAGCCTGCTTTGTAACATTAACAATAACCTGGAAGTGTATCTACAGCTTTTAGTTTGAGCATGTTTGATTTATATATGGACAAGCACCCAGCAGGCAATTAAAGCAGGCACCATCAATAGATCCCAATGTTTACCTTCATCATGTGACAAAATATATATATATATCTATACATTAAAAAAAAAATCTCCTCAAACCATGCACCAACTTGTTTAATGTCCGTGCTTTACTGCTGAGCCATGAGTTGGAAAACCACAATGTTTTAGTGCAGTTTTAATCACAGCTACAGTACAAGGAAATGTTTGGTCTATCTGGAATTTGTGTGGGTGAGCAGACTGAAATGCCAAAGAGCTTTACGAGTAATTAAAGTGCAACACAGTACGGAAGAGGAAAAAAAAAAAGAAATCACAACAACTTCTCAGCAATGTGCATTCATCAAATTCTCTTCTTTTCATGTCCATGGTATGTGCTCAATATTTCTTCTCTTTTCTTTCTTTTTCTTTTTTTAACTGTACAGAGATGTGAGTGAACATGAGCTGCAGTGTTTTGTGTTATTAGCTCTAGTTTAACTTTAGCTTTCCCCCAGAACACAAGAAGAGAAGTGAGCTTGGTGTTAAGTTGGAGTGTTTTCTGGCATTACTGCACAGGAGGAAGTATATCAAGGTGTCAAGATGATAATACTGAATCTATACATAGCCGCCTAAGGGGCCTGTCTTTTCAGATAAGCAGAGCTGCACTGCATTTCCAGCAGAACTCGTGTCATATTACTAGCCTTGACTATGTTTGGTTAACGAGGAATGGCATCTGCATGAACAGTTAGTTCGTGGCTGCTACGAATAGCAAACAATAACCAACTTCAGGAGAAGTCCCTCCTCCACTGAGCTCTTTAGATATTTACCTTGCATGTCATGCAGACTACAGTAACCACTAAAGCGGACATCTCCCCCCCCCCCCAAAAAAAACCCCCCAAAACAAAACACAAAACCCTAAAACAATGCTGTAAACCCAGAAACCGAGAATGTCCATTTGCATTTCTTGTATAACGTTAGCAGCCAGCACGGCACACCTTGTAGCTCAGGTTTATCTGAAAACGACCTAAGGTTACTGAGGGTTTAAGCCATGCTGCGAGTATTAAAACGGTTTGAAATCTCCCCAGGCTACAACGAGAACACTGTTCACACAAATGTTAGGCGCTTTTCCAAAGCGGCGGAACTAACAGCTAGGAGCTGGCTAAAGTTAGCTAAGCAGCTTACGTAAAAAAAATCACTCGTTTGCAGAGACTGTTAGCATTTATTTCAACGCTGAAAATCCTACCAAATGTTATTAAAAGCTTTGATTTATGTAACTTACCTCTGTACAGTAGCTAGCCAAGAATCAGCCAGTCACTGACGGTCGCCACTTAGCATTTGAGTTCCCTTTTTTGAGTGACGAGTGCTGGTTAGAAAGCCGACTGGTGGGTGGGCGGTTTAGTAGTTTTGTCCCTTTCGGCTTGCTGTAGAAGATTTGTTGTGGTTTTGTTGTATCAGGAAGCACATTTGAAGTTAGCTCGCTGGACTAATTTTGATTTAAGGTCTTACTTCGCTATTATAAGTCGTTATTAAGGACGGCTCTCTTTATCGATCATTGATTGCTTTTGCATCGTGAAGCTGGGGCGGGTTTCCTGCCTGCTTATGGCGTGTTTTTGTTTGTGATAAGATGCATTAGTCAGCTAAACTACAATAGCTTAGGGACAAGGTGCAGCATGAAACCCATGATAATGAGGTAAGCTGCAACGAGATGTTGTCACGAGTGTTTAAATTGTCTTAGCTCAAGGATTTCTAAGTGGTGTTTAACTACAGAGACTACAGAGATTTTAAACCTACGCAGTTTCCCTGTTCAGTTACCATCTATTCACACCAACTGAACCTAATGCAGTCTGAAATGCAGTGTTTAGTTATTTATTTAATTAGTTAATGTAAGGAATATTAATGAAAACAATATCACATTTCACGTAGACAAATATCGTTACCAATGGTGATAGACAGATTGACAGGTGAGGTCAGACAGGAGTCTCTCTGGTATATGATGTTTGCAGACAACGTTGGGATTTGTACTTAGAGGAAGGAGCAAGTGGGAAAGAACCTGAAAAGGTGCAGGTTTGGTCCGGAGAAAAGAGGAATGAAAGTTAGTAAAATAAGAGGGAGAAGAAAGGTAATGAATGTCGATGGGCTACATACCTGGATTCAATCATCCAAAACAAGGCAGGTAGGGTGGAGTGTTACGAATGTCAGGGGCGATTAGTGGCAGAAGGATACCAGCAAGAGTGAAAGGGAAGTTTTACTAGATGGTTTGCAAGTTAGACCTCCTTTCATGTATGGTTTGGAGACAGTGGCACTGACAAAAAAACAAACAAAAAAACAGGAGGCACAGCTGGAGGTGCCAGAGGTGAGGATGTTGAGATTTTTTTTTATTGGGACTGACCCAGATGGACAGGATTATAAATGAATACATCAGACAGTTCAGGTTTAGAGCTAGAGAGTTAGAAAGGCTAGGCTGAAATGCTTTGGATATGTGGAAAGCAGGAGTAGTGGATGGATACAGAGCTGCCATGCAGTAGGAAAAGAGGAAGACCATAGAGGAGCTTTGTTGATGTATAGTGAAAGAGGACATGCAGAGAGTTGGTGTGCCAGAGGACAATTCTGAGGATAGGGTCCAATGGGGGCAGAAGCAGCTGAAAGAAGAAAAAGAAGAAATATTGTGACCAAAATATTCTACATGAAGTATTTTATTATAATAGAATAATAACACACAATTTGATAAGAAAGGAAAATGTAGTGTAAAAAATCTAGAATACTAAATTTGAGTGTAAGACTAACAGCTCAGTTTATTTTATATGTGTTATTAGCATGATACCAGCTGTATTTATTTATACTACTGACAGTTTATATAACAGTTATCATCAGCACTATATCCCCAACTTAAATGTGCTATTCCAATCAATATGATAACAGTAATCTGATCTTGCTTTGTGCTCCGTGTAGGCAGTGTGTGCTTCATGGACCGAGTGGATAATGTCTGTGATCCTGTTTGCCTTTGTGGTTCGGGTCAGGGATGGACTCCCCCTGTCAGCCTCCACAGACTTTGAACACAACCGAGAGCTCCAGCAGAGGAAGCAGCAGATTAAGACCATCAGCAAGGCACTGGCCCGCTTCCCCGACAGAGGGACCATTAAGGGCCAGGAGCTCAATATATAGTAAGAAAGCAGCAGCAGCACACAGATTCATAAGAACCTGTCTAGCTGCAAAAATGCACAACACAGCCTTAAAGCAAATCAGCACTTTCATTTTGTGGTATGGTCGACATATGCAGTGTTGTCCATGTGAACAGAGGGGCATCCATGTCACGCTGCTTCAGGCTGTTTGTTTACTAAACACCTTTTCTCCTCTCACCTGTTCAGCTTCGTCTCTTCAGAGGGTGTATCCTACATGACTGTGTGTCACTGCAGCCTCCCTGTTGCTAAAGCCTTCTGCTTCCTGGAAGATCTGCGCTGGGAGTTCACAGCATGCTTCAAAAGCACTGTTGTTGCCTTGGCAGCCAGGCCATATCCATTTTTGGAATTTGGTGAGGGGAGCGAAATTGCCTCGTATAGATTTGATAGTGTCTTTTGGGATTGCAAAAGTTTTTTCTTTCTTTTGCTTTAAATTTAAGATGTGTTAAAACACAATTAAATAAATTAAATCTTTGAATTTACCTCTGAATCTTGCTGCCAACTGACAGACAGCATTATTCAGAAGCTGAAGCAGCAGTACAACCACAGTGGTGGCCCGGCCCTAGAGGTGACTTTGGCAGAAGTCCAGGAGGAGCTGAGGATCCATCCACCTCAAGTAATAAACCTGGATGAGGTGGAGCTAACCAATGGCACTGCAAATGGGCACATGGAGCAGGGTCCTGGATCTGGTAAGGCTAAAAGCACTTGAAACAGAGCACTCTGCTTCCTGCCTTTGACAGCCTGTATGAATTCTTTGTAATGCAGGAATGAGGATATTTCCTTGCTTCTCATTGTGTTTTCTTGTTTTGAAGTGTTTATATTGTTGCTTTCTTGTGTTTAACAGGTCAAAATCAAAGACTGGAACCAGTGACGGCCCCGGGCATCCTCTCTCTCATCCTCAATATCATGTGTGCGTCTTTGAATGTTATCCGTGGGGTTCACCTCATGGAGTACACGTTCCAGGTACAATTAGTTCTGGCATCTGATTACTGTCATTTCAAATATTATTAATGGTGCTGTTTATTTGGGGAGTCTAAATTATGTGAAAAACAATCATAAGCTGTAACTTTCTCTCTTGCATAGCAAACCTGTTTGTTTGTTTAAGTCGGGAGATTTGGAAATAGGCTTGCGTGAGCTAATTTTAATTACAGATAAGGTAAGCTGGCTGAACTGACCGCTGTGCATTAGCATTTTACTGTGAAAGCTGAGTTGTTATCATGAGGTGTGCACAAATTGGGTGAATTAATCAGAAATAAACGCAGCAAGCCGACTGAGACCGAAGTTGAATTACAAATCAACTTTTTTAAAAGTTTATGTATTATTTTCGTTTTCGCAGGATGATTATGAAAGCATTTGGAATGTTGTGGCATTTCTCCTGGCATTTGCTTGCTGTGTTTTTCAGGTAAATAGTAGTTCACATAGTAGCTTGACTCTTGATTGCAAACAGAAATATGCTGCCGTCCATCTTTCTCTGACGCTTCTCCGTGTGAATCGCTCCGTAGTGCCACCTCTACCTTTTCCACTCATCTTTGAAGAAACTGAAGTGCTTCACTCTGTTAAGTGTGATCGTCCTATGCAACTTGCACCTGCTCGGCTTGAGAAATGCGTGGCAGCTCCTCTTCCACGTTTCCGTTGCCTCCTTGTCTACCGTGCTCATCCTGACTCGCAAAGTCCAAGACAGAACCAGCGACTGTGGCGTCTGAGGAGCGCAGGACAGCAAAATTTGTTGCACCGCTGCAGTTTTCAGTGCAGGTGAGAAAGAGCGAGGACGTAATCGACTCGATCCACGATAACGAAGATGCCTTGTGGATTTTTAACAAAAGATTGAAAAAGTACAATAACAGGCTCGTATTTTCTCATGTGCAGTATGTACTCGAACTTTCTGTACATTTGTGTACAACAAGAATATCGGAAAATGCAGTGATTTTTGGAATCTTAAAATGCTCCGATTAACTGCAAACCAGGAAAAAATGCATATGAAGAACAACACTGATGAATCCCAGTCAAGCCCAACTTTTAGGAAAAGTTTTGAAAGAAGATGGAAGAGCCTTTTTTCAGTCAAAGTTTTTCCCGTTATGTTGGTGGGTTTATAATTGAATGCATTTGTTCTCACACCCAGCTCGGTATTTCTGCTGTCACAGAGCACTGATTAGCTTTTCATAATCATTTTACACTCAGTGACATCAAGTTAAAATTGATTTCAGTTGTACTTTTCCCAGAAAATAAGATAGTCCGTCCCGCGCTGGTAGGCGTATGATAACTAAATTATTTAATGTAGTTTAACTGAATTACTCTATAGCCTAAAAAGGAAAAATGTCTAAATATAAAGCTATGGTTGCTTTACTTCTTTCTGTGTGGCAGTGCAAATATGGTTGATAGATTTGGTTTATTTTGTTATATATTTTATAGCCAGTGCTCAGCTTCTCGTTGCAAAGGTTCACATTTAAGGGCTCCGTTATTTAGTAACTTCACTGTCTGTTCTGAAAGGGAATGTGTTAATCATATGTTCAGCTGTGGTTTGATTTTGAGGTTTGTTTGTTTTTTAACAACGACTAATTTTAGACCCCTCGTTAGAAGAAAGTTGTTTCACCTCATCTCCAAAATTTGCTTGCATCCTGTCTGTTGATCTCTAAATTGTGATAATATCAATATGCTTGTTTTATTAAGCTATTGCTAAGGTCAGCATTAGCTGTTCTTCCTGAGGCCTGTACTATGAAGAAAGTTCAACATACCAGGGTGTCTTTATGCTACCTGTTCACTTATGCTAACGCTGGCAATCAGCAGTCACGTGAAGCTAATTATTGACTCCCTGAAGTTAACCCAGGGTCTCCTTTGGACCTTCAATTGAAAGGGGTGGTGTTGGCAGTATCTGACCAATCACAAACGTGGATAACTGCTGGCAGTATAGCAGCTGATTTTACAAAGGAAGATAAAATAATACAATGGGAGAAACATGAAAAGGTTAAACACATAAAAGAGACTGAAAGCAACACACCCACTGCAGAGCAAGATGAAGCAAGATGAGTGTCTGCCAAATCCAGCTTCATAGTGCGGGCCTTGGGAGTCTGGTATGCATTCACAAAGATGCAAAAAGAAGAAGCAAGCTCTTCTTATAAAGGTATTATTAAAATTCGTAGACAAGAACATGAAAGGTTTGTTTTAACTACCTATAACAGGATAGTAAACAGCATATTTTGTATTGAATGTATGTGTTTCCAACAATAAGTAATCCTTCTTCTCCAGTGTAATTCCTATTTCATGTTTCCACATATGAGAAAGTATGTGAGCGTGTAAAAGCACTGATTATATTGCAGTTTGTTAGAAAAACTGCACTATTTATGGAGACAGTTATGGAAATTGTCCTTTGAATACGTTCCTGTTTTCTGTTTACCTGTTGGTTTGTTTAAAAAGCCTCTATTTCCTAGGGAGTGGAGTAGATCCAATATTTGTTTCTCACACTGATGTAAACATAGAAATCTAGATAAATACCACCGCTGTGCTGCTGAAGAAGTAGACTAAGAATAATTTTACTGTCAGTTTTTGTTTTTCTTACGCACTCCGTTTTTAATGGCTAAAAGTTGCACTCAATATCAGAGGAAGTAGATTGTTAGTTTTATATAGTTAGTTAAACACGTAGCATCAGGAATTATGTAAAATCCATCCTTTCTTTTTTAATGTTTGATCCCTTGTTCAAGGACTTTTAAAGGTTGCATTTCTTACAGCAATCTGAAGGTCTTTAACTTTATTGCACTGTTAGAGAGGGACAAAAAAGCTATCATTAGTTTTATTGTAATGTAGCTTCAGTTTACACGTGTGCCCTTTAGTAATGCTAGACTTTACTTTTTTCTTAAAAAGGTTGTTTTATCCTGAACTCCTGGCATTTGCTTGATGAAAAGCCTTTAGATTCACTGAAGTTCACTGGGGCTGCGAGGTTTCAAGTAGATTTTAAGATTAGGGAATAGTGAACTGTTCAAACAACATAATTTTGTTTTTAATTGTTATGCTACTGATTGATTGAGTCCAACTGTTATATTGGTGCGGCGGGTATGTTCGCTGTTGATATTGGCATCTATGTATAACCATCATAAATAAAAATTAAAAAGTAAAGGAGAGATGGAGAACACGCCCTTCATCCATGGTATGAATGTTGATGTTGGTGTAGTGTGTGAACCAGAGGACCCTCTGCAACATCTCTGTGGGCAGCATTAGTGTGAACGCCACAAACACAAGCAGCTGATCTGAGTAGAGTCGGGCTGAGCATAAACGAGTAATCTGCAACTTGTTGTGACTATAAAGCAAGATTATTTTTAAAGTACGCTGACATGATATCTCAGTAAGGACTCATAAAGAAATGACAGATAACAAATGTTTGGGAACTTTATGTTTTGTGAACCCAGAAGAAAAAATATTGTTCGGTATTGGTTTTAAAAATCCTATGCCTGTCAGCCGCTACTGGATATTTTGTGTGGAGGATTTTGGTGATGCTAATATTTTTGATATGTAGGAGGTTTTACTGATTCAGCATTTTCCAGTAGAGAAACTGTATTTAAATACACTGCTGACCAAATGATTTGTAACAAAATGTTTTTAAGATGTTGAACCAAACCATTTGGAGCATTTTTTTTTTCCTCTTGAAATGAAAACGAAGGATAAAGTTTGTTTTAAAAGAAAACATACAGTACAAATGCTGACTGAAATGTGACAGTTTTCAAGTTTGCAGGTTAGAAAACCCTTTATGTTGGCGAGACCAGCCTGAGTCTCTAATCCTTGGACTCCTTATTTGTATAAATTGTGGGTTTACTGTTTTGTGACTCTATTTATAATGATTGAAAATGATGGAACTGTGTCATTTATTGTAACTGCCAAAAACGCTTTTGATTACAGGGCATTTTCCCCATCTGGTAAAACTGACATTTCATTAATAAATAGTGTCTTTTTTTCCATTTCCTTATTTTTGCTTTGTGAGTTCATGGCAGGAAAACCTGCAGCAGTGATTGAACAGTACCAACATGAAAAATGTTAATTACTTTGACTAATGGGCCCATTTAACTTTTATATATGTCTATATGCAGAATTTTAAATCTGAACTTGCATGCAAAACAAAACAAAAAAGATTTTGGCCAAGTAACCAAATTAGAAATAATATGCCACAGCACACCTGAAACACTGACCACACTGAGTGTACTTTCCAAATATTACACCAGATGGAGCTCTTACAGTGTCAAAGAGACTTGCAGTCACTGACAGAAACAAACGAAACTCAAAAATGTTTTGAAGCTTTTAAACACATGGAGAATATTGTGAAACAGCCCCGTGACACTAGATAATATAGTAAATATAGTTTTATTTATGTATTTAACATCTAAGATAGAATAAAGCCTGTTGGGAAGGGAGAAATGTGCATAAAACTACTAGTGTTGCAACATGTTACACAACACACTTGATAGAGAAGCTTTAAAGTTATGACATTAAACATGGCCTAAATAAAATCCACATATATCCTTACCAACCACTTTATTATATTGTTGTTCATTCAAATATCTAATCAGCCAATCACATTGCAGCAAATGAGTGCATTTAGTATTGGAGATGATCTGCTGAAGTTCCAACTGAGAGTCAGAATAGAGAAGAAGGGTGATTTATATGAGTTTGAATGTGGGATGGTTGTTGGGGTCAGACGGGCTGGTCTGGTTATTTCAGAAACTGCTGATTTGCTGGGATGTTCCCGCATTACCATCTCTAGGGTTTACAGAAAATGGTCTGAAAATATCCAGTGAGCGACAGTTATCTGGGTGAAATGCCTTTGTTGATGCCAGAGGTCAGAGAAGAATGACCAAGTTGATAGAAAGGCAGCACTCGCTCAAATAACCGATCATTACAACCAAGATATGCACATATTACTTTAAACCTTGAAGCAGAAGCAGAAGATGACATTGGGTGTCACTCCTGTCAGCAAAGAACAGGAAACTGAGGATACCGTTCACACGAGGTCACCAAAATTGGACAACAGAAGACTGGAAAAACTTCTGATGAGTTTTGATCTCTGCTGTGATATTTGGATGGTACAGTCAAAATTTGGCGTGCCCCCAACATGAAAGCACGGATCCATCCTGCCTTGTATAAACTGTTCAGGCTGATGGTGGTGTACTGGTGTAAGATGTTTTTCTTGGCACACTTTGGCCCTTCAGTACAATATGAGCATCATTTAAACACCGCAGCATAAATAAGTATCCTTCCTCACCATGTCCATCCCTTTATGACTGCCGTGTACCCATCTTGTACACCCACTTGTCTTGTCTACCCACCCAATGCTTGCTTCCAGCAGGATAACACAACGTGTCATAAAACTCAAATAATCTCAGACCGGTTACTTGAACATGACACTGAATCCACTATACTCAAATGGCCTCCACAATCACCACATCTCAATCCAAAAGAGCACCTTTGGGTTTGGGTGTTTTGTGTCACGGATGGATGCGCAGCCAACAAATCTGCAGAAACTTGGATGCTATCATGTCAGCATGGACTAAACCTATGTGATGAATGTTTCCAATGACGTGCTAGTGAGGAATAAAGGCAATTCAGGATGCAGAAGCATCTCCAGCCTGACCTTATGAATGTGTCGATTCAGATTAGCTGGTGCTGACTCGAACAAACAATATGCTTTTTATGCCATAAAAGAAGTCTTAGAAGATTAGGGTGTAAACGCACTGTATAGGATGTTTATATTAAATCCTCAGTCTTTGTTTCTAATGAATATTTTAGAATATTACAAAAAATCAAGCTTTTTTGACTAAATGTAAATTGATTTTTAAAAAGAAGCTGTTTACAGTAAATTGCTGTGTCTGAGAAAATTAAGCATTCCACATTAGGGTCAGTGTTCAGAGTCATTGATGTGCTTTTCAGGGGTTTAAATCTTTATTCAGCTGAAGGTACAGGACCAGCCTTGAGAGTAATGAGAAAAGCTCTCAGTCAAAAATAAAGTGTCTTGTATCTGTTCTTCTCTTGTTGTTGGTGTCTGAATCTTAACATTTGGTCCAGAACATATGCAGCCTTTGATGCCAGGCTCTCCAGAGATGGGAATGATGCTAAAGTAGTTTCATTGAAATGTGCATTGGTCTTTGAAGATCTTTAGCCTAAAAGTATATCAAGTGTCTTTTTAATATCTGAGAGCTGAACCCATAAAAGTATCCTACAACTCTGACAGATTGTCTCTGTTTCCACTAATTCAAAAGCACTGACATATTTGCGTTATCTCTGTAAAGCACAGTCTTTTAAGTGTTTATCAGTGTTCTCGCGCCGAATATAGAAAGAAATATTTGAAGTTGCAACCTAGAAAGGAGCTCACATATAATCCTGCAGTGCCACATTGCATCTAAATTAAACAATGAGTGTCAGATGTGATCCTCATTAGCAGAGATTAACCCCTTTTATCCTAATTGGCGGGGGCTGCTGCTGTCGAGAAGCTCTCTTTCCCATAACAAATAGACGTAACAGCTGGGTGGTCTTGTTGAAGTGTTTATGGCTCACATTTCTTTTGCGCTTCTCCTCCTACATGTTTACAGAACAGCAGCACTGTTTGCCTTGTCTGCTTTGGGTGATAAACAAGTTTACAGAGTAAAAAATGCAAGCTGTGGTTTGAAGAAGGTACTGCTGCTGCACGGTGTATGTTTGCATATCCCAGGAGCACTTGTTCACAGGGTACTTAAAAATCCTTATTGTTATATAAATGGAATTACATTTTAAAAATCGGAATGTTAATTGGTTTAACACATGTGTTGAGAGAGTGCATGTAAAATGTGAGCCACAAGTAGAGCATTCCAAATAAGTTGGAACAACCATGGCTTGTGAAGCCTTTGCTCAGGTTCCTAAAGCGCAAAAGTATTCACTAAAAACATTCCTTCTGATCTGTGTGCTAGTTCCATTATTAGGTTAGTTTTTTGGATAAAAGACAGGTAAGTTTGGGGGTGTTAGTGGTTTGATTGACAATAGACTCTTTTCAGTTTACTCAGTACCATATTTTTTGGATTATAAGGCACACTTGAAATCCTTTAATTTTCTCAAAAATCGACAGTGTGCCTTATGTACAAATTCTGGTTGTGCTTACTGACCTCAAACCAATTTTATGTGGTACACGACACTTTAGAATCTGTCAAAAAATGTTTTTGTACGACTTTGGTAAGCTACGGAGCCGCACCGCTCGATGGGCTGTCGTAGCATTATGGCTACTGTAGTCAGGAGCCTCGCGGACTCATAGTAATCTGGGTCCAAAACTCCGTCCCCTTCAGGTCCCAAAGTCAAACGAGCACTGCGGCATCACTGAGAGTTGCAAACTGTCTAAATGATTTTGTCTTTAATAAAATAATCAGCATTGCTGCTTTACCAGGTGTAACAATTAAGTTTAACATCCAGGCATCCATAAAAACAGAATTTATTAAATTTAACGGCGTTAGAAGTTAGCAGAAAGTTAGCTCGTTAGTTTCCACCCATGTTCTGACTGAGAGATTTCTGAAAATAAAACATACAGCTCTGTTATCACTTCCAACATAAATGAAGACAGAAAACTGCACAGCAGTGACTTTTATAGGGTTACTGAAGTTGGACTAGCTGGTATATAATGATGTGCTATGTGATCACTAGCGACACAGCTACGTTAGCATGACATTAGCACAGTGAAGCTGAAGGATGAACGCCAACTTTTTTCCACTCTATAAAAGTTAACGTGAGGATTCCCGATGGTTAGGGACAAATGCAATCGCATGGCAGGATGCTGTAAACGGACCAAACTTCAGTCAGGAGAACAACTGAGATAATCCATCCACAATACGAGGTTAGTCATTAATATACTGCAACAACATGGGAATAGAGCAGCTGCGAGAGAATTCAACATTAATGAATCAATGTTACGGAAGTGGAGGAAGGAAGAAGAATGAGTTGAGTTGTTTGACTTATATGACTGTTTTCTTTTGCTTAATGCGCCTTATAATCCAGTGTGCCTTATGTATGAAAACAGACCTGTTCATCGACAGTGCACCTTATTATCTGAAAAATACGGTAAGTAAATATTAAACTAATGTTTTCTATTCTTTATTTGCATGTCTAGTGTCTGGTAGGTTTCCCACTTGTCCTGTTTCCCACATACAGTGGGGAAAATAAGTACAAAACACATCAACATTTTTTCAGTAAATGTATCACTAAGGGAGTTATAGAGTTGTTTTTTTCACCAGATGTTGGTAACAATGCGAGTAATCCACACATGCAAAGAAATCAAAACAAATAATTCTATAAATTAAGTTATGTGTGATAATGTGGAGCGATACAGTGAATTAGTATTGAACATGTGAAGAAAAGCATGTGCAAAAGGGCAATTCAAGAAACCAGCTGAAATATTTCTATTTTTAGAAAGCAATCCTGCCCTCTTAATAACAGCCTTTTTCTATGTCATCAATTAGGTTCACCAGCATCTGCTGAAAATTTCATGTCAGTAGCTCCATTAGAAATATATAAACACCAAGAAAAATGTTTTTTCCCCACTGTGAGAAAGATGGGTATATCAGAAGCTATCTCTTGGCCTCATTTAGGCTCCATTGCAAATGACAGGGGTAATCATGCTACGTGCTTTTCCGTATTTTGACTGTCCTATGCCTTCAGTAGTAGGCCTGCCCTTTGTTTTCTCCTTTTCAGGTTCTAATTAGCAGCTCTCCCATCTAATAAAGGAAATAACTTCACCTGATTGGGAGCATATGCAAGCTGATTTCCTTCAGAAATGTGTCTCTCTCTTCCTGGAACACTTGTTTTTTATTTGCTTTGGCTTGACTTTGTTGTAGTTATTCCTAGTTTAAGCCACATGTAGCTTTAGATCCGTTTTCTTTTGTTCACCATTTTTGAATTATGATCAATACATTTTTGCTCTGTAACTCTACTTTTTTTGTTACATCCTAAATGAGCCAGGCATAACAAATGGGGGCATGTCCAGGATTCAAACCATAATCGCATATACTGAACAAGTATAAGCAAAGGGTTATAGATACAAGTTTAAAAACCCAAAATTCAAATAAATAATAGAAGATTAGTAAAAACGCATAACTTTTCAGGATAATGTGGATACAGTGTTGAAGTAAGCTGTCTCAGTATTGTGAAGGTAATGGATATATTTTAAAATAGGAAGAATAATGATAGAGCAATAAAATAGCTCACACAGAAAACCCAAAAGTAGTAGATACATTCATCTATCCTCGTATCCATTTCAGAGTCGTAAGGGGCTGGAATCTATCCCAGCTGTCATGGAGGGAAATGCAGGCTACTGCGGACAGGTCACCAGTTTGTCACTGG
Source organism: Neolamprologus multifasciatus (assembly GCF_963576455.1). NCBI lineage: Eukaryota > Metazoa > Chordata > Actinopteri > Cichliformes > Cichlidae > Neolamprologus > Neolamprologus multifasciatus. The sequence goes on along the minus strand of NC_140447.1, from coordinate 18,810,768 downwards.
GAATACACAGAGAGACAGATCACCATTCATACCTATGGGCCATCTGGAATTATCATTTAACCTAACCCCACTAACACCATGTCTTTGAACTGTGGGAGTACTTAAGTGTCAGAAATCGCAAGCAGACAAAGGAAGAAGGTACATAATGGATAATTGTTTTCCCCTTATAGATAATTATTTGAAATAAATTATTGACTAAATTATTTAAGCTGAAAAATGTATGTGTTTTTTGGTATAGATAAAAAAAAAAGGTTTGAGTACCAAGTATTGATCAAACTGCTGAAAATAGGTGAATCATAAGTTGAAACTGATAAATTCTAAACATACAAGTAAAACATAACGTAAGTAAAATCTGACTTCCCCTAAAACCCGGCCAAACCCACCTTAACATCAGCAGTGGGATTGGAAACATTACTTAGAGAGGTTCTGATTGTGATTTACACTTTTATAATGACATCCATTTAAATACATTCAAAGGTGTATTATTGACATGATTTGGTTAAATTTAGTTTTTCGGTCCGAGAGGGTTAACATGACTGTGACCGCAGAAACTCACCAAAAAAAACGTTATTCAGAAGTTATTCAAAAGTGTCCTGTTTAATGCGATTGCAGGGTCTGGTCTTCTGAAGTAGGACTGTATGAAATTACTCTCAGATTTAATCAAGGTGAGTCACTCTGACAGCCATTTCTATCCTTTTAATCTTTGTCTCAGGTTCACTGCTCAGCTGACAGCCTACACTTTGGCTTTTCCCATTAATTTCAGACGCATCATTCATCTTTCATTCCAGGTGCCACGAGTGTTACAGTTTCCCCGGGGAGGCCTTCAATATCAAAAGTGTAAAAAAATATGATGGACTTTTCTCCTTCTCTCTTTATTTCATTAGCTGTGGGCAGCAATGAACTTCACATTTAAAGCTTACATTTTCCTTATTGTATTTGTGACTACAGTGCAGGTTTTTAAATGAACAGATTTCTTGGTTGGGCGCATATCAACACACCAAATCATCCAAATCCTCCATGATACACTGTCAAATTCAAACCCTATGTTTTTAGATTTTGGAGTCTCTGTAAGGAAGCACTTATTATTTTCATCCAGACACCTTTTCAGTTTTGCATTCTGCACTCTTTAGATGTCTACTGTTGCAAAAATAATAGCTAAGGTTTTACATTCTCATCATGTTCCAGCTGTGATGTGGTGAATCTAAGTCTGGGACTCCAAACCTTAAGGCAAAACCACATTTTCCTCATGCTTATCATACGTTTAACAATTCAGAAGCCCTGAGTCTTTGATGTTCCTTGCTCAGGGATCCAGCTTGGCCATTTCTACACAGAATAATATAGACATACACGTTTATTTTTATGCCACTTGAATTTGAAGCCTATCAGACAGAGTTGACTAAGGACCCATGTCTGCCATGGATTGATATTATAACTCATGAAGCTGACAAATATTCAGTTTTTAAGGACTTTAAGATGTTCTCTGTAAAGCTAAGCCTCAAAGTTCATTCTTGACTTTTTAGAAACAGAGGATGAGAACCAATTTCACCACAAAGTCAAGTTATCTGTTGCTGGAGCAATCAGAATGGTGATAGAGTTTAGTGAATTGAAATCCTAATTTGCTTGTTCAATTAATTGTTCCCTGATGAGTTTGTGAATTGTTGGGACAGGGGCTGCAGAAGGCGGGAAAACTAAGTGGTGCTAAAATGAAACAGCCAGAGGGTTTCTCAGTCATAAAGATGAACGGAGGTTCAGCAATCTGCAAAAAGAACAAAAGCAACACACAAAAAACAACAATGAAGCGTCTACAAATTGTGGAACTATTTCAGAATAATAAAAAATTGTGAAGACTTGAAATCTCTCGTTATCCACAGCACATAACATCATTGAAAGATTCAGAGAATCTGGAGAAATCTCTGTGCACAAGGTTAAAAATAATATTGGAAGCCCATTATTATCAGGCCCTGAGATAGCACTGCATTAAAAGCAGGAACGATTCTGTCATTGAAATCACTTTGCAGTAAGGAGAAGGACCATCAGTTGTCATTAGCACTCAGTTCAAAAGCCTGTATGACTGATATGTATAGTATGTGGGTACGTTTCATCAAACTGGCAAGTTCTAAATCTGGAAAGGCACCATCAGTGCTGAAGGTATACTCAAGTTTTGGAGCAACAATTGCTCCCATCCAGCTGAAGGCCCTGCATATTTCATAGTGGTAAACTTAGTCTTGTCCCAACTTTCTTGAGATGTGTTATTGCCATCAAATTCAAAATGAAGTAATATTTTTCTTAAAATGCGGCATTTTTCTCAGTTTAAACATTTGATATGATTTCTATGTTCTGCTGTGAAAGAAACTTGGGTTTCATTGCGTTCCATTTTATTCACATTTTTCTCAGCATACTGACGGTTTTGAGCCTCTGAAAATGGGGGGCTGTGAATAAAAATGGCTGTAAAGCCTAAACGGTTATTGCAATACTTTTGCTACAGCGTTTGAATTAAAGCTGAAAGTCTGCACTTTTCTAAACATCTTTTCATGCATGTAAAGAGCACACGTTGAGCTCTGTGTGTTTCATTTGCCCTTTTCTGGTGTTGATGTAAAGCCTTTTAAAAAAAAATACCCCCCATAATCCCATTACTTTACTCTTGCTTTCATCCACCTCCTGTCCTTTTATAAGAACACAGAGATAGACAGAAATTGGCTCTTCTATCAGTCCCACACTAACTGCTCCTGTGTGAGCTATCTACAAAGCTGCTGCAAATGAATATTAGAAAAGCAATCAGATGAAAAGTCATTATTTTAAAACACAGTCTGCTTTTTAAACAGGTATATTTTAGTTTTTTCTTTAGTTTCTTTTTTTTAAATTTGAAGTTGGAACTTTGGTGGATTCACGACATTGCTGCAGGGCTTTTAAATCTAAATCTGATAATGCAAGCAAAACCTATTTTTGATACAGTTGTGCGTTAAGTGTTAATTAAATTGATTTAGCTGCACAGAAATTCCACATTAAGGCACAAGAACTTTCAAACAATACAAATACTTGACCCAGACAAGACTTTAAATGCTATGTGAGTAATAATTTCCATTGATGAATTGTGCATTCATTTCATACGTGAGATCAAGGTTCCCGTGATTGTATAAATGTGTGGTGTAATTTCCCAAGCTTGTTTACACCCTGCCTGGTTAGGCATGAATCATGCCCAACCAGGCAAATGTGCTGGTGGTGATAAATCACTGTATGTATACTGAATATGAGCACATGTGTTTCATTCTAATTAACTGGGGTGTGATTTAATCATAGCTGAGCATTTTTTTTTTTTAAAGCAAGATGAAAGAGCAGCTCGGCAGCCATAGAGATCGAAAGGAAAAATGACATCCTATACCTTACATTACAGGTGTCAGAGGTTGCAAACTGAACTTTGACCTCAGTGATCGATCTGCTTGTTTCTGTTACTCTATGTTATAGAGCCTGGTTTCAAAATGTAGATGAAAAGAGTCCCTTCATGTGCTGCAACCTGTTTTGACCGACCACTTAGTATCCCACATGATGATATAAGTTTACACAAAATGCACTTTTAGCATTAAATCAGCATTTTGACATCACACTGGTGGAGGTTTGCTTTTAAACTAATATATATCCAATTATTATGATGTTAGTGCAACAGTGCTGAAAAAAAAAGAAGATATTTTAGCACTGAACATCTCCTTAAGAATTTCAGGTGGATATCTCCTGTGTTTCTGAAGTGACAAGGACTCAAAAATACTCAAAAAATGCAACATTTTGACCCATATGTACTGTAAGTTTTCAGGGTTTATTTAAAGATGCCAAAGTTATTTTACATTAATTAAATAAATAGTGAATCAGCTGGTTGTGAGGGGGTCAGGCGGTGGCACTGATTGAGTTTTCAAAAGAGTGACCTAATGGCATTGCCTTTATTTATGATGTAAGGGCAGTTATGTAACATAAGTAATTTACCTGTAACCGATTTATTAGACTACCTGTCATAAAAATAAGAAAACGCTATTTTTTATGTCTGTCAAAAAGTTGTTTAAAAGTAATACTATACAGTTATTTATTAGGTGATTTACCTGAAAAAAATGACAATTTAGTTTCATGTTTGTGACCAAAGGACCTGTCGTGTATACAATATTGAAGGGTTGGTGACATTTTATTTACAGTGATTTCTCTCTCATCTGGACCCAGTGACCTCCTGATATAGGGAGAGGCTGATTACTGGATCAGCCCCAGCCAGCCTCCCCGGCACTGGCCCCTGAACCCACTGCACCGCCCCTCCTCTGCATCGGAGCCCCAGACCACACTCCACGCAACCATGTAGATAAAAACAAATCAATTCAAATTCATGGATTTGTCCATAGTGGCTTTGTTGCTGTGTGTGCACATGGCAGTCGTCTCAGTCCTGCCTCAAGTGTGTGGAGGTGGCTGCTTGAGGGAAAATACTGGGGAGTTTACGTGGCAGAATATCTTTGGGGGTCATTGAGCCGGGTCAGTTCAGGGCCACTGTGTTCTTTAAAATCACCAAGTCATGGTTGGCATGCTAATGTGTGAAATGGTCATAAAGTTCAAGGTGAGAAATCAAAGTTTATTGTAACACACTCGTTATATGCAAATCACTGCTATTGCTCCTCATATGACATAGAAAGTCTAACATTTGTCATCAGTCAGTGGGTATATTTTTGTGAATTACAGCCAGTTACTGGAGCCATCCCATACACGGGGTACAATAACTCAGTCCTAGATTTGCACTACTTATGGAAAGTAGGCAAACCTTCAGTATTTATTACTGACTCTCAGCCACAGATCAGGTCGGATTTGGCAGACAATGTCTCTTTTAATCAGCAGATGTGATCAAAACAGCCTCACAGAGCTCACTTGTTTGCTCAGTCGTTCACCTTTCCAAGCTTCTCCTTATTTGTCACATGAATATTTAACCAGTGCCATGAATACTGAATGATGCTCAAAGGCAAGACACCTGTCTCGCATTTTAAGAGTCACAGGGAATCTGAAAATAACTTCATCCGTCTTCTGTCTTGTCTGCATCCCACGCTGTCGTCATGAAATCTCACAGCTGTGACCTTACATTGACAAATTTCAAAGTCTAGACCAAAAGTAGTCCAAACATTTCATCTGACTGCACGATATTCAGCAGCATAGCATAAATGTACAAAGATGATCACACACAAGCCTCAAGGTTCTTCTTTTTATTTTCTGCATTGAATTTCATGCAGAATCCTCCAAAGCGGTTAATCCATTTATTTACATTTGCTACCTTTCCAGTGAATTGGTAATCACATTACATGCAAGCTCAATTTGCCTTCATGGACAGAGCTAATGAAAAATGAAACCCAAAAGCAGCTGATCAGATGACGCAGATGTCAAACAACTGAACTCTTCAAGTCTTTACAAATCTTATTGGCATAAATTATTATTTTATGTCAAGAAGTTTATATTTTGTCAGGATTGTTCAAGATTTGTGCGATTTCAGTGAGTTCTTCCATTGTAAACCACTGGCCCGCCCTTGGTGAAAGATACTCTCTAAATATATGTATAAATATATGTCGCCCACTTACAGTGGGGCAAAAAAGTATTTAGTCAGCCACCGATTGTGCAAGTTCCCCCACTTAAAATGATGACAGAGGTCAGTAATTTGCACCAGAGGTACACTTCAACTGTGAGAGACAGAATGTGAAAAAAAAATCCATGAATTCACATGGTAGAATTTGTAAAGAATTTATTCGTAAATCAGGGTGGAAAATAAGTATTTGGTCAATAACAAAAATACAACTCAATACTTTGTAACATAACCTTTGTTGGCAATAACAGAGGTCAAACGTTTACTATAGGTCTTTACCAGGTTTGCACACACAGTAGCTGGTATTTTGGCCCATTCCTCCATGCAGATCTTCTCAAGAGCAGTGATGTTTTGGGGCTGTCGCCGAGCAACACGGACTTTCAACTCCCGCCACAGATTTTCTATGGGGTTGAGGTCTGGAGACTGGCTAGGCCACTCCAGGACTTTCAAATGCTTCTTACGGAGCCACTCCTTTGTTGCCCGGGCGGTGTGTTTTGGATCATTGTCATGTTGGAAGACCCAGCCTCGTTTCATCTTCAAAGTTCTCACTGATGGAAGGAGGTTTTGGCTCAAAATCTCACGATACTTGGCCCCATTCATTCTGTCCTTAACACGGATCAGTCGTCCTGTCCCCTTGGCAGAAAAACAGCCCCATAGCATGATGTTTCCACCCCCATGCTTCACAGTAGGTATGGTGTTCTTGGGATGCAACTCAGTATTCTTCTTCCTCCAAACACGACGAGTTGAGTTTATACCAAAAAGTTCTACTTTGGTTTCATCTGACCACATGACATTCTCCCAATCCTCTGCTGTATCATCCATGTGCTCTCTGGCAAACTTCAGACGGGCCTGGACATGCACTGGCTTCAGCAGTGGAACACGTCTGGCACTGCGGGATTTGATTCCCTGCCGTTGTAGTGTGTTACTGATGGTGACCTTTGTTACTTTGGTCCCAGCTCTCTGCAGGTCATTCACCAGGTCCCCCCGTGTGGTTCTGGGATCTTTGCTCACCGTTCTCATGATCATTTTGACCCCACGGGATGAGCTCTTGCGTGGAGCCCCAGATCGAGGGAGATTATCAGTGGTCTTGTATGATGTTGATTTTTTTCACACCAAGCTGCTTGCCTATTGTAGATTCACTCTTCCCAGTCTGGTGCAGGTCTACAATTCTTTTCCTGGTGTCCTTCGAAAGCTCTTTGGTCTTGGCCATGGCGGAGTTTGGAGTCTGACTGGTTGAGGCTGTGGACAGGTGTCTTTTATACAGATGATGAGGTCAAACAGGTGCCATTCATACAGGTAACGAGTGGGGGACAGAAAAGCTTCTTACAGAAGACGTTACAGGTCTGTGAGAGCCAGGGATTTTCCTTGTTTGAGGTGACCAAATACTTATTTTCCACCCTGATTTACGAATAAATTCTTTACAAATCCTACCATGTGAATTCATGGATTTTTTTTTCACATTCTGTCTCTCACAGTTGAAGTGTACCTCTGGTGCAAATTACTGACCTCTGTCATCATTTTAAGTGGGGGAACTTGCACAATCGGTGGCTGACTAAATACTTTTTTGCCCCACTGTATGTAAATCTGATTATTCTTTCTTTGCTTAACTGAATAGCTGAAGCCCCGGGAGGGGAAAAAAGTGTATTGTGTAAGTTTTAAGATATTTTGTTCTTCTCAGGGCACTGTGACCTGTAACGGCACAAAATGAAGGGAAAAAGTACAGCCATTTACTGGGATAATACTTTTGTGTGGGCTGCAGAGAGGGAGTGTTTTCAACCCATTGGGTTGTCTGCTACAAACACGCTGTTGCCACAAGAATCGAATGTACTGCCTTGTGATGATATTATGCACTCATATTAGCTGAAATTTGTCCTGAAATAGACACATTTATATTTGCTAAACATGATCAGAATTGCTGGTAAAAGAGGAAATGGGTGTAAAATGTGAATATTTAAGTATACAAGGAAAGGAGGGCAGATCTTTGTTCTTATTGCAGGCATTAGCATATTCGCATGAAAAACTTGCTTTAAGTGAGTGTTCCTGAGAGTTATATAAAGAAATAACTGACTTAATTGCCTAAGACCTGAACTCTTCCACGGCATGCATTTTTAATTTCTCTTTGATATTTGGGCATATTAGGGCCCGATGAATGTAAAAACAAAGAATGACAAGATTTTTTTTTTATACCTTATTTATGTTTTTAAGAAAAATAAGAGACACATATGAGGATATTGGTTTAAAATTTTGATAGAACAGTAGCAGTATAATGTCCTCGTAAGTGGATATCAGGCCCATGTAGAGCAAAATTGAGTATTTTAGTCTAAATAACCCAAAATGTGATGTCCACATATGTGGACGCCAGGTCCTAGGAGGTTAAAGCCGAGCCTTTGTTGAGTAGCCAAAAGCCCTTATGAAAATAAGCCTTACTTTGGTAACAAAGGCATGGTATAGCATATCTTTCACACAAAAAGCTCATTTTGCGTTAAAGGTATAGGAATTTAAAACAATACTGAAGCACAGAGGAACTTTACAAAGGGACACTAGACTTCCACTTTCTCGTGTGTTTCTGAATAATTTATTTCATACAATACACGAGGAAAAAGGTTTTTTGGTAAGGTAAGTTTTTTGCTGATATAACACCTTTAAAGTTACACATTAAAATGGCAAAATTAATTAGCATATTAAGCAGTTTTTAAAAGGAAAGCATGGCTTTATGTGTACACAGATGCGAGCAAATTGTACAACTGCAGATTTACAATGTAATGCTTTACACCAGTCTTACACAAACCGCACAACAGCAAACCAAACAAATGATCTTAAACCCAGATATGCACAACACATTATCCAGTTAACAAAAAATCAGATTTACATTGCGCATAGTTACTCTAAGTGCACTCTTTTATATATATATTATCCCTTTTTAATGTTTGGTAACCAAAACAATCAACCCAAGAGACATATGTGACTGAATTTGAGAAACACTGTCTAATATAATTGCTTTCCCACTTTGTACACATCTATTTACATTCACCATTTTAAGAGGTATACTGGAAAATTCACAAAATTACACTAAAGTTACTGACGACAAAAGACAAACGCTAAAAATGTAAGAGTATTAAAGTACACACTTATAAGCAACGTGGAAAATGACATTTTAATCTCTGATTCTCTTCCACAATGTGCCTTTTGTCGTGGCTGGCCCTCCCCAAGTGTGGTTCTGTCGGAGGTTTCTTCCTGTTAAAAGGGTTTTTTTTTCTTCCCACTGTCGCCAAATGGTCACTCGTAGGCAGTCGCCTGATTGTTGGGGATTTCTCTGCATGGTCTATAACTTGCAATATCAAGCAACTTGAGGTGACTGTTGTTGTGATTTGGTGCTTTTTGGCAAATGTGTCTATTTGCCTTAATGCTGCGACTTAAATTGACTCATGTGTGCACACTAAATATGAAGCTAGAGTCAGTAATGTTTGTGAACTATTTGGAATTCCTAGGGTTCATGCATTATGTGGTCTGGTTATCATGTAACTCAGAACTAAAAACGCAGTCTAACTAAACTACACTGTTAAAAAAATAACCCTTAATCGTCATAATGTAACACAAAGTTAAACTTCAGGCACATTAATCTATCCAGTTAGGAAATATAAACCACTGTGAATTTGCACAGTTACAACAGGTGCAACAGGTGAAAGACAAGAACAGGACAACCCTCCCCCCCCAATAATAATAATGGATTGGATTTATATAGCGCTTTTCAAGGCACCCAAAACACTTTACAATGCCACTATTCATTCACTCTCGCATTAACACACTGGTGGAGGCAAGCTACGGTTGCAGCCACAGCTGCCCTGGGGCAGACTGACAGAAGCGAGGCTGCCATATCGCGCCATCGGCCCCTCTGGCCAACACCAATAGGTGGTAGGGTAAAGTGTCTTGCCCAAGGACACAACGACCAGGACAGAGAGCCTGGGGATCGAACTGGCGACCTTCCGGTTACAGATACGCTTCCCAGATACGCTTCCCAACCCTGAGCCACAGTCAGGGGGCTGCTCATTACAAGAGCTATCACCTGCACCCCATTCCAGCTCACCTGGGGTGGCACATCCATACGTGCTGTTATAAGGTTGACTATGGGACTCAGAGCCTTTAGTTGTTCTGCAGCGAGACTTTGGAATACACTTCCACCAGATCTCCGGACGACAAACTCTCTCTCCACTTTTAAATCCCATCTTAAAACCCATCTATTCAAAATTGCATATCCTTCATCATGATTCAATCTTAGTCTATTTTGTCCTTGTTTAGCTTTTATACTTGCTTTTATACTTTTATACGTGTTTTTTTATTTTTCATTTACCTTATTTTTTTATTTTCTTTGTACTAATGTAAGGTGACCCTGAGGGTCTTTAAACGCGCCTATAAATAAAGTTTATTATTATTACTATTACTAAGGTTAGCCACCCTCACAGAGTCCAGCTCTGACAGTTTGTTAGGACGTGCCACACTGGAGGAGTTGGACTACCTGTGAAACCTGAATGGACAGAATGTGTCATAATAGTTTAACTGTCTTTGTGTTACACTGTGTTGATCAAGTCTTCCCTTAAATTTTCTGAGTGGTGTAATAATACAAAATCAGCAGTACTTTATATAACTCTTTGTATGTCATTGATTGAACACAAACACACACTGTGATAATATCTCTACCAAAACTCTATCTGGAGTCAGGTGTTTCAATCAGGGAGGCTTTAAGTGCAGTGAAAAATAGCCAGACTTTTCTCAAAAGAGGTTGGCTGGTGTGATCCATGCTTTGATCGCAAACATCTTCAGGAGACCACAAAGACAAGAATCGTTATAGAGATGCCTGAAGCAGAAAATCACTACTAAAGCATTTCAAACAACCTTGGTGTTCAGAAATGCACAATAAGACAAACTTTTTACAAACTAAAGAACTGCTGATATTCTGTGGGTGTCGTGAACATTTTATTCAATCTTAAAGGAGGTGAAAGAGAGAGAACAAAACACCTGTAGCTTGTTAAGACCTTGTCCACTAAGAACACTGAACAAGAATGGGGTTAATAGAAGGACAATATGGAGGAAAACGTTATTCTTAACAGAGACAATCTCCTGTAGACGAGTGAAACAAAATCTGACACCCAACAATCATTGAGGAAATTATTTGTTTAAATTTGGATCATGTCTGGGTAGCAGAGCGCATGACATGAAGCTTAAAGTGAATGATTAATGCACCAAGACCATGACCCAAAGCACAAAAAGTAAATCAGCAATAAATTCATGTTTTGCTAAAGTCCTGACCTTAACCCCGCTGAACTGCTGTGGCATAATCAGAACATGGACATGCCACAACATCCCAGAAATGCTAATGAATGCACTTGTAGAGAATAATGGTCAAGAACTGACCTACCTATTCCAACCTGCAATGATTACTTCCCATTAAAATGAAAAGTCCAAACGTTCGTGTTACTAGTTTAATTGGGCTGGTTGTTTGAAATTGTCCCTTGGAAGGTGAGTAGACCAAGAATTAATGAAGTAATGCATGTTTTCTGTGTACAGTAACTTACTGGTTCTTTTGATATGAGTGTGATTGCAATTTTTGAAATCTTGGACGGAAAGATTGTACAGCATCCATTTTTAAAAGTACACATTTAAAAACTGAATTGGGTGCACAACTTTGAATTTACCATCAATTGTAGCAAACTCCAAGAGGGTCAACAGTATAAATACAGTGCTGAAGTTTCACGATGTCTTTTAATTTGACAAGGTCAAGGCCCATTATTCTTCTTGTTACTGATCATGATTGACTACACGTGGTAGGTTCTAGTTGAATCTCTTGGAGCCATTTCTACTGCAAATACTGCAGATTCCAGGAAAATCGTTCAAACAATTGTACATAAGTTATAGTCCTGTTACCACTTTGCCAAGGTCTAGAAGAAGACTGAAAATGTCACCCTTAGATTAGAACAAATTGGTTAGATGTTCAGGAACAAGGCAGGAACCGCCAAGGATTACGTGTCACTGTCCACAGTGAAGTGCTGATCAAGAAAGAAGTCGCTGCTCCAAAATCGACACCTTCAAACTCAAATTTGCAACTGCACATTTCAGTCGAGTTTGAAGGAGAAAGGTTTTAGACAAAGGCAAAGATTGAGTTGACAAAGGCAAGAATTATGTTTGCAGGAGTAAAGGTGAAAAACTAAGACTTCTGTGCAAACTGTCAAGTGATGTCAATGGTGGTAGCATCATGCTCTGGGGCTGTTTTGCTGCCAGTGTTCAGTGTTCAGCTTACGTATATATTTGAGCCTGCATGGATACTTTTGAATGTTCATCACCAAAAATCCGAAAATAAATGAAACGTGTGCACCCAGTTATTTTTAATTAATTATAAATGTATGCTGTTCAATCATTCCACCTTGGAAAGAGAACGGTTCAAAGAAGTCATTAATAGGCCAAAATTAGCACGATGAGTGTATGTAAACTTCTGACCACAATATGAAAGCGGTTCCAATCTTTTTCCTTTTCTCTAAAAGTATAATTATTACTTTCAGCAATCTGAAGGCGATATATTGATATTCAATATTTCCTTGACACATATTACCACATTAGGGTTTTTTTTATTCTTAAACTTAATGATGATCTAAACCTTTAAATCACTGGTGGGTTGAGATGATTAAAGCCGGATTCCCCCGTTGTTCCCTCTAGAATGAACAAGCCTTACTTTCAAACCTACGCGAGCTCAAAATCACAAAGACAGCATCGTTGTGACAGGGCCAGTCATCCTTGTCACTTTGCTTTGCTTTGCATACAGGATCTAACATTCTCTGCTGACTTGTCAAGTTCAGACTCCTCCGATGGAGAAGTAAGTCTGAACCTGAAGAATTCAAAAAATATTATTCATAATGGCAAAGTTTTAAATCCTGTCATACTTTAATTTGAACAAACGACACTTAGTGATTCATTACTATTATTATAACCACAATGTGATGTGTATGGCACAAGCATTCCAAGTTTATTTACACTGCATTTACTCTTATTTACTCTTCCCAAGTAAATGTAAACATTCAAGGAATGAGCTGCATATGGACATCTCCTCTTCAGAGCTGCTGTACTGCCCAACAGCCAGCAAAGACTAGACTGCAGAAGTCGGTTCAACACACCAAACCCAGGCACTCGTCAGTGAACGACACAAAACCGCCACAGTGCCCTAAATAATGAAAAATATCTACCTAATCATAGGCTCAGAATCGCACACGCCAAGAGGGAAGGCTGTGTTGATAAAAGAAGGCAAAGGGCAACCGGTCTCTCATGAGCATGATAGTGCAGAGAAGGGCATTTGTGCTCCAAACACATCATTGTGAATCAGCATCACTTGGTCTGAAGCCTAATCTGTTTGGCATTTATGGAAATAAAGTTTCCTGCTCTGTAAGCCTGTCTTTTTATCTTTCTTCCTACACAGCAAAGGGGGGGAGTATAGTATTATGCTTATTTTGGATACTCTAAAGTATGTTTTAAAGCAAATTTTCCAGCACTATTTACATTCAGCACTCAAACACACCCTCACAGTCCAGTTCTGGTACAGTACCTTTGTTAGCCTGTGATGCTGCTGTTAGAAAAATACATCACCTCAATTTCTTCCAAAGCTTTAGCACCAAACTTGACTATTTGGAGCTGCAGGAGTGCACAAGGCTCAGAGTTACACCAGCCCACTCACCTAAGCACACATGATATTTAAAGAATAAGAGCTGTAGTGATATGACTTGAATTCACCTGTACAGGTGACCTGCGCAAAAATGACTCTCTCCGCAAACGCTTTGTTTGTTAAGCAATGTGCAACTTACCTTCTCATTTAAATGTATTTTTTGGAACAGTTACAAACTGCTTCAAAGCTGATTATGGTCACATCGTGTCCTTATATCTCTTTTTCCAATCCTTTCATCACTTTCCATCTTCTGCACCACACACGACCCAAGAGTACTTATGGTAAAGCTTATATATGCTGCGATGTTCTGCCTAATGTTTGGCATGAGAGCATTTTGTACAGCATTTTGTGTGTCTGTGTCTCTGCGACTCAGATGCTAGACAAGTCATCGTGACAGGATAATGAAGCCCGGCGAGTTTTCGGGCTGCACCGTGTCAACATGGTGATCTGGGTGCTGAAGTTGTTGCTGCTGCCAATAGACGGGTGCTGGTATTTGGTGTCTGAGCCCATGTATCTCTGCAGGTGCCACCTCCTCCACTTTCTCTTGATCTCTCCTTGGACCTGAAACCGATTAGATCAAAAGGGACAATTACATGTTTATTCAGTAAGTACAGCTACATGTTCTTTACCAACATAAAACATTACTGGGAATTCACTGATAATGTTTTTTTGACACTGAAAAAAAGACAACAAAATATACCATAAATTAACATTTTGAGTTATTATCTCAAAATTTTGACTTTATTTACATGGCTTTTTTTTTTTTTTTTTTTACTTTTGTTGATGATCACTGTTTTAAAAGACAACTTTGTCCATGTGAAAAGCAAAGCAACTGGTGTATAGGTCAGATCTGTTCTCCTGGCCAATTAGAAGTCTAGTGAAAAAAAGCTGGTATTTACATCATGCTTTTCTACTCTAAGTGAGCACTTAAAGTGCTTTTTACTACAAAAAACATCCATATTTTGTCCTTGTCCACGCATTAATGCAGAAACAGAGTTTAAAAAACAAAACCTAAACCTGGGAGGAGACTTTCAAAAGCTCTGACCTAAAACAGAGTTTATATGTTAACAAAAGGACAAAATGCTGCCAAATGTTTTCCAAAATACCCGTGCACATGTGGACAGGCCCTGCTGTTACTCCCTACATACCTCTGTCATTCTCCAAGTGTTTTTGAACACTATTCTATGATTGAATAATCGACTATAAAAACTGTAGATCTCTTAAAAGCGGGTGAGCTGCATTTTAATTAAACAGAAAAACTAATTGGTTGGCGTGATTTTCAGCAGCAGACGAAGCTCAAGGACGGAGGGGAAAAAATGAAAAGCACCCAGAGAAAATCCACAGAATTAAATGCCGCCAGCGCTGAGGTGGTGCGCCATTAAAAGCAGTACCCGACACTGACATTAGTTTTCATTTAGACCATGTCAGAGGGAGGAAAGTGAACCAAACAATAAGCAGACCTTCTGCTGGAGGATTGAATATTTTTAAATGTGCCTTTTTTGTTGTTTTTTTGCAGATATTTTCTTATGTTGGAACATTATCTACAGTCAGTTGCAGGTTTTGGAAATTTGTTGCTTTTTTGTGTCATGTATTACAGGTTAAGGGGCTGTGCCAGGTGTTTGTGTTATTCTGCACACTGTACACTTCTATTACTGGATTAGACTATATTCATTTTTCCCTAAATAGTGCATGCATCTCCAAGGTCTCCCTTCACTCTCTGAGTATGTGTGTGCATATGTTTCCCTGTTTATGTGGCACTGCTCCAGCTCCCACTGGACTCTGGCTGGCACACCTGACACTCATCGACTAATCAACCCGCCCCTCCCACACACATGCTGTGTCCCAATTCAGGGTCTGCACGCTTGAAGTACGCATTTTAAGTGCGATTACGTCACCGCCACGCGACGACGGCTGTCCCAATTTGAAGTGTACTTCAAATGCATACTCCAAATGCGCCGTCGATTTCCCCAAATATCAAGCGTGGTCCGGTGCACGCTTCGTGGTCCCATATATCCCACAATTCATAGCGCGGCGGTGGGTGTGGATAATTTTGCCGCAAAATACGGCAGAAGGGAGCTGCCGAAGAGTGAACTGTCAAAAGTAAGTACTGAATATGACCTCACTTATTTATGTGTGAATGTTTAATAACGAAAAACATTAAAACATTGCTGTTGGCCACATATCGACAAAGTTATGTGATATATATATCATAATAATCTGACAATACTATAATATTGGCCATATTATATTTACATTACCACAGTGAGATGATTTTAGTCTCATGAACAACATTAGCTAATTGTTATTTACTAACTAATCTTGAAATAACTGTTCAGTACAGAAATGAAGCCCAACAATCATGTTTTACAGTCCTGTGGTCTCAGCCTCAGATACTCAACTAATCAAAGCGATGTCATGACAAAAATGAATGACCAACAAAACATTTTTTTCTCCTTCATTTATGTCACACAATCTCTGTTTCTCGCGGTTAGTATCATGGTTGCTAGGCAACCTGAACAGCGCAATGTAGGCTAAACCGTCCCATTTCACAAGCCTCTCACTTCCTCACTTCTCGTACTTATAGTATGTACGTAGTACGCGTAGTGCGCGTACTTCAAGCGTGCAGACCCTAAATTGGGACACAGCCACAGTCATCCACACACACACTCGCCATCATGTGCTTTCATCGGCAGCAGCGATGAGAACACTTAGGCTTCACATTTATTTCTCTAGGTCAGGGGTGGACAATCTCAGTCCACGAGGGCCGGTGTCCCTGCAGGTTTTAGATCTCACCTTGGGTCAACACACCTAAATCACATGATTAGTTCGTTACCAGGCATCTGGAGAACTTCAGGACATGTTGAGGAGCTAATTTAGCCATTTAAATCAGCTGTGTTGGTTCGAGGACACATCTAAAGCCTGCAGGGACACCGGCCCTCGTGGACTGAGATTGCCCACCCCTGCTCTAGGTCCTTCCTTGTGCTCTACCAGCCGGTGTCTCTTTGTTCGGCGAACTCCTTGTTAAGTAAACCTGGCTGCACACTCTCCACCAGCTTCTCCAGAAAACCCTCAACCCCTCATTTGGACCCACGTATCTTCTTTTTTAAAGACAGTCCTGCCTCGCAATCGAGTCCAGCAATTTTACGAGAGTATGACACTTTAAAAACTGTTTTGCATTATTTAGGCAAAAAGAAAATCAATATAGCTTTTTCTTCAGTCATTTTCTTCCACTTCTACCTTGTCAATATTTGTTTTCTTGCTATCGACATGTCTGCCATTCCTTAAGCACCGAGAATTCAACAACTAAACCTAACATAACTTACCAGCAGTGCACAAATCTTCCACACTTAGTAAAGGACGCCTGGAAGTTGCATGAGATTAAAATTCAGGCAACATAGTGTCAAGCCTCGCCATCTAGCCCATCACTGTGATTCAATCTGGCCCAGCACTGAGAACATAAATAATCTGCCCACAGAGAGCCTGTGCAGACATCACTGGATAGCTCCCTGCCAAAAAGACTGTGTGCTTTTTACAGCCCTCCCACCCTGCAGGCAAAGTGCAGAAAATATGCTGTGGGGAGGTCCAAGAGAGGAGCTGGAACGACAAGCGCCGGTGACTCATACCCACCGCTCCATCTACCTGTCAGGACTGTGTGTGAATGTAAATGGTGCGCACAGGGAGCGACGGAGAAACTACAGATAAACTACATTTTCTGAGAATGAGAGCACGACTGCAGGCTATCTCTGTGTGGAAGTACTGTGGTGTGTTTATATCAGCAGTGTTTACATCACCTACCTCTCCGTTCAGGAAGCAGTAAAGGACTGCGACCACAAAGCCCTAAAAGGAAAGAAAAACAGTGATAAGAAAGCAGGAGCAGAGAATGTAATGGTTAAATTTCTTCTTTGTTCATCTCGTCTTATCAATTATTTGTTATTTTTACAGTTTTTCTCAGTTTCAGAGGCATCCTTTTTAAGATCTTAGCACAAAGGATGTTTTCCCTGTGTTTTTAGCAAATTTGAATACCTACTCTGTGGAACTGTTATTATTATTATCTGAGAGATTCAACAAGACATGATTTCAACTTGTATTTAAAAAGACATGATTCACTGGACTTCCCTCGCTCTCCCGATTCTCATGCACCTCACGGTTAATGCTCTTCCCGTATAATCCACAAACATTCACTACACTTTTTTTTTTTACGTCGTCTTCCCCTCCCACCTCCTTACTCCTTTCTCTCTTCAATGTCCAGTCCGATTCCTCGATGTATCTGAGTGGGCTCTTCCTTGTTTTCAAACTGGTGACACGTTGGTGCGCTAAAGCTCAGTAAATGTGTTTTACAACACTCCTACTAATGGCCCTCAGCTGTAAGGTAACTGGACAGTATGTGACATTAGCTGATCCAAGTCCCGAGAAATTCCACACTCCTTTGTGATGTGCATGCAGTCTGACGATGTCACATTTTAGCACATGCTCGGATCGCTTGGAAACCTGGGCAAGCAGGTGCTAAGAAAGTACCTGGTACCAGGTACTATGACCTAATGGGAAATGGGTTTGATGATCTGAGTACTAGTAGTAAGTACTGATGGAAAAGGGGCTTAAAGGAACAACACACTGAACATTGTGGCTTCAACAGCACAAGACCACATTATGTGCCACTCGTGTCAGCTAAGACAAGGAGGCAACAATTCTCACGAGCTCAGGGAAATTGGACAACAGAAGATTGGAAAAACGTGGTAGGCTGGTGTTACCAAAATGAAAGCATGAATCTGGATTACCTTGTATCGAGAGACCAGACTGCTGGTGATGGTGGTGTAATGGTGTTTGGGGATATTTTTATTAGCCAAATTCACTGTACCCAAATGGCCCCCACAGTCACCCCATCTCAATTTGGGTTGTAGTGGAACTGGAGATTCACATCATGGATGTGCAGCCAACAAATCTGCAGCAACTGTTTGATGCTGTCATGTCAATATTGCCCAAAATCTCTGAGGAACTCTGTGCCACGGAGAATCAAGTCAGTTCCGAATGCAAAAGGGGGATCAGTCCAGTATTAGCAACGAGTACCTAACAAAGTAGTTGGTGAGCACAACTATTTAACTCATGAAGAAGACTTAATCTCTCTTGGTTATAAAGATTTTAGACAGTTGTGTTTGTGTTCCAAATACCTTCTTACAGCTTTAACTGTCTTAATTAAGCCAAAGCAACAGAGGAAAAGCTGTAAAAAAAATAACATGTGGCAGTCATGACAGTCATAAATGTATTACACAGACAAAACAAATGGGAGTCGAGTTGTAATAAGAAGGGGAAATAAAAGGAGTAAGGAGAGGATTGTGTTGGAAAGGTTTTCATATCTTCCAAGCTGTTGTAATGCAGCTGTGCTGTCTGGCTGCATTCTCCATCATTCCTCATTAAATGATGAACTGAAATAACATCAGAGCTTTAAACAGTTACAGTGCCACTGAGCCAGCCAGCAAAGTGCTTGGAGACCTGATGCAGTTTTCTTTAATAGTAGCACTCGCCAGTTCAGGGCTGAAAGCATGCCAAATCACTATTTTTGGACCACACTTCTAGAAGACTACATTTATTTTAAGGCACTGGATTCGAGGAATCTACAGGTATTTTTTTAACAATCACTTTTTCCTCAAAAACATTTGATCTCATACCTGAAATGATCCCAGAATCAAGTCAAAAACCAGCCGCAGCTCAGTCTTCACTTGCTCGGGGATAAATGCAAACACTATATAATTGATCCCAAACAGAGGAATCAAAAGCAGCGTTGACTTTGCCAGTCGCCTGAAATGATAAGGCAAAAACAAATTCAAATCCCTCCCTCCAGTCAAACCAGCATCCAATCTGTCTGTGTATACCCCAATAATGAAATGCAGCTCAGGAGTACTTCTCATTTTAAATTTCAGCTCAGCAGACCAGGGACGGAGGGGGGGAAAAAACACCATTAAAAGTGTCAGTTGGAAAATAGCTCATGCATTATGACTGGCTTATGAGAAGCTGTCCATCATATGAAAAACCACTTAAATACATATAGCACTACATCTCTGTGTAAAGCAGCTGCTGGATGGCGGAAAACCACAGTGTGCTGTGCATGCTAAGATTTTCTTCTCTGAAATCCAAAAGGACTAGTTATCCCTGCATCGCTCTGAGCGTAAAAAAAGTTACATTTGCAGCAATAGTTACAAAAAGAATACTCAGAAGTGCGTGCTACTCTGCTGCTTTGCAAGTTTATTCAAACGAATCTTTATTTATCCTTACAAAAGCAGCTATTGTTCACAGAATGTCCACCGAGACAGAAGTGGCGGAGCTCTTTCCAAACACCCTCGTTCGTATCAGTGACATTTCATCCTTTATTAGCTGATACATAAAACAAACTTCCAGCATGAAAAAGAAATTTAATTACACTCACGAGTACTGGTTGGAGTCATTTCTTCCAATATCGGGGCAGTTTATCTTCTGGCGAAGTATCCGAATGATGCAGATGAAAAGAATAAAGTTCATCTGTGGAGAATACATTCATGTGAGAAAAGCACTGAGGCATTTCACACTGCAAAGACGGTCACAAGATTTGGGTGTTTTTTCTAATGCATATGGGGAGATGTTTGTGAGATTCAACTCATAAACAGAAGCGTTGGATTGTGGCGCTGGCCTGTGGGAAAATGAGCATTTCTAAACTGATGATTTGAGCTGTGAGTGTGAACTGGCAACACATCAGTCATCATGATGCGCTCCCAGCTATCAGTCACTGGCTAAGTACAGAAAAACAGAGTGTACTAACAGTAAGGCCAAGACACTCATGTTAAATAATGAAGCTGACCCTCCTCTGGGAACAACTGCTAGCACATAACTAAACAGACCCATCTGGACACAAGTAGGCGTCTGCTATGACACTTTGTCCAGAGCAAGCTTTTAATAGCTGGAAATTATATTAAAAGCTTTTTTTTTTCACCTTCCATGAGAAGATCAGTACCACTCACTCATGATTTAGCTAACCACAAATATTTAAACACAGAAAACAGCTGGTTCTTTGCAAAAGGTTCAAAAAGCATCTGCTAGATTTTCTATAAATGTGACCCAGTACACAAAAAGACGTAGGCTGTGGAGCCCAGCTGCACAAAAATGGCCAAGAAATGACGTAATCAGGGACAACCGGACAATATTTCCAGTGTTTGTTACTATAGCGATTACTTCCATTAAGAAAGCTGATAAGATGCTAAGTTCACTTCAGGTCACTTCACGAGTGACCAAATAGGTAATGTGACAACACACATATGTTATGCCAGTTACTAGAAATCTCATAACCATGGCGACAACATCATTACTAAACAACAACAACTTAAAGATTAGACGACCTTCAAGTTAAAAAATCGTAGAAAAGAAATCTGTTTTCTTAATTTAAAAGTGAAAAATGTACATTTTTGGACTTTGGCCTGGTTTTTGCATGCTGTTAGCTAGAGTCTGTTCTTCTTTTCAACTTTGATAATGCTTCTGGTATCGTTAAATTAGCTTAATGCTCGAGTAAAGCTATAGGCAGGCTTCTAAAAAGCAGGCCACTTTTGAGTATTAGCATACTAAAGACCAAAACAAGTGTTCAAGTAGTAAAGTTAAACCATTTAAATGAAATTCAAGCTCAAAGTTTGTATTAGCAAAAAGAAAAACCTGAGTGCTAGCATGTGTTGGGTTGTGTAAATGCTAACTAACACTGTGTGAAGCTAACAGTGTTCACTAACATGCAGCTTTAATGTTTATTGTGTTCAAATGGACACATGAGCTTGGCAACATTTCTCTATTGCATATGTCTCTAAACATTTATTTTTACTGCAACTGCTCATCACCACAGATCATCGGTCTCTATTTCACTCAACACTCTTTATGGTCTTACTATTTCCCTCCTGCCTGGCAGCTCCATATTCAACATCCTTTGTCCAGTATATCCACTATCCCTCCTCTGCACATGTCCAGACCTAAGCTGTCTCTCTGATGTACTCATTTCCAATCCTATCCCTCCTGGTCCCTCCTAATAACAATCTCAAGATCTTCAATTCTGCCACCTCCAGCTCAGCCTCCTGTCTTTTTGTCATTGCCACATCTCCAAACCATACATCATAGCAGGTCTCACTACCATCTTGTTCCCCACTCTGTGCTTCCCTTTCACTGTTGCTGCTATCCTTCTGTCACAAATCACCCTTGATAAGTCTTTTCACCCTGCCTGCACTCTCTTCTTCACCTCTCTTGTGCACTGTTGTACACTTTTATTTGAACAAAAAATGGTTAGGAAATTACAGACCTGCAAAATAAAACATCAATGACAGTGCACATTAGTACATTTAAGAGAAGGAAGGAAGAAGTATTTCAACCGGATCCGCTGAATGCTTTGCACACCTCTGAAATAGTCTCACTCACGCAGAGATTAGAGTCTGTTTTTCTTACTAGAGATGTGGTTCCATCTGCATCTGAGCTGTCACACTTTAGCATTTTTATCTTTTGGGGTTTTAATCCGTGCACTGGGGAAAAACTAATTTTTTAAATTACCTTTCTGCTTTCAAATTTGCATGCTAAATATTAAACTTTTTTCCAGCAGCCTGTTATCTTGACTTTGAAACTGTGACTTAAAAATGAGGCAAGCAGCTGCTTTTAACAGCTTATTTCTGTCTGAATTTCATCAAAGACTTGAATACGAGTACAGAACCACAGTGTAAAAGTCCATATCTGTGGTTTTACTGAGTATGATGGATTAAATTATTGGTTTGACTGGACACTATTGCCTTCTGGAGTCCTTTTGTCGCATAATACTAAAACTTGTTTCTACACTATACTGCCAAATATATTCACTTGTCTGCCTTCAAAAGGACATGAACTTAAGTGACATCCCATTCTTAATTCATTGGGTTTAATATGGTGTCATCCCACCCATCCCACAGCTATTACAGCTTCAACTCTTCTTGGAAGGCTTTATGTGTTGATGGGAATTTTTGACCATTCTTCCACAAGTGCATCTGTGAGGTCAGACACTGATGTTGGATGAGAAGGCCTGGCTTGTAGTCTCCAGTCTAATTCATCACAAAAGTATTCTGCTAGATTGTTGTCAGGACTCTATGCAGGCCAGTCAAGATCTTCCACACCAAACTCTCTCATCCGTGTCTTTATGGAGCTTGCTTTGGGCACTGGTGCACAGTCATGTTGGAACAGGAAGTGGCATACTGCTATACTGTTCCCACAAAGTTGCGAGCTGTAAATTGTCCAATGTCTTGGTATGCTGAAACATTAAGAGTTCCTTTCATTGGAACTAAGGGGCAGATCCAGCTCCTGAAAAAACAGCACAACACCATAATCCATAATCCCCCCTCCATCAAACTTTACACTTGCCACAGTGCATAGGACAAGTACCGTTCTCCTGGCAACTGCCAAACCTACATACAACACTGTTTTGCACTGTGTGATGCAAGGCAGCAGCTCTGTCATGGAAACCCATTCCATCAAACTCTTTATGCACCGTTCCTGAGATAATCGGAAGGTCACATGAAGTTTGGAGATCTGTAGTTGGCGAATTCTGTGAACTGAGGTGCACAGTTCACTGCTCTGTGATTTGTACGTGGCCTACCACTTCATGGCTTTGTTATAGTACCACTAACAGTTGACTGTGGAATATTTAGTAATGAGGGGATTTCACAACTGGACTTGTTGCACAGGCGGCATCCTATTACAGTAACACACTAGAATTTACAAAGCTCCTGAGAGCATCCCATTCTTTCCTAAATGTTGTACAAGCAGTCTGCATGACTAGATCTTTTATACATTTGTGGCCATGGAAGTGATTGGAACACCTGAATTCAATGATTTGGATAGCAAGGGAATACTTTTACGAGTACATCTGTATATATCTTGGATTGTATGCAGCTTAGAGATAGGTTTTTGTTGTTTGCTAGTGCTTTTTTCAGTCTTTGTGTCAGAATAGACGAATGAAGACAACTTTTCCACTCTTAGTGCCATTTACTTTGAAAGAGCTAGCTGGTTAGTGCTGATGTAAACCATGAAAATGTTTTTAAAGCTCATGAACTTACCAGAATTGATGCCAAAATAGGAGTTTTAATGATCCACCAGAACACATCGGTGTTTTCTATTATATCCCAGCACCTGGTAAGACGTGAAAGAGTTTTAATGTATAAGATGTAGCAAAACAAAGCAAAACCCCCCCTCAAAAACCAAAACAACACAAAAGGGTATTTTCTGCTCGATTCTGGTCTAGCAGTTCGCTAGTCTCTCACCCCACATCTTTATAGTTGGCTTTAGCGATGCTCCAAGCTGTGATGAAAATTGCTGGACCGCCTGGGGGCAAAAAAAAGCATACAACCAAAAGTTACTGTGGATTCCAGCTGTAAGGTTCTCGACCTGTAGTTGATGTACTGCTGACACGCTATAAGGTCTCGTTAATAGAACAAGAAACAAGACTTTCTCACCCCAGCCGATCAGAATATAAGCCCAGAAGTACTTCCTCTCGGAGAAGAAGGAAACGGCCAACAATGCATGCAGATAAAGGCCTTCCACCAGCAGCCAGAAGAAACTGGCCATTATACAGTACTGGAAAAACACAATCACTGCTTTGCAGCCAACCTGGCAAAGGACACAAAAGCATGAATCATACAATGATCTAGTTAACAGGGACAACCTTATGTTGAAGATGATGCGGTGAAATTTATTCCCAGTTGTGGCCAAAAACTGCATTTAGAAAATGAAAGAATAAATTGGAGTTATTTATTTCCTGTTGGTGAAAGCAGGTATATATCTGTGTTCTTTTATATTAATATGAATCCTATGACTGCAGTAGAATGACAATTAGTTTTTCTTGTGCCCTTATTAACAACTTGGAAGCAGAGATTCACTCAAATGCTTATTTTATTATCAATAAATTCCATGGACATATTGCACTAAAAAAGTGAGTTACTACTTATGAAACTTTTGTAAATAATGGCTTTAAAGGTAGTGCAAATCTGTGTCCTATTCAGCCTGCACTTTATAAGCTCTCTGCCTCATTCAGTGAAAGAAAAGCTGCCAAAGTGCAGAAATGTTCCGAAATATAATGCAGGAAGTGAGCAGGATTAACACTGAAGCACTCATGAAGCATTTACGAAAGATTGGATTTAAAGAATGTTTTTCCAAAGAACAAAATGACCCATAGCTTCTGAGATTAGCCAAAGCTGAGTGTGACTGAATTGGCAAGTGTGCTGAATTAGTAGATTTATGAGTAGTAGTAGATGCCCTGATAGGGAATAAGCTTCGCTGGGAAACAATACACCTTCACAGCCTGTTTGGGCGTGCTTATTCTGCTTGATATTATGATAGCTGAATAAAATGTTTCTGCGTAAGACATCTGAGTCTGCATTCACAAGATTTCCATAACACAGGAAAACACAATAAGCTCTCTTCTGGTTGGCTGAACAACGTTTGCGTGAGGGTGGATGAGTTCATTCAAAATTGAGCTTGCCGATGCTGAATGCTGGGGAGGCAGGCTGCTATTGAGATTGTTACACAACGACATGTATAAAAAGGCTGATTTTGCCTGCAGTGTTTCTAAATTCACTCTGCTGGTCAGATCTACAAGCGCGTACAAGCAGCTTTAGAGTGAGCAACGTGGAGATCCTACGCAGAAGACATCACACAGATAAGAAAAATCAATAAACTGTGCCCCTTTAAAAAGACCCCGTAAGAGTGAATACATTGAGCACTTTAGCAGCTGGAGTACAGCAACACAATAGGAAGGGCTGGGCTGAAGGGCATTATGGGTAGAGAAAAGTGGACAGTTAAGAAGACAATAAAGTCACAATAAAGAAAAGGAAATCAGAAAAAGCTGTCAGGTCTTTGTCACGACAATAGAGTTGAAAGAAGAACAAACAAATCATGATGTGTAGTTGGACAGAACCTACCTCTTATGCAAAAAATCTAAAATGCAAAATGCAATCACGGCACGCTTTCTGTTATAGCCACTTTCTACTGTAGTACATTTTAGATGGAGATATTGTTTAGATATTGAATTAAAAAAAAATATTTTCGATGGGAAATAGGTTTTGAAAGCTAAATAAACATGATAATCTATGGCTATCTGATAATATCTGAATCTGGCTTGAACGTGAGGATTTTTTATGACTAGGAGACTTGGCTGACATTGTGCTGGTGGCTCAGTTAATTTAAATCCAAGAACTGGGTCTCTTGACTTTGTTTGCAGCACTTTTAATACCAAAAAAATATTGCAGCCTGTGTAAAAAGTCTCTAGTATGGGTGAGTGATTTCTTTTTTTCTGTTTTCAGTGGCCTTGGCAAGCTTTTGTATGCAGTCTATGTTCTACACAGGCAGAATATAGACAAAACGAGCAACCTGTCTGAGTAGACAGAAGTCTTTATGTATAAAATGTCTTGCTTCTAGCTTCTCCAAAAACATGCGCTGTATTGAAAATATTCACATAATCCAGAAATGTCTTGTTCTGTTTTAGTCCTAGTGCATGGAGTTAAAGTTTGGGACAGCTCATTGAAGCAGCTCTTACTGGGCTGACAGGAATTTTGTAACCCATATAAATTGATTCCCACTTGGCATGTTGAGGGGGAAGAAAATGGACCCAGATGGGCTGCCTAAGCCTTGCTGCTTAGTTTAATATGTGCAAATCAGTACAAATTGATTGCTGGAGCTGAGTTTTAAAAAGCCGGCCGTTAGTCGCTAAAGGAGGATAAATTGTGTGATATTATGTCACTGGAAAAACAGGGAATAACAGGAAGCTCAGACACGGATCTGCATGCATTTTTTAAATATGCTTTGAATTAATCGGGTGTTTAACTATGGCAAACATCCAGCTGTATAAGAAGAGATAATGAATGGAGCATGCAGAACACCTGCACACATACAGATAAACACAGCAGGAGCAATGCTAACAGCTGTAATGGAACTAATGTTGGGGTCACGATGAGCACCGCAGCACCAGTAATGTCTCTTTCAAATGTGCCATGATAGCAGCTGGTTCCTGTCAACCCAGCAAGTCCATTAACGTAGTGCAGCCAACCACAAAGCTCACTAACAAATAGAGTGAGCCTCTGCTCATTGTGTGGCTAAATTCTGTAACATGAACCTCATGTTTATTGGCCACACACCTGACGGGGCTCTGGACTGTGGCTCATTGTGAAGGGGTGATGGTTGAAAGCCAAAGGACAACAATCAAAGACTGTGGGCTGTAAGTCCATGTTTTTATTACTATTTTAATATTAACATACTTGGCTAATGTGTGGCTTTTGTTCTGAGATTGAAACTGAAAATTGACACAAGCAGTTTTCAAAACTTTTAAGTTATTCATCAGCTATGATATGAGAACTTAAAATGTCAGTAATGATCAATAATGATCAATGATGCTACAATACTAATACTGTACTGAATGTACTGTAATACTGAATGTATTGAGGTCTTGCTGAGTTATTTGAAGTTCTAGGAGAGCAATCATTAACAAGCAGCATTAACTCACAGAGCCCGAGGAGCAGTTGTCCACCTCCCCGACCTCATAGAGAACCACATCTTTGATGAAGACAGCGATAGCCTTCAGGATAAATGAAACAAATAGATGCATGTGGATGTAGTTCCTTGTGCAGTGGAGTTTCCTAGGACACACAGAATGAGAGATACAAGAAAACAGATCAAGACAAAGCGACAAGACACGCGCCCTGCCCTGCATGCTAATTACACAATGTCCTCAGAGTTAATAGCTTAAAAAGACAGCAATTCACAGACAGTTAAATCATAATTACGTTTCTTAGTTCCCTTTCACTGTGTGGGTGGATCAGTTTTAGAGCACAATAAATGGTTTTTATGGTTCTTCACACACCTTTGAAAATAGGCAGGAGAGGTGGATTTCCAAGAAGTTACAGGAGTAGAAACAAGCAGTTCTTTTAACACTTCTTCTGCTGACTACATTATCATACTTTAGAGGTAATTGGGGAAAACAGGTTCCTAATAGCTTCAATCACTTTTTTATGTCAGAAATGGTTGTTGTCTGGGCAGGTAAATATTCGCCTGGAGTACAGCACATTCCCAGTCAGTTAATGTTCCCTTGGACATCATAACAGTTTCATTTAACCTTACCTCATTCCCAGGGGAGTAAATTGCCATGATACCATTGTTATCCAGATTTTATACTCACATCAAACAGCAACTGCTATTTCATTTAAATCCCTATTTTTCTTCTACTTCTACTTTCTTCTAGTTCTTCTTTATTCAGTTTCGGCCAGCCTTTAGCTGTCAGACAGATGGTCTCACATCTGACTCTAGAAACTGTAAACCTGACTTTTAATGTCTGTATGAACTCAACAACTGTTCATCCAATCTACATAAATGTGTTGGGGTTCCTGCATATGTTGCCTTTTAGAAATGCGTGTAGTGAACCATATAGCACTAATACTGCTCATAATACCCCACGGTCATAACTCTCTTTCTGGCTCAAATCTGTGGGTTGTTTTGATTTCACACCTTCACACCTTTTATCTCCCTGACCGTGGCTGGCCTTGTGACTTTGGGTGTGCGACGGTGAGCAAAACTCTCAGGTGGACACACTTTGACACCTATTGCTTGTCTTTGCAGAAAGCATGAAAAGTGCCTCTTATCAGCAACTAATTCAATAAGGCACTTTCTGGTGACATGACCGGCAAAAGACTCAAAAAGAAAAATGTGACCAAAAATAAAATTCAGATCCATATAACAGAATAAATGTTACTCCACCACTGCGGCCATGAAGAGAAATGGGTGGCTGTACACTGAGAGAAAGCAGCTTCCATGTAAGAAATGAAAACACCTGTTGCATCATCACTGAAAATGAAGGAGATAAAATCAGCACACATCATTTCACAGCTCATGCACTTAGGTGGGAATTTTTGCAGCTGCACAGAAAATAGAGTATAGAGTGTTTACAGTGTTTGGAGGGCGTGTAGCACACAGGAAGAAGAAGTGCTCGAATGTGGCCCACCCATTTACACATACAGTCTTTGTACATAAAAGTTTTTTCTTTGCAGCATTCATAAGCGAGAAAAGTTCACTTCCCGTCCTACTCAGGCAGACAAATTGCATACAGCAGTTTTTCCAAAAAAAGTAATGTGCGGTATTATGTGAGCCACTCTTGAAATGTCCATTCATTATCTTTTAGGGTGAAGATGTTGCAATTTAAAGCTGGCTTCTTATTCTTCCTCAGAACTGTAATTGCACTTGAGGAGGTTACAATCGTTCCCTGGCTTATCAAGCAAAAATGCCGGTCCTTTTTTATCCCGCAATACTTCAAACGTCTAACCTTCAAAGTGCTGCATGCGCCATCAAAAGATAGCTGAGTTTGAGTGACAGTTTATTTCATTTGGAAACGATTTGTATCTTTCATCTTGGTTTAAGCCTGCTATTATACTCAGGTGTGAAGTTGCAGTGATCAGAGACGATCAAATTCCAGTGAAAAGTGTTTGACGCGTGACACAGAAATGTGCAATTTGTCACAATGTTCATGTCACATCAGCCGGCAGGGATAATGCCACTGTCAGCGTGCTTTGTAGATAATAGCTCGTACTGATGTTCTTCACAAAAATCGCGCTTTTTGTTCCGTTCATCTTTTTTCTAAACAACTGACCACATAAAAAGAAGTTAATCCAGATGGAATGAAATTCACAGTGAGTGCAATTAAATAGCACATAAGTACTTAATATAAAACAGCTGAGCTATTGTGCATCTACATACCTAAAGATGCAGAGGATCACAATAGCGGTAGTAAGCGAGACGAGCGAGACGCTGTGGCCGATGGTGTAGCCGATCTTCACTTGCCAAAAAAACTTTCCCTGCACAAAGAAACATAAAAACAGAGAACAAATCAAAGAAAAGGAAACAGCCGGTGCGTGTTTACACACTCAAACAGTGACATCACTTGTGTTAGTTGATTTAACCATTCAAAACATTGATTTGTTTCAATTTTTGGCTTAGAGACGTCTTTTATTATTGTTGTTAAGCATTTAGGCTCCACTCCTGTCATTTTTAAGTGTTGTAACTGAAGAGCTCTTGAACCACGGTTGTGTGTCTCTCTCTCTCTCACCAAATACTGGATCAGTCCAGTCATGCGATATACTGTAACAGCATCCTGAATTTCTGAATCCTTTCAGAGAAGCTTCGCTATGTTACTGCCATGCCACTGTATGTTGTGCGCTTGATGGAAATTAAATTAAGATCTCCTGCATCCTCTGGCACACTCACACATATCATGTTTGCAGTAAGACGGACATCAAATTCCTTTTAGAGTACTTCACCGGGCCAGGTCCCTCCTGACTTCCTATGTGGCATACTAATGAGGCCGCCTCTTTGACTCAGAGAGCAAAGTGCCCACCAAGAAAGCTTTTACTACCCTGCATTGCACATCCACTCTTCACTCTGCTCCACCTTCGTCAACACAGACAAGATTAGCTCTGGCTGCAGTAAAACTGAACTAAATAAGAGCAGCATTTGATTTATTTATTCTGGTCCTACTCCTGGAAGGATTCTGAATAACTTCTAATGACTCATAATGCCTGATAACGGAGGCGGGAGTTATTACTGACCTGTCTGTGTCAATTATGCCAAGTGTGTTTCAAAGACATTCGTATTTTAATTACAATACGAATGTTTTTGTTACAGCATCAAACCAAATGACCTTATAACCATAGATTTTCTTTCTAATCCAATCTTTCTCCCAATGTATGACTAGCACAGGGTACAGCTACTCTGGTTATATTTACAGTTAAAATATACATTTATCAGAACACACTGTTACTCTTTGTTGAATCTGTACACAAACATGTACTCCTATTAAATAACACAGATCTGCAACCAAAAAACTGCATAGGATTTTTACTGAAACCGGGAAAAACATTTTAAAAATTCCATCACATCAAGTTTTCTTGCAAAACTCATGTTTTTAGTTTCATTTCCCCTTTCAAACTGAAATCTGGTATCCTATACTTGAGTCAAAAAATCGTATCCACTAATGATTTCTCACATTAATTGAATATTTCTAAGAGCGAGACTCAAGAGAAATACAAATAGAAAATGTGGGGGATTGAGGGGGTCAGTAGGAAGGGGAGTGCACGGTGGGTTTGGCAGTGTGAGGAGCTCAGATGATCATGTCCCAACAGGTTTATTTTGTTCATAGCAAAAGGTAAGGAATCTCCGAAAAATTATGCATAGTTAATTGTAATAAAATTATTATTATTTTTTTCATTGCTGTTGTGCTTTTTTAAATGTAAACTCCTCCTCTTTTGTAAAAAAAAAAAACTGTATGTGATGGAGGGAAATGGAGATCATTTTTGGATTCACCACCTAAAAAACATCAAATTTACCAAAATATCCCATGCAGCTGGAAAACTTTTTTTGCAGACCTGTGTAATCTGCATGCATCAGATTACAATTTTAAGTTAGTGACTATGTAAATACAGCATGTATACGCTTTAGCAATGCAGCAATGCTAAGTAATGCTATCTTTAGCTTTGTAAAGACTAGCAGGTTATCTACTTCCACACTTTATAATGAAGTAGTCAAAGTATCCCGGGTTCTAACTCAGCACTTCACAGTTATGAGTCAGTGAATTAAATGCACCTTCCTCAGTATATTGGCAAGTTACCTGTATACTAAGGAACATACTGCATTAAGCTGTTAAGTTAGTTGGGCATGCTGCTGTGTTCATGCTAACTTTTGCTTTCTTAATTTCTTAAAATCCAGTTTAACAAACAGCTGTTCATTAATTTCCTCATCTTGCTGTTTCCTGACATTTCTGTACATTTCAATATTATATTGACATTTAGTCCAACAATAATAAAAAGCCTGTACATGAAAATATAAACAGTATTCTTTGACAGCTTCATTCTATATATTCTGTAGACTCAGTCACTTGAGGCAACTCAATACATAGGAGTGAACAAAAGCGTATATGAGGTACACAGTGGCAACCAATCAATACAGTAATTTCCCCAATACAGCCAATAACACCCACCCACAGAGCAAAGAAAAGAGCTTCTCATTCAATTCTTCCTGACCGCTGGCTCTGGACACCATTTCCCGCTGTGCAGCTCTGGTCATTCACTATGAGACTGTGTCAGTCTACTCACATCATCGCTAGTGCTGTTGAGATTGTATCCACAGCTCACAGCAATGTCAATAGGATGCATCTCGGTCCAGCCATCTTCTGTGCAGGTTTTCGAAAGGTTACCTGGAGACGGAGAAGAACCAAAGAGGTCACAGCCACGCAAGCGTTACATTTCCTCTGCCTGCCCACCAATAGGTTCAAATTGGACACGTTGTGACATTGTCAGTGACCCAACAGGTCACTGCAAACAGCAAACAACGGCAAAAAAATCAAACTCTGCAAAGTGCCACAAAAAGTCTTTCCTGCTAATGTGAGCCGCTATTGACTTGTACTTTACCTGAGCCTGCAGAAAGGCACTCTGCTGTTACAGATATTGACTGATCCGTATCTTGCCATTCATCTAACCCCACATAATGATCCAGCAAGAATGCATGCACCAGATAATACTACCATGCCCACAATATACTGCTTAAAATTTACTCTAACAGCCTATTGTTTAACATCTGAGGATAATATGAATAAAAATAATTAAAAATGTTGATCATGATAGGTCTACTATAGATATTATATATAGATAGAGGGTTATGTTTTCTTTCAGATTTTCCTGATTTGTTAATTATGAGTTATAATAATATGAGATTATATTTTAATAATAGTAATAATAATCTTTTTGCAAAAAAATGTCACAAGTTGTATATATTACTTGTGTACCATCTGTCAGCTAAAATCAGCTGGTTGTTTGCCTTGGTGACAGTAAGGTTGCAGAGTGCCCTCTGGTGGGTAAACTATGAAACAGCACTCAGGACTCATAATATGGTTGAAGGGTGTTTCTATTTCTTCTTGATGTTTTTAATTCTGTTGTTAATGCTGGTACTGATATATTGGCTGATATTGACCATGCTGATATATCAGGTTGGCTCTATTGTAAGATGATATATGTAGGCAAAAAACAATAAATGAATGATTCTGCTGGAACCTTCTGAGTGATTCATACTGCACGTCTCAACATTTTGCGCCTCACCAGATTAATTTAATCACAACATAATTCCATAATATATTGACAGAGAGCGTTGACTGGATGGTGTGAGACTTTCTTTCAAAACTGGTATAAATCACTCCTAGAAAAAACATAATTTCTTGAGAAATCCCAGCTACCATAGAGCGAAAAGCGGGGTACACCCTGGCCAGGTCGCAGTCTGTCACAGGGTGATATTTTGAGTTTTCTGTTCTTTTCTATTTCTTTTTTTTCATTATAGCTTTTCTTTTGTTTTTTAAACCTCCTGACTTTGTAATGAAGTATGCAATAAAAGAGAATCTCGCAAATCTGTGACCGATATTATCTGCTTCCCATAACCTGATTTCTATTGATTTGTATGGAACTGAACTTTCACTTCTAATATTTCTGATTTAGTTTGTTTTTTCTTCTTTTTTGTGGATTTCCTATAGAGACTTCTTTAGATGGTCTCAAAAAATATTGAGCCACGTTATTTTACGGATGTTTAGTTACTATTTCTCTCACTCTGCAGCAGAAACTGTCATTTGGTTTATTTGTGAAATTTGTTCATGGTTTATTCATTGATGGGGCATCAAAGGTTCATGTAAACAGCTTAACCACTAAAAGACTTTTAAAATTTTAATGTGACCGACAGACAAGCTGCTCTGTGCATATAAACAAAGCTGCTTATAACCAAATGATATCAGGCAGTGAGCTGCTAATGAAAGAAAGTGCAGCAGGAGGTTGTTTCTACAGCATAAACACCGCTCAGCGCAGAGCGGTTATGTGACTGAAATACCTCTTCTGTGACTGCATTTACACATCATGCTCAGATGCTCGAGTCTTATTTTACCATAAATCAATTTCCCAATTTGCCAAACACACCTTCATGGATGCGTAAGTAAACACATATACACAACATCAGGCTCATTAAATCAACATCTTTCACATTCCTCATCTGTCACCACACAACTTTTCAGACAATTTTTGAAGCGAACGGCATGAGATAAATCCTCCAGAGAATCCTGAATGAGTACATTGACTAAAGCTGACTTGAAGTAATCGTATAGGCACATGGACTCATGTTCATTTATAGTCTGGGTGGAAGGGATTCGGTCTTTCCACTAGATTTACTCCAGGGTATTGCAAAACGGCAAAGCAGAAAATCGCCAAGAAGCAGTGTGACCTGACCTATACTCGAGACCATTTCACAAATAAAACTTAGCATAGAGCCCTTGAACAAATGTTGTGTTTATATGGATCGCTTAGATTACAGAAAGAAATCTATATACCAATGTCCCAAAAGAGTTGGAAAATAGCTTGTCTGTCAGCACCAACCACTTGATAAGAGATGTTTTCGAATATGGTTTAACAAAAAGTGCTAAATATGGTAAAAAATAATAAATAATTGACAATAATCCAAACAAATCCCACTCTAAAAGAAAAGCGGGGGAGAAAAAGCAAAATTTTAATTCAACCACCTTCAAGTACAGAAACAAAAGCTAGAAAACTGATTTCAAAGGACTCTTCACTTTATTTAGCATGTTAACAGTTTCAGCAGAAACACACCAGTAAAGTCATCCATGATCGCTGTTTGTTTTTTCATTGCATGGACACAATTCACAATAATAATAAGAGGCGATACCGGCGGACTCTGAGAGTCCCATTACGCTGACTAACAGCTTAATCTGTGAATTGTCATGCAGGACGAAGGTTTTGTCAGGATGCTGTCAGGCTGCATAAGTGGAGATCTGCTGTCTGGTCACAGGGTTGAGCCATTTGCAGAGAAACGGAGAGCCCTCTGAGAACTGGTGCATAGTCACCACCATGGTCAGGTCTCTATGAGGAGCATCTTCAAATGCCATTTATGAATGAACTTATCTCACTCGTCCCTCAAGTATGAAGTATAATATCGGATTTATCATCACTTCTGATGCTAATTTTTTTAATTTCCTTTTTGTCCTCTGTCATTTCCATAAAAAAAAAAAAATGAGTACATTTACATGGGCGTATTTAATAAAGCTCACACAAAGGCTACAGATGCCCTCGAATCAATTATGACTCAAGTGAGGGCAAAGATTTATTAGATTATTTTCGTCTCTTTGATATTGATTTTTCTTTATTGGGCATTTGTCTTTGCCAAACTGCAAACTCAATAAGCACTGGGACACAAAGAAATCTCCTACTCATTTGATCTCTAATAGCCACAGTCTAGTAGCTCGCAATTTTCTCTAATCGAATTTTTGATGAGCCAGTAGATTGTTACAAATTTAAGTGCTGGGATATTTCGGACTGCTTCCCAGCAGTAATTGATGCATTTTGGCATTTGGTGTTGCTTTTGACGTCAGATTGATGTTTAGATGGAAAATGATGCGGCTCAGTCCTGGTTGTCTTTTTTGGTTAAAGGCACGCTAGCCAATCATGATGCCCAGCATGACGCAGCACATCCAGATGCTGACATGCGCAACATCTATAATATTTACTGTATGTAATATGTGACTATTGTAAATAATATTTACAATACGCTTAGAGAGGACTCAGGTGCTAGCTCTCAAAGTTGTTGGTGTCTCAGAGATGTACGAGAGACAAACAAGTGGCATCAGCAGTGAGATGTGCGGGAAACTTTGTTTTTTCATGTTTTTCTTTAATCCAATTTTGTTTTTGAAGATTTAAAGAGATTTATTCCAGACATGCAGTTGCAGTCTTTGTATCCCTCGAGAGGACTTTACCTCAAACTATTTCCCTCTCTGTTTATTTGCCTATTTGCATTCACTCTTTGTCGTTGTTATCAGCGGGTAATACCATCAAGCTTTCTATTTCATGTACACATTTTATCTCTCTAGCTGTTTGTCTTTGTAATAGGTTTCCAGATATTCATATATTCAATGACTGCAGCCACCGACCTCCCTGACTGTTACATATATACTTTTTACCTAACTCAGAACTTCGGACTTTAAATAAATTCCACAGCTTTTCTGACAAAGCGCTAATGCTGCCACTCAAATGTCAGCTGCAGCTCAGGTGTAAAGCTGTGAGAGCACAAGAAGCTCACAACAAGCAAAGCTTGTGATTTGTCCACCAGGCATGTCAGTAAACAAGCTTTTCTATCACAAGCGCCCAGGGAAACTCCCCCACCAGGACAGCAAAGGTAACGTCTTTTTTCCATGGTTTCCTTTAGTTTGTGTCTCTGGTATCGCTGCCACAAAAGAACACAAGAGCAGTCAGGTGACAGAAATCCTACAATTTATACTTTTTACACTTTTTATATAAATTTAGCAAAATAACATGAACAAATGCTTATTTTGCAGGAAAAAATGCTTTTTGGAAGGAAGGAGGTGGGTTTAAATCCACAACAACAACAAAAAAACACTTTTTCTGGTGGGAGCAGTTTCAATCTGTTCTACTTGAAGCTAGATTATTTTTATTAGTGAACTCCAATACAGAAAAGCTGATTTGGGAAAGAAACATTTAAAAACTGTCAGTAGAATATTATCTTTTTTGGGTCTCCCTCCTACTTTTGATGTTGTGGTATCAAAAATGTACTTGAGGTGAGATGAGTTTCCTCCAACTGTCCAAAGAAATGCCTGTTAGGTTAGGTGGTGACTCGGCCATAGATATGAATGACAGTGTCAATTGAAGTCAATCTGTCTGTGTTAGCACGGCAATGGATTTCACTTCGAAAGATATTTATGCCCAAAATAATGACTGAAATCCTGAAATCCCAAAAGGGAATCCTGCAAAATTCACTCAGTGAGGCTTGCTAATATAAGAGACTGATGAAATCAAAATAATAAAAAAATAGTTTAGTTACAGTTTCATGATGTTAATTGAATGAGAAACTAATCGGTAATATTCTCACTTTAATCCAGTGTGTGTTGGTGAGTGGTGGGAACAAAAACAGCAGAGACCCAGATCTCTAAATGTAACACATGACATAAGTGTAATGCTGAATCCTTGCTTTTTAAGGCTGATAAGAGGAGTACGCTTTGGGTTTAATAAGCTCCCAGAAATTTTATTGAAACACAAAAGTCTGTTACTAAATATGGACAGTCTGGGCTTTTTGATAAACATGGCTCCTTAATGCACCGAAGATTAAAGCATAGAAAAGACAGCTTTTTAACACAAAATGAGAGAGATGAGTTGGATTCAGGTAAAAGCCATGCCTCTTATTACAGGCGAAGCAATCACAAACGAGTGGCTGTAGCTAAAAGTCAATCGTGGTTTTAATCTGAGAGAGAGATAAGACAGTGGGCAAGCAAAAAGAGCAAAAAGTGAATAACAGAAAATCGAGGGACGAAACATAAAGATTTCCATTAAGAAAACTATATTTGTCACAACACATTGTCTTTTGCCAACATTTGGCCAACATGCAATACTGCCTGTGGTGATTTTAAACTCACAGGTCCATTTAAACCAATCCAAGATTTTTAGCTTTGAATAGGCATCTGTACATGTAGTGCTGAAAATCCATCTACCATCTATGAAGTGTTACATTTCCCCAGGACTCCAATTTGCTGTTTGACTCTCTGAAGGGCTAATGCAGGTATGAGTGCATCTTCACTTCCACAGGGGAAAAAAAAAGAAGAAGAGATCAGCTTGCAGAAAAAGCTCAGGGGAATTTTGACTGGCTGTTTAAAAGGTGATGGATTGGCTTTCATCACACCCAAAAAATATGCAGCATTGAAAAAGCCACATTTTTTGGATACAAGCCGGGAAAATATACAGAGAGGTGTTAAGTTTGGAAACTTTGTGAAAAAGTTTAAGAGTAAGAAAAGTAAGAAAAGGCACAGTTTGTGGAGTGAAGCGTTTTCCAGAAATAAATAACACACAAGTTCAACACAATTTAAAGGAGGGATTAATTTTTTTTAAGATGCTGATTCACTTTCCAATAGTTAGGTGTTAAATATGAAGCTTGTCAACTTAGCTTAGCCTTAAAACTGGAAAAGACAAATCAGCTGTTGGGCTAAGTCAAAAAAACAAGCGTCTCTAAATCCCTGACCAACAGAAGCTGGTGTTTTTCCATTTTGCTTTTGCTACAGGTTAAATAAAGGAATTTTAACATTTTAATTACTCAACTTTAGAGGTTTTAAATGACATTTTTTAACCACTGCACAAAGCTCAAGTCTCTCTTTGCTTGGCTGTGACGCTCAGGAGTGGGTGTAGATGAAACATAAAGATATTTCGAGGACACATTTTTACTACACTGAGTGCAAAATCTGACAATAAAAGTGCAGAAGATAAAATAATTCCCACGTTTTTAATAATTTGTTACCATATTTTGATTCATTTGTGTAGATAAAACAGGTGTACATTATACAAATAATCAGAACAACAGGCCAGGTTTTAACCTAAAGCCAAACCACAGGCGAGTTTAAAAACATCTTAATAAGACAGAAGCAGCCCTCAAAGAACAACGGTCTTCCCTGAGCTATTTTTGTCACGCTATTTATATCCTAAAAAACAAAATTTTTAAAAACTGTCTAAAGTCTGCTTTACATCCTTTTTGTCTCTAATAATTAACCAATTATTTTATAACCAGATGATGTAGGCTTAGGCCTCATACCCAGAAGCTACATCCTTATACATACCATTTTATGACTCTATGTTATGTTAATGGTTAAATCAAATCTATCTGTCTATCTCTCTGTCTGTCTGTGAGGAACATCAGTTAGTGTAAGTGGATTTGTAACAGTAAAAGGCCCATCAGCCCTATTTTGTTTCCAGTGGAGCTGTCAGTGATTGGATATTAGCACATATCAGTCAGGGTAACATTAACTTGCTGGGTCACAGAGCCAGGAGCAGGGAGAAAGCCTGCAGGTGTTGCAAAGAAGTAATGGCTATCTATCAGCACCAATTTAAAAATGGCTCTCAGCGAGGAAAGGAAACGACTGAGAGGTTTTTTTCAGGAAATGTTATTTGATCCCGTGCTTCACTGTTCACCTGTACGCCATGCTTAATTTAATATCCAAACATTTAATCTGAGGCAGATAAAAAAGAAGTGTAAAGAACGTCAGTGAATTAATATACTTCTCAAACTATTAAAAGCTGCATGTCCAATAACTGAGGCCAGAGAGGTTACACAGAGGAGAAACACGTCTGAATATGAGACGGTAAAAATGGGTTTAAAGATTTTAAGGGCACAGTTAAATGTAATCAGAAGAAATTGGGAATATGAATCCATGTGTTACGAGATTATAGCAAAAACTATCTTTATAGTGAACCAGTGTGTCCCCGCAGCTTGACAAAACAGTATTATATTACACCTTTAGTGCTACAATAAAGTTGATTAAAATAAATAAAATAAACTCTTTTCATTTACCGAAACTACTCTCAGATCCTTCTTCATGTTTTGTGCCAAATACATGCGCGTGCACATGAAACTGACTGTGTTCAAGCTGCACATTGTGTTTGTTTCTGAGGGATAAAAGTTGCATATCTATTTAAGATGTGGATACAAACGTGGTGCAGGGACTCTGCTAGACATCCCAGG
Source organism: Neolamprologus multifasciatus (assembly GCF_963576455.1). Classification (NCBI taxonomy): domain Eukaryota; kingdom Metazoa; phylum Chordata; class Actinopteri; order Cichliformes; family Cichlidae; genus Neolamprologus; species Neolamprologus multifasciatus. The sequence goes on along the minus strand of NC_140447.1, from coordinate 18,771,880 downwards.
TGATGAAACGTCACCGTTAGGCTTTAGAGCCATTGTGTGGCTTCCTGTTTCCTGTTGGGGTAAACATTTATTAGCACTCACAAGTCAATTTTTTGCAGAACTTTATAATAATAGCACACTATTGGGCAATATTAAGGTATTAGTAAGGTACTATATATCATTTATACAGCATTACTCTTCCTTAGTAGGCCATTTATAAATACAGATATGTTATTAGGACTATGATTATTACAAGCAGTGATGTAGCAACACTGACAGCTGTATATGGTATAATAGTAACAGATGGATAAGCATATCTGTATTTATAAATGACATGATAAGGAGGAGTAATGATATCTAAATGATATGAAGTGCTGGCTATTACCTTACTTATACCTAATAATGATACCTATATCTAACACACACTTAAGCGTGTGAGATTATTATAAAGTGCTGCCCAACTTTTCTATTCATGTTTCTAGCTTGTTTACTGCACATGCAAATATAATGAAAATAGAAAAATGCAGTGACCTGCTGCAGGTTTTTCACAACCTAAACAGCTTGAAAGGCAGTAATAATGCTTGAATTGACAAACTAGAGTTTAACGATCCGTCTCAATACAGCCCAGGGTCACAGTCAAACGCATCAGTCCAACACGCTAACCTTCAACAGCACAAGATTAACGCAAGCAAATTCACAGTAGCAGGTCCCTGTGCAACATAATATCACCTAATATTTACAATCTATGTTGGTCTGAGAAAGGTGGGAGTCACGGAAAAGTTTCACTGAAGACTTCAGTAAAGTTTCAAGTTAATCATCTTTTGGGAAGAGAGAGAAAACTCGCATCAGTGTCGTACAATCGTATTTTCCTCATCACCTAAGTATGAAGTGTAACAACCACATTCTGCCTAAGCACGTGAGACAAATGAATGGTTTAAACTCAAGTGAGAGATAATGCTTAACTTGATTTCACTCATTACTGCAAAATGAATCAAAACAATCACAGCAAGAGTAATTTATTGCATTACCTGTTAATCACAGCATGCTTTTGAAGACAATATGACGTCTGAGTGACTGACACCCAACTTGCCAGGAGCAGAGAAAGGAGGACGACTCTCCTCCTTTTTTAAACTTCTCATGAAATATTACTTCCTGTTCACTGACAGTTTATTTTACACTCCCATGAAATACTGAGTTAATTTCATGACTTCATAACTGCTGTCGTCATTACTGTTGATGGTTGGGAAACTACATCCTTTTATATTTTTTCATATAATAATATTAAAACCATTATTATACATTATTATATTATCTACAGCATAGTAGATATATTGTAACGACACACCACTACAACCTCAGCACCTAAGGCCCCCAGAAACTCGAAGATTATTTGTTCATTCATCACAAGTCATATAGTAATTAAAATTAGTCATTTTACTTTTACATTTAACAGGCAATTCCCTCAGTTTAAACTTCACACGTATTACCAACCTACACTGTTGTAATGCCCATTCTTTCTAGCTTACAGGCACCCCAGAAAATATTTAGTGAATTAGTACAACACCTGAGCTTGTAAAGCTCAACCAGGGTCACATCCAGACCCTTGATGATAACTTTAGGCAACAAATGCATTGGTTGAAAAGGTTAATTAGAGATGATAGTTTGTAATACTGCACATATGTTGACTACCAAGTCACTGCTCTACATTTACCCACAAGTCCTGGCAGTACATACAAATAAAAAGTATACAAGATGCCTTTTTTTAATGGGAAACAAATAAAAACATTGTCAACAATATTTATATTGGTTATTTTTATATAACCAGGGGTTAAAGTGGACCGGCACCTCCATTGATGAGTGATTAAATCCAGTAGGCAGATTAATGCATATTACTATTAAATGAGTTGATTTTTCATGTGCCTGGTGTTACATCCAGTGACAGCATGGAGACGTGTGCTCAGTGATGAGAAAATAAGGTTGTCGCTGCTTTCACCATTTTCTTCCTCCTGTGTTGTGTTTATTTGTTCAGATGTAAATAAATTTTAGTCGGTGGTACTTTAGTGGACAGCTAGTGGTACTGAAGAGGAGCGTGCATAAATGGAATAACGTTTTTTTTTAAGTGGCAGAAAATGTCAAATGCAACTTTTCAAACAGCACAACAAACACCAGCAAACACACAAATTGTTTGTGTGCTACTTGTTACAAAATGAGCTAAATTACAGCTGCTACATTTCACAGGGAGAAGAAAGAAAAACGTTAATGTGCGGCATTGATAGATGGAGAAAGATGTAAGAAAGACAGGAAAACAGAGGAAGATGAGAGATTATTTTCAAAGGTAAGGACTTCTCTGCAAGTTATGAACTGGAAATTTAAGGATATTTGCAAGTAATATCCTTAATCATTTTAGAGTTTTTAACTCAGATATTGGATCTCCATGATGTATTGCTGGATTACATTTTTGTGAAACATCTTGGGAAACCAACTGAATCAGTGTTATTCAAAGGTGGGTTAGTTTGGAGTACTGCATCAAAGTTTACAGCGATACACTATGTTAGACTGGCTGCATCTAGGGTATTGTTACTAGGGTACATCAAGGTAGCGGACATTAACACCGTGTAATTATGTCTTCCAACAAACTGTCACATTCAAATGAACTTCTAATTAACTGCCTCGAGACAACTGCTGTTGTGATTTGGCATTATATATATAAAACTGGATTGAACTGAATTAATCAAGCCATTAAAAGTGCATAAGGTACCAGTTTGATGCCACCATGTTGCCCCGCTATCTTGAGTTCTGCCTAACCACATGTTATGTATGTAGCTAAAGACTCAATATGTAGCATCTCAAAGGCGGAGGAAAAGAGAACTCGTGTTTTTATACATCTTAAATAGGGTCCTCCACAGTACAACGACGTTACATCCACTTCAAAAACAGTTTCACTAATGTTAACTAACAGCAGCTAACATAGGCTAACAGCAGCTAACAGCAGCACTTACTGACAGTAAAAGTTCAGCTCAACAACTCACTTCAATTTTGCTGTTATCGAACAGAAGAGAGCTTCACTGACTCATATATGACTTCTTTCACAAAGTTTTCAGCCTCTTGCAGAGTAAACAGACGTTGACTGACAGCTTTGAACTTAGTTCATGTGAACTTAGCTGTGAACTTAGCTAGGATTATGCACTTGAACTGGGAGGCTTACAAAACAAAACTCACTCGACTGCAATCTGCAATCTACTTATATCTAGTATTGAGATTTTACACATTGCAGCTTTAAGGTGTTTATGCCATTGTTTATGTTTTATAGTAGCTTTATAGTGTCTATGAGTTAGAATACAGCTCATAAAACAACAACGTATAAGGAGTGAAAAGAAAAGATTTCTGCTCAAAATGCTGACTTTATTTAGTTTAGTTACATGTAAATTTTCCACCTAATTTTGTTACACAAGTACAGTGTAAAATGGTGATTTGTACACGTTCAGTTTATACTAAGCACATTTTCCTTACAGATTAGGTATTCAAATAAATCAACCTTTGCTTTTATACATTTCTGTTTCATTTTACTCTGAATTATTGCTTTTTGTATATTGAGAGTGAAAATTTTATTACATTTTTTTCAGAGTGTATCTTTTTGAATTCAGTTAAATCCACAAAGAGCAGTAAATAGTAAAATAGTAGTGAATAGTGAGGAGCAGCACAGGTCAGCTGATCGCAGCCTTACCCGGCCTTGACGTAATTATTTTTTCCGGTCTGTCAAATCCTACTTTAACCCCTAAAACACACAAAACAAAACATCCGTTTCTCTTTCGAAAACAAAGAGCAAAGACCATCTGTGACAATATCTATCTTCTTTTTCAAGAAATTAGATTTCTTTGTTTAGTCACAGATGTGAAGCTTCGGCTGTAAAGGCATTGAGAGTAAATCTGAAGGACACGAGTTTAAAAAGAAGGTAAAGCTAACAAAAAAAAAAAAATCCAAGACAGGCAATATGTAATTGCAAAAAGATAAATGACCGTTCAGCTTTTTTTCTTATGTAGAGCCACTAACAAGATCAAACATTCTTGCTGATGTAAAAAGTGTTAATTTACTGTAAGAAGGGAGCAGGGGCGGAAAGAAACTTGGCTCAATTGCAAAAGTGTGATATATAGAACCTTTTTGGACTTTATAGATGATATTAAAAAAGTTTTATTGCTTTATTATTTTCCTTGTCTTAGTTCATTGAAACAGCAGCAGCCCCTTCCTCTCCTTTGTGTCTGTACCTCGTCCAGAATAAAGGTTAAGCAGGGGTCTGAGCAGTTTTCTTCCAATCTGTGATCGAGTCTGTCCAGACTTTACATCTAGTCCATCGTCTTTGTCCATTCATTACATCTACAGCAACCTCATTGAAGTTTTAACGTTACCATCAAGCGCTTTTTCAAATTCTATATGCACCATACATACACATTGCAGGTTCAACACAGAACACTAGTATTATGTGCAGACACTTCGATCAGAACAATGTCCTTCCACACAGCACGATGACACAGTTATTTAACAGTGCAGTTCACTGTGCAGCAAGCTCAGCATAGCTATAGGCTTTCTGTGCATTAGCTTGACAACACATCAGCTTAAAACCTCAATCAGACATGACGGGTATTATGACAGTGCTTATCAGCTCTCTCTGCTTCAGGCTGTGTGCACGCTCACATAAAAGGTGTCATTTGGCTCTCCTTCTGCACAAAATGGATCAATTGAAGGCTGCCTATTTTTGTCAAAGACACTATCAGAAAAAAGGTGATAGGGACAGATAAAGAATCGGATGTGAAAATATAATCGCAAAAGGCAACACAGATCCTGCAAATGAGTCAAGAGAGGTAATATATTTAGAGATGTAATATGTTTATTTTAACCCTCGTGTGCTTGACATTTATTTCTTAACCATCACTCTTTGACAGCTGCTACCTTATAGTTCTGACAACATATTTATATTTATACATGAGTGCATATCCTAGTGAGAGAGAGAGAGAGAGAGAGAGAGAGAGAGAGAGAGATGTTGAAATCAATGTAATTTGTGGTCACATCCAAGTTAAATTTAATTATTCTTTAATTTAATCTTCTCATCTTTACTCTTTTACCTGCAGTTCCAGCAGCATAAAATAGACTTGGTGGTAAATTACAGTCAAATGTAAAAGAATTTATGCATTTATACATCAGCATAACCAACTGAATGCAGGTAAATTCTGTACAGTAAAACTTCACTCCACGACTTCCTTTGAGGTATTAAGCACATCTTAATAAGTTGCAAAATCTATTCCTTCAGAAAACCCTCACAGCACGTGATCAGGAATCAGGGAAAATGTGGTAGAAAAAGACAAATTTGAACAGAGTCTGAAATGAGATTTGCAGATTTGATTTTTTTAAGCTTTTCTCAGTGAAAGCTAAAATGAGACCTTTTATTTTTTTTAATAACTTTCAGAATGTGATCTGTGATTTTACCACAGCCACACTCGATTACTGCAGTTCTTTATATGCCAGAGCGTGCCAGGCACGATTATGACGATTGCAGTTAGTCCAAAGTGCTGCTATTGCTATCTGTATGGCATCTTTAGGCTTTTTGGTCACATAGCAGTTATTTCCTTCATAAAGAAAATTACATACATTTAAATGACGGTTAGTTTTCTTCTTCTCGAGCTTGTTATTTTACAGAAGAGCACATAGAGAACATCTGTTATTCCTTCTTTTGTGCACTTACATAAACTCAATGCAAATGATTTACCTTTCTGATGGTCACTGAAGTAGCTGAAATAAGGCGGGCAGGTTATTGTAACCACCTCTCCGACCCGAGCTGAAGGCCAGCAGGCGATGATGTCCCACATGCCTTGGCATCCTGCCAGGTGAACATAATAACATCAACATGGCATCGCTCATATTGTAAGAGACAAACGTGGAAGCACCAACACCACGATTACAAAATGAAATCATGTTCAACACTGAAGCCAAATTGAATAAATGATTAATGGCAAGCAGCAGCTGCGTGTTATCACTCAGTTTCACTTTAGGGACTTAGTTACAGGTTTAGAGTTTTGTAAATGTCATAATATGGGTTAAAGAAAAACTCATTCATGGTGGTTTCATCTTCTATGCCTCCAATCTTCAAGCAACAGATGAATTTTATTTTTAAACATATTGATTTGTCACAAACAATATTTAATCAGCTTGACATTTATCTGAGATAATGGACTGCCTGAGAGTCTCAGTGGAAACTTTATCAGATACACTAATATGGAGTTAGGCCCCTACCTTAATAATAATTATTCTATAGATGAAACTATTTTTTAGGGAAAGATGGAGATTTTCATCCACAGATGCTGCAGGTTTGCTGAGATATGGTGACTGTGGATGCCGTTTGAGTCCAGTGAACTCACTGTCATATATAAGAAATGATACTGAGTTTAAGATGATTCGAGCTTTGTGACATGGTGATACGTGGTAAAATGGACCCATGCTTTCATGTTGTTTACATCAAATTCTGACTCTACAGGATGGGCCATTTATATGGATACACCGTAATAAAATGGCAATGGTTGGTGATATTAAAGTCCTGTTTGTGGCACATTAGTATATGTGAGGGGGCAAACTCCTCAAGATGGGTGGTGACCATGGTGGCCATTTAGAAGCCGGCCATCTTGGATACAACTTTTGTTTTTTTCAATAAGAAGAGGGCCATGTGACACATCAAACTTGTTGGTAATGTCACAAGAAAAACAATGGTGACCCCCTTAGACTTTTATCTTTGGGGTCATCTGAAGGCAATTGTCTATGGTGTGAAGATACAAGATGTGCAGCACCTGAAACTACGGATACTGGATGCCTGTGCTGGCATTTCTCCTGCGGTGTTGCTATCAGTGTGTGAAGAGTGGGAGAAGAGGGTTGCATTGACAATCCAACACAATGGGCAGCACATTGAACACATTTTATAAGTGGTCAGAAACTTGTAAATAACTCATGAAAGAAAGAATAAAGTTACGTTGAAACCAAGCACACCATTGTTTTTCTTTGATCTGTTATTATTTTGAACATATTTTTAATTGCTTTTATTTTAAGTATTTTAAGTTCTTAATTCATTTTATTATTTTATTTATAATTAGTTATTATTATTTTTATTAATCTAATAAAATCTAATAAAAAATACAAATTTCTAAATAATAATTTTGAAAAACAAAAGTGAAAACCTAGCAGTCTGAAAGTGTTATTCAGCTGCACCTTTCAAATACATGACTTACTTACTTGACTTATAACACCCGCGTTAACCCCAGGAAATGATGACGTGAGCAATGCAAAGCAAACAAACAGCTTCATTATGACATCTTGTGCAATCACCATATTGTCCTTTAATAAAATGTTTATACTTGATTAATGCTACATGCTAAAATCTACTTTCAATCAAAATGTTTCAATGTCTAAAATATTATAAGAAAACCAAGGAACCATAAGCTTATATAGTCTGTAAGCTTATGGTTCCCCACAAACACTCATGTTAACTCAGTTACTCAGAATGTGACCCCTGACTGCCACTTCAACTATCTTCCGGTTGAGGAAGTAGATAAGAAAGTAGAAAAATAAGGGCCATTACAGCAATAAAGAACGCTGTTTCCATTGTTCCCTTAACGCAGCATGCCATATATACAGCATGTGTAGTGATTTTTTTATTAAAATGAAAGGAAATGGAGATAGTGCCAACGACGTTTAACATCAATATTTCACTGCGTTCCTAAAGTCACAGGAAGGACGGCCAAGCAGATATCTCAGTGGGCCAAAAAGAGAAGCATATATTGCATCTTGAATCTAAATTGGTGTCTGAGTTAAAAGGCATTGGTGTAGTTTTAGCTACTTTAACAGGATAAAAGTGTACTACTGTTATGCATGTGGCTTATTGCTGTGCCTCCTTGTTTGTGTCTCCTGCTGTTTGTCTGTCATTGTGTTACATGTTTCTATTTCAGTCTCTTCCTGTTTTATTTTGAAAGTTATTTTCCCTCTTGTGTCTTAATGTGGCTGCATGTCCTGAAGAAATGTATTTCTGAAATATAAATTCACACACTGTCTGACCTCACCTTACTATATATTTACTAAGTATGCCTCCCTTTTTCTTTAAATAGCCTTTCGCACACCCTAAAGAGCTGGAGAGACTACATATGTTTTCCATAATGACCTGAAGTGACGTTCCCAGAGGTGCTATTTTCACAGCGCTCTTTCTCCAGCTGGATCTCGTTCACCACGTCGCACATCTGCACCGATAGCACCTACGGACGAAACAGAAAGCACATTTAAGTTTCAGAAGTGAAAAAAAGCCTCTATTGGCCTGCAACAGAAAGAACGTCTATTTAGCAAGGTGCACACAAGAACACCAGAAAACATGAGCTTGCAGTTATATTAGTAAACATTTTCTTGTCACCGTCACCAGCTTTTCATGCTATATGTTATTAGACTGAACTAATAACTAATAATACGCTAAGTAGAAAGAAATGTTCTCAAACTGAGCCTTTTTTTCCAGGGAAATAGATTGTCTTGTGCAAATAAATTAGGGAGAGGAGAAGGGAGCCACTGAGTAATCTGCTGTGACTGTTCATCTGTGTCGACACACGCTGAAAAATGCAGGATGACAGCTGCTAGTGGAGAGCCGGTGGGTCAATGAAAATGTGTAAGACGAGCAGTAAGGAGCTTGAGAAGGTCACTGGAGATGAGGAGGGAAAAGTCGGCGTGAAGCAGAGCGTATTTATGAACTGCTAGTGAAGAGCTTCAGTGTGCACCTTGCTAACCAAGCGGCAACGCTCAAAGCAGCAAAGGTCACAGTGAGGAGGGCTAAAGCACAAAGATGCATTTACGCTTGTTCGACTCATCCTCTCTATAAGTGGTCCTTCATGAGACCCGGCCACCTTTGAACTGTCAAACATCAAATGATCCTCATCAATCATCCAGAAATGTCCTACTTAGTTCAGGGTTGAGTTCCCAAATGATATTACGTTGCTGTAAACAGCAGTCAGCGATGCAATGCGCACCCCGGGCGAGAGAAACACCTCAAACCATCACAAATGAAAAAGGACACGTCTCATGTTAGTAGTTTAATGAGGCATGGGATAGTCAGAGGTTCATCTGTTAAACAAGTGATCCTCTCGCAGCACGAACACTGATATATCAGTGTTGCATTATCATACGCTGACATGAGCCCAATATTCGTCTTAACTGCCACAGGTCAAACACCAAATGAGGTGACATTTACACGTGCTAATAAAAATGTCCCGCTTTATCAGCTGTCATAAAACAGTGATGAGAGGACCTACAAGCAGAACACAGAGGCAGGTGGGAGACACAAAACAAAAACAGAAGCACAAAAAGCACAGTCACACTAGATTAAAAATAGAATACTAACCCGCGTGATTAGTGAAAATTGACGGCTTCCCAGTGACCTAATTGAATTACAAGAAGATGGGGTGATTAACTGGTCGCTCATAGGTTAAGCATGCAATACCCTCAACCTCTAGATGACCACTTTCGATGTCAAGGTGATTGCTCAAGACACCTGGTGGGAAGCAACCTGTCTCCAAACAATCATCGTCTGACTTGGACTGACTGGAATCACTCTTCATTAGTGAAGCTTTGTAAACAATTGCCATCTAATTTATAAACACAGATTTCTATGACATTACAATCAGTCTGAGTGTGTCTGCTGTGATCAGTGCAGCTTGTTTGCGTATCAAAAATAAGCAGTATCACATGCACTCAGGACCATAACATCAACATTAAAAATACTGGGAGCCCCCAGTGCTACCCCATTGTCCTAGTAGACACGCTTACAGTTATTGCATTCACAAAATGTTCAGAAAACTTGACCTCTCACCTTGACCTTAAGGTCGAGGTTACTGAGATTCGAGTTCGGCTGAGATTTTTAGCAGGTATATCTATGAAATCGAGTTGTCCAGCTGCCCGACAGGGTAACAACAATACCCCATCAGCCTTTTTAGTAGTAAAAATCTATTTAAGTTTAACTTACACCTACTTTTACTTTTAGTTAAAGTTCAAATAGTAGAATCCAAGTGGGATCCAGCTTTGGGAACAACAAATTAGTGCAGCCTCAATGCTTCTGGCAGCAACAGAGTTAGTTCAAAAACAACTCCCTACTCATTATATCAGACTTAGATTAAAATATTATGAAGAGCAGTAAATTATTCTTGAATGAGATCAGGAAGGCTGGAGTGCTTTACTTCACAACTCTGTTTTTATTCATGCATAAATAACGCTTACAGGAGCACTTCCAGGATTTTTTTTTTTAGATTCGGGTGGCACAGGGGGATCCAGCAATGAGTAAGGGGGGTGGGGGGTTGTTTCTACCAGATGTTGACCAGTTGACCATTCGCTGAGTTACAATGATGGTAACGAGCACAGACTTCCTGCCTCCATACATTAGGAGACCAGTATTTAATAGCAGGTGCCCTGATGCACAAGATCTAACAGCAATTTAACCGGATAAGAAATAATCTGTTTTCAACAGTAAATATATTTAATTTTAACAGGTAGGACTAGCGAGACCTCTTTATCCCCTGTGTAGCTTCCACCCATTGTTGCATTTTGTTCCAGGGGCCTCCCTTCGGCCCCACCTTTGACACTTTGATGAAAACTATATATAACTGATGAGGATGTTTGTGAATCTAGGAACCCACCTTTGTTGTCACAGCTTTGCTAACCTAACATAAAGATAATTAAAAGATGCCCCCAGTGACTGACCTGCAAACAATGATTGATCAAACACAAGAAAAGCTGTCAGAAGAAGCTACTTCTGGTTGCTCCCATATGCTGTGGAATCACCACAGTAGGTTTGATTTTGTTTGACATGGTAGTTACCCTTCCAATCATCCCCCAAGATCAAACTGGGGGGGGGGGGGGGGGGGTCATTTTTTAAGCAAATGTGCAAACCACTACACTACACTATGTTAAACTTAATATGTTTTAGTTTAACCTTGTGATATCTATCGACTATCTAAAAATGGCAAACCATTGCCTCCAGTGGGAGCACATATAAGGATTTTCTCATCTGATGCCTTTTCCAGTAGAACAACACTCTCTGTATATTTACAAACTGTTTAACAGTCGGCAATCAGAAGAATGACATTTAAAAAATTACTTGAGATTGCATGTTGTTGTTGTTCTGCCAGGGCTATGGTTCATGTTTTCCCAGACTGAGTCCTTCCTTCTTGGATAATTCAAACATCGTAAAGTATAATAAGATGGCATTCCTTTAAAAAGTTAGCAAAATTTTAATGATGAAGTTCAGTGCACGGTACGAACCATGTAAAATCTCGCTGTAATTTGCCTGTCCACACTGCACTGCCTTCCCTGAGTGTTGCTCATTGCCTCGCTTGCTCTCTTGAAGGTCATCCTGACACTCTCATAATCCACACAACTTTTAGGATGAGAGTCTTTGCCTGTGACTGATTACAGCAGAAAGTCCAACATATCCTCAGGAAATGGTAGCAGCACTGCTTGAGAGGAAAGAAAACTGCTAGCTCTCATGTTGGGCAGACCTTTCAGTAACCCTGTTTTTCATTAGAATGATGTTGATTGTAAGACAATGTAAAAATGAAGCACTTTAGAGATGATCTGGGTCCAGAAACCTCTCTGAGTGGAAAATACTATCCTCATAGTGAGTTTACATTGCAGACTACAAGTTCCTCCAGTCCGTGACAGAAAGTTTTATTATGTGCGCGAGTGATTTAACATCTCCACTGCAATTATAATGTCAAGTACAGTGACGGTTACATTAGTCACTAAAAGCTCCTTTTAAAAAAATCATTACACCATTGAGAATATTTGTTTGCTATCAGTATAGTGTTGTTAAATGTGTGCAAAATGGTGTAGTAATGATATCACTGCAATAGGGTTCACCAATGCACTAAATGTACTGATCAAAACATTATATTTACTTTGGCAGATGCAGATTAAAGCTGATTTGCATCTGTAGTCGCCAAATGTTGGACAACCCCACAGCAGTCTGATTACCCAGGGTCAAATATTCACTCACTGGCCACTTTAGTTATACCTTACTTGTATTGTGTTGGGCTACTTCATGGCTGACTGAACTATGTGACAGAAACATCAGAGATTTGGTTCACAGTGACATGATAGTGTCGTGCAGTTGCTGCAGATTTGAGCAATTGAACTAACTGTTTGAGCCACTGTTTTGAGTTTGTAGCTGACAGGGGTAGACCTTGGTGTGGTCTTCTGTTCCCAGAGCCCATCTGCTTCAAGGTTTACCATTTTGTGCATTCAGATATGCTCTTCTGCATACCTTGGTTTTAACATGTGATAATTTAAGTTACTGTTGCCTTCCTATCAGCTCAAATTCTCCTCAACTTGGCATTTTCACCCATAGAACTGGCGCTCACTTGATGTTTGATAGTTGTACAGATCTCTGTAAACCCTAGAGATGGTTGTGTGAGAGAATTCGAGTAGATCAGCAGTTTCTGCAATACTCAGACTGACACCAACAACCATGCCAAAGTGACTTAAATCACCTTTCTTCCACATTCTGATACTCAGCTTGAACCTCAGCAGGTCATTCTGAGCATCCCTACAAGCCTAAATGGTTTGAGTTGCTGCCTTGTGATTGGTTATTTAGTGTGTTAAGCAGCTAACCTACTGCAAAATTTAGCAGCCAAACAAATAGTAAATTGTCTGGCACTTATAGAGTGCTTTTCTACGCTGAGATTCATTCACCCATTCATACAGCACTTTATTCTGTGCCTTTAAGCACTTCAGTCACATGGATGTCACACTGTCTGATGGATCCATCAAGAGTCAAGTGAAATTTAGTGTCTTGCCCAAGGGCACTTTGAAATTTTGGAGGACCCGAGGATCAAGCCACCAACCTTCTATATAGAAAGTGACCAGCTCTACCTCCAGAGTCCCAGCTGTCATATCATATACTTCATTATGGGGACCAAAAATAGAGAGCAAAAAGCCGTTTTATGTCCTAATGTCTTAGAAAAATCCCTCCAAGTCATTAACTATATGTGAAAATCTAAATTTCTTTGACTTGTAATCTACTGTCAGGTGTTTTCTGATTACTTGGCGTCTGGTGTCTTTTGAATGGCCAGTGTTTCAGGACTTCGGGTCGATATCTGTCAACTGTGATTGGTCAACAGAAATCAGACTACAAAATAAAATTTAAAAAACAGGACAATAAATTGTGTCCCTTTCATACAGACTCTGTTAACATGCAAATATTTACTTATAGAGATTAATGTACTTGTATTTTGTATTTCACGTTTGTTCTGCTGCCCCCTACTGGCAAGGTTTAACCAAAGGACTTAAAGCAAGAGACTCAATAAGTTTAAATAATTAAACTTTATCTGTTTGTGTTTTCAACTTTAGTGATTATGCATGCTGACTCCCCACAGTATAACAGGGCCATCCTGAATCTCATTAACACCCAACACGCGTGTTATCTTTACAATGACAAATCTCCATTTAAATTCTTTTTTTTATGTTTATTTGAATAAATTGTGTTTTCTAAAAATAATAATAATAATAAAAAGATCTGGGTAACAGCCAACAATTTTAAAAATGTCAATGATAATTAAAGTTGCTTCGTGTCTTGCAGCTTTTGCAAAATGTAACTCATTTTGAATGTGACGTTTCCCAAAAGCCATTAATGCTGCATAAACAGAAGAAAAACTGAAACAAAGTCCCTCATCAGGGAAGAAAACAGACATAGCAGTGGAATGTGAGCATGGCTTTCTACTGTAGGCTGCTGGGATCAAGCTTTCTCTATTGCATGGAGGTAGTTTATTAGTTCACATAATCCTGTATATTGTGAATAGAGCCAGAGCACACAAAGAGGTAGACCAATGATAAAACAGTCATCAGAGTTCACAGCAAGGGATTCATACAGCTGGAGTGATACAGGAGGGGAGGAGATGCGACAGTGATCTATAACTGGGCTCAAAAAGGAGGAGACAAAAACTAAGTGCTTGCCGCTTGAGATACAGGAAACCTACTAATACCAAGCACTTAGACAGCCAACTATGGAGATGACTGTATTGAGGAATGAATCAAAATTTCAGCGCCAAACTACGCAAAATTGTATAGATGATAAGTGGACCTCATCAAAGACCTAGCTACAAGCACATATACACACAGAACTCGTATGCACGTTGTCTCAGTGTGGAAAACGTTTCATAAATACCTGCAGGATTTAAAGTTTTGGTTGCGTAGACCTCATCGTGAGCAGTGCAAGGAAGTATTTAGTGATTGTTGTTATTCAAAGTGGCTCCCAGTCTGGCATTGTTTGAGATAACAATCAAATTCTAAAAAGGAGGAAGAGCTGACAGAAGAATGAAAGGTGAAACTCGTGTCTGACATTGTGGACTAATGTGTTAGTCTACACTTGACTGAACAAAAATAAAGCAGCATCTACATAATGGTTGCCTGTTGTTAAAAATCTGACAAAAAACGAAGGATTAAACGCAGTGCAAGCCAAACAAACAAGAGCACAGGACACGTCTGACACGACTTGAGCAGTATTTTGAATTGCTCTCAGTTACTGAGAACAATGTGCTTATGCATGGTCTTCAAAGAGCTTGAGTGATTATCATGTTGTTTCTGAATGATCAAACTGTGGATTTATGTGGTTCCAATTATGCAGTGCCATTTCCAGTTGCCAGTACAAGTGCCAAAATTAGCTGACGGAGTAGCTGCTGCAACATATCTGTAACCAATAACCAAAGGCAGCTCTGCTTTAACACAACTTGTTGCTCTATGATCAGTTCAGTTCAGCTTTCATCAATTGTGCGGTATTTGTGAAATACAATCTTTGATAAATAAAGCTAAAATTTTGGAATATTTCACATCAGTCTTTCACAGCGCAGTTTTCTCCATGTACATCCTAATGGACCAAACGTCTGTTTGTCTGTTTGTTTGTTTGTTGGTCCACCAACTCCTCCAACACAATCAGGAGCTGAACAACCAAACTCGACACACAGGTACCTCTTCGGCCACAGAAGGTTCTTATCAATATTACATATATGACGCAATCCTGTTGCCAAGCAACCACCTACCAATGGGCTCAAATGAATAACTTTTAATGTCCGTGCACCTATAACACCTCGAAAAATCATTTTTTTATTTTAAATTCAGCACAGCAACATCTAATTTACATGCACAAAACTATGACATGTAGATATTATGATGCCACTGTGTTGCCATAAGAGGCTACATAATGGACAACACAATAGTAGACTACAGCCAGATTTATATAATAGAGCAGGCTTTGAGTGTTGCAGGGATTAATTTTTATACAATAGGCCTCATATTTATCTTTTACTTATTTATATAAATAAGATTTACAACCCCTGTTTTTTCAATGTGATTAAGTATTACAGTTTGCCAACAGCATGAACAGACCAAACAATACCGTAACATCTGCACGTGCTAGTATTTAAAAAAGATCATATTACATGCACATTTAGAAATATAGGCCTGCTTTGAACTGCATTCTTGTGGCCTTCTGCTTCCTTAGATGACTGTTTTTGATTGCACACCATTATTTCTGAAGCATTCTTTATGCTTATCCTTTAAAAGTAATCCTAATGCTACAGATATTTTCATTTCTATTTTTGCGCAGTCAAAGTTTGGAAATGCTGACTTACTGTGTGACTGCAGAGAGAGTGGAAACATCTCTAAGCTTTAAGAGCCCGTGGTGGAAGAAGTATTCAGTGCCTTCACTTGCTTACTTTAAGAAGCAATATGATACTACTGTTGAAATACTCCACGAGTAAAAGTGTTTTACTATCTTCCATGATGTTTTAGGGGTAATATAACTGATTCATTAATGTGTTTGCTGAGTTTTACTGCTGCAGAAATTTAAGGTTGAGCTATTTTGAACAAACTTCATAAACTGTTGGATGGTTTAATCTGCACCATGTGTTTGTAGGATCAGAGCCCTGTGAGAACTATGCATCTCAAAGTCCTGTTTTCTGCATTTTCTAGCTTTATTTTACGTTTATAACCTGCTAATATATAAAAAGAATTGTCAGCCAACAAAGGAACACTATATCTTTCAGCTTGATTTTATTTTAAAATCTCCAAATTTGTAGATATGCGGTTCGCCTCGACTTGAGAGGAGGAATATGATAGTTTTAATATGCCACTAAAGCTTACGGACAAATACATAATGTTAATATTTGTCTCTGAGATGGAGTAGAGATTGAAATTATCATAAAATTCAAAACAGCACCTGAGTAAATGTACTTAGTTACATTCAGCCACTGGTACAGACACACAAGGCAGAAAATATATTTGCTTTTTTCCCACACAGGAACCAAAACAGAAAAGTCATTTTCAAGCATCGGAACGGAAACTGTTTGAAGAAATAAAATACGTTTGTGCTGCACCTCCCACACCACCCAACAGCGTAAATGGGTTTCTGTGATTATTTGGAAGAAAGGTTCCTTAAGGTTTTTCTCGCCTGGTTTCATATTCAGAGAGAGACGAGGAAGAGAAATCATTATTAAACCCACCCCCCACCACTACCTCTCATACCTGTCCCTGCTCTTCTCCTTCTCCCATCTGCATTCTGTTAAATCAATAACAGCAACATCTTACCACTAACATACCCTTTTTAACCACTTTCTTCACTTCACTCAGCACCACAACTCCTTACTGGACATATTGATGAAACATGTCACGGTGTGTTATTATAAAGCAGCCATCTAAGGACTTAGGGGGGAAAAAAGAGACAAATATACTGCATATGAGCCAATAAAGTATGTCAACTAATCACACATCTGGCTAAGCTAAAACGTCCGGCTGAGCCTGATATCAAAGAGTCGTGAGAGGTGAGCGGGAAGAAATTCTCACACAGGCAAATACAGTAGATGTTCACAGTGTAGTCTGCCTGAAGAGAGCTTCTGTGGAAAGCATTGAGGAAGCCTTGCTTCAGGGACAGATGACTCAGATCAGCACAAAATTATAACTATTAGTAGATATTTGTCTATTTCTTTTCTCTCCCACATGTCTGAAAATTCCTCAGTTCACTGAAACTACAGGTTCCTGACAGAGATCAGATGAATAACAAGCAAATCTCTGCCCTCAGTTACTGAAATGCAGTGAGAGCCCTCTTCATATTCCAAATATTCTCAAATATTGACTGTTGTGAACCGGTGCTATTGTGTAGTAAAAAAATAAAACTGAAGTGAAATTCACATAACATTTCTGAAAAATGAGGCAAAAACTGACGGCGCTTCGTTTTGTTGCTCACAAAAGGACCAAAAGGTACAACCGAGCAGACCAGCAGAGACTCATGCCTCACTCCTGCTTATGTCTACAGTGAGTGTAATTTTAAGGAGATGCGGGAAAGCCTATGCATCCATCACTCACAGTGCAGGCTTAGAAAAACTCCCAGCAGCAACACTGAGTGCCACTAAAAGGTGACTTATTACCAGGTGGCAATGCTCAAAGGCTTTCTATGTAATTATATAAACCTAGAGAGAGTACAACTATTTACTAGAGTAGTAAAAATAGAGCCTAGGTAAATTACTCCACTCATCCACCTGGGAGAATGGATGAAAATATATATTTATTGTATACAATAAATAAAACAGGCGGAGGAACAAAGTAAAAAGCAGCCAGACTGGTGGATTTCACACACAAAGGTTTCACAACGAATTCTGATCTGAACCACTATCATGTGCGATCTTTTGATTTAGAGGACTTTTTATTTTACTACACTCACGGTTTTTTTTTTTTTTTAAAGCCAACTGTTCACGTTGCTGAGTGAAAGCAGCCTAGTTTATCGTTCTAAAGCCAGATGTCTTACGAGGAGATGAACAGGAAATATCATAGAGCAGGAAAAGTAAAATAGTAGTAAAAGGGTTTTTGTTTCATTACATTAAACACACTCAAAAATGTTTTTTAAGAGTCCAACAGCGGATTTAATCTAATATGCCTGTAGTAAAAGTATAAATTAATGGTTTCAGTATGAAGAGAGACAGAGACTTACTTTTGGCAGGTATCCGCACAACACCAGAAGGAGCAGCTGTGCAGAATCCATCCTGTCCTTAGATTTTTTTTTTATTCTCTTTGGGTAAAAAAACTCCTTTGGAGACTGGTTTAAGTGTTTGAGGAGAAGTGAGTGCGTATGTTTACGCGTGTCTAGGTGTGTGAGGTAAACCGCCTACGCTCCATCGGATTGCGCTTTTCTGTGTGCGCCCCTCCAGCAGAGGAGCTGCGTCTGCTTCCCTGTACCCGCCCCCTCTCCCATTCACAACTCCACGCCGCCTGTCACGTCCCTGAAGACTGCTGACAAGTCTGTCAGGCTGGTTAATTGTGAACACAATGCATGCTTTTGTAGACAAACACGCCGATTCTCCACAGCGAGGCTAGTGACAACACACACTGCGGAATAAACCCTGCAAGTGTGGGTTGGTGTTTTCCTGCAGATTTTATGAAGTGTTAGAACCATAGATGACTGTATTATTCAAAGAGTCAAACATTGATTATGGAGAGACTGAGAATATTACAAACAGAAATAAACATGACATACAATGTTATATGTTTCTTGAATTCATGAAATATTTACCAAGCTGACTCACTAAATATTTGTCGTGCTTATTGTTTTCTTGCTTAGTGTTTTCTTCTTCGGTGCGTCACTACTTTGCATTTCACTACCATCAAATGTGGTCTGTGAAACTAACTGCAAGGAAACATAATGTTTGTATATGGTTGTATACAGTACGACATAGAAAAAGTCACTGCGAAGACATCCACTGGTTTGTAGATTAGAGGTTCTGACGCCTGGTTTAAGCACTTTTATCTTTTGCAGCTGGATGTTTGGACAGGAGCAGTGAAGTGTTGAGTTATAAGCTAAGAAAAGCTAGCTTGGTTATCAGAGCCCATCCATCTGTATTGCTGTAGCATTCAGACAATAGCTGCTAACTTTGCTAACTTTTAAATAAAATATTGCTAGACTTTCACTTTGTGTAGCTAGCCCTGTTGATTTACAGCAAGAAGGTCCGCTATGCATGTTGGGTAAGTTTGTGAGTTTGATTTTTAAGGTAATTAGCATTTAGCTTTTAAATATAGAAATAACATGTGCTTACATGTCTATTAACTGTCTGTTGGTGTGAATGCTTTGCTGTCTCTGTCATGGTAGTTATGAAATTATTTTATAACTCAGTAAAGAAATATTAAGAGCATCAATTTGTCCTTCACTTTATGAGAAACATAAAATTGTCACATCTTGTTAGTTCTTTTTATAACTTTTGCTAAAATTACAGGATACTGCGCTTAAATGTAAACCAGGAGGAATTTGTTTGTTGTTTGTTCATGGTGTAATAAAATAGTGACACAGAAATAAAATATAGAATAGTATATGCAATACATACATAGCCATATAAATATTAATATAAGTGCACACAATAGGAATATATACCAACTGCCTACAGATATTATTAGGATACAAATCAGAATTTGAAAAATATGTAAATGTTATGAGCAAAAAGGGAGCAAATGCAATATGTAGGTGGAACATGATGTGCAAAATGCTTATATTCAGTCCAGTGTGCAAAGCTATTATAGCCTGTATCAGTAAGTGCCTTATTGTAACACATTAATCGAGTAGTGATCGAAGTAAGGGGGCGTAGTAAAGTAGTTCGACAGCCTGGGGAAAGACAGGTAAATAAGTAAAGCTTTCAGACAAATGTAGGTTGCGCTATATTAACAATATTTCTTATCGCTGAGATAGAGCAGTGATGATATTCAGTGATATGAAATGGAAATGTATCTTGAACTTTTACTCAAGCTCAGTATGAGTCATCTGAGTTAAACTGCACCACTTGTCATTTTTCATTAGAAATATATATAACAATGTCAATGTTGGCCCTTTTATATTATTCAAACTATATTGTAATGACACCAGTCAAATAAATGACATTAGCTAGCTGTTGTTTACAAGCTAACGTTTTACATTTGGCTAACAGTCTTGTTTTTATGTGACTATAGTCTCTCAGCCTCAGACAGATCACAGACATCTTAATTTCCTCTAGTAAAAGTAAAAACAAATGAGGCAAAATGAAGATTTTCTCCTCCATCTATGTTGAGCAATGATAAGGTCTGTAGCTGCTAGGCAACAGAAGCGGCGCATTGTAGGCTAGACCATCCCATTTAACCGCTCACTTCGGCTCCTCGTGATAGGCCACGTCCTTCGAAGGATGCTTAGGGCATTAATGTGATAGCTCTGTGGATGGATTGGACCTGTCCAGGGTGTACCCTGCAAGTAACTGTCAATGAATCAGTGCAGACTTCTTGAATGTACTCTGTTAACAATTAACTACAAGAAGACGTATCATTTGCTGGGTAATTGCACTGAAAACGCTCCAAAAACAGAGATGAAATGCTTGAATTAGGTGATGTTAGACCTAGCAAATGTCTAGCAGCCTGTGTTAACATCTGCCTACCAAATAAAGTGACCATCTAACTTTAAGCCACTAAGCCTGGACATTTTAGCTGGGAGCTAGGAAAAGGGAACCCAGCTTCCCTGTTTCCTTATAACTCTGAACTTAGGCAAGACTGAATCAAACTCCTGCAAAAAATTACTGACATCTGACACATAAAATGGCACAAAGGTAACTTGAATAATCACTCACAGTAATTTAATGTACCTGCAAATACAAAAAAAGCTGCCTAAAGGCATCTTTGTTTGGAAACCATTAGTGTATATCCACTCTTACAACAGTATAAATTAAAAAAATAATCCTTGAAGGCATGATAATAAGATAAAGGTTTCTGAAAGTTTTCTGAAAACAAAAGTTATGAGGTTGAAGATGCACTCTGTGGTTGTGGCGGCAGGAAGGAGGAGACGCGTAGGTGGCCAGCAGCTCGTTACCCTAATGTTGGGGTAAAAGCCTGATGTGACACAAGGGTAAGAAATCTATAAAGAGGGATGCACTGAACAGCTACTTCCTTCAATGACAAGACGTCCATTACCCAAATTGAAGTGGGCAATCCCTTTGTAATTGCTAATGCACAAAGATGAGCACAGTGTGATTAAAAATAACAAGCCGCACCAAGTGAGAGACACAAAATTGCCTATAAGTTCTCGCAGAGCCTCTAAAATTGTCTCGTCCCCCTGCAGTCACAGAAATACTCTCATCATCCATCCTGACTGCAGCATCGGGCGACCCCTCCATCTTCTTAAGTCACAGCGGTACCCTCATGCCGTCTGTGTCACGGTGGCTCCACTCACAGCTGACTAGACCTCACAGCACAGTAAGGACTTCTCTGCCTGAGCTCTCCCATGAATATTGATGGATAGTGTGGTTGGCTCAGGCCTCGTAACACAACAGAACACATACCAACACATAGAGTGTTCTTGTTTTACTTAATCCTTGCTTTCTTTGTGTGACATCACAGGTTATTTCTATCTTATGGCATCACTCCCTGGTTTGTGTTTCATTTAAACATGCTGCCTTGGTAGTTTTAAAGCACACTGCAGTATATTTGCCATATAACCACTAATGAATATACAAATAAATGTAGGATCGTATGCAAAGATAAAATATAAATGCAGTTTTCATCGAGTTAAAACATTTTTAGCACCACTGTCAGGCAAATGTTTATGAATCAGGGCTTACATTTTGCTGCTACTGTACTGAAAAGCTGTGATCCCTGTCAGGTGGATAAATCTTTTTCTTATATACAGTAGTTTTATAAAACTTATTTTTTGAGTTACTGAAAAGAGCTGATGCTGTTACAAAGTATATATGACTGCACAAACCTCTTTGCTTTCCCTTCAGAGGGGTAACAAAGAGCAGCCTTTGTACTGAAAGAGACAATTTTTTAAGTCATTAGATTAAAATAAATCTATAGTTTCTCTTATTTGGTTGGATTTGAATCACATCTGACCTTTAGATCCAGAGAGTGATGTATTAGACCACCAGACCATGGAAAATTAACAGACTTCTCTGTGGGTAAGGTCAAGAGTCTTTCAGGCTACCGAATTCATCTTAGGCCACCTCCATGTGTAGGGATGGTTTCACAACGAAGAGGCAAAGGATGGCAAAAAATAAATTCTCCAAATTATAGCTCAAGTAGGATAAATTGCTCCTTGAAGCCTCCGAAAATATTAAGGATTAGGTAGATAGACTCTAATTTTGACATTTCCTTTAATCATCTCAAATTCTTCAGCACATTTTTAGTAAGAAGTAGGGTGAATTCTGTTGGGTTCAATTTGCAGGTTTAAGTAAGTTACATTACCTGTGATTTTAGCAGCTTCTCTAGTTTTTCTATGCCTGATGGGCCATACATATGCGAAGAGATTCGCGGCGATGTGGCAACTACATCCGTGAATTGTCAATAAAATGTTGCAGTGACGGATAAAATAACAGGGTGTGTTGAACTGATTGTAAAAGGAGATTTTAACGCAGCTGTCAGTGGGAGCGAAGGCTGCAGCCGACTGGTATACAGCAGGGGTGGGAAGTATACAAGAGGGTTACCAGAGCCGATAATACCCATTACTATCTGTCAGCTACAAAGCTAACAAGGGAAATGCTTTATACGTAGGTGGTGCTTTACCCTGCATCCAAGGGTTACTCAGACTTAATGTGAGTTAAACAAAATGAATGCGACATAAAATGGGTTTTATGTTATTATTCAAAGTCCCAGATTTACTAATAGTTGGTTCCAGACAATTCCCTCTTGTGCCTACAGCTGATATTTACTATCCAGCTAATTTTGCAGCTGGCCTTATGGCAATCGCATTTATAGGAATTTACTATTCATACTGCAGAATCTCAGAAAGAGGTTTATTAAAGTTTGTGGCAGATATTGTACTGAGTCACATTTAACACAGAAAAAGTCAGAGTGAGTGTGGTTGGGTTTTGTCAAAGCTGTGAGCTCAGTGTCAAAGCTTTTGCCTTTGTCCTCACCTAAATCCTGAGTTTCAGTAGCTTAGTGGACTTCTTGTTCCCTAATCATGATTCTTCGGTATCCTCCCTGCAGAACTTGTTTCTGTTCACTGAGTTAATGTGCTCACAAGGGAGGATACCAAAGAAAACAGGTTATCACTCCTGGACTGTGCTGTGTACTTTGGGGAGGACGATAGCCTGGACTTTGAAGTTTTCCAGAAACCCAAATACAGGCCAGCACCTGCTCTTTGACTCCCACCACTAACTTGAACACAGACTTGAGGTTATCAGGACCTTGTGCCACTTGGCAGAAAACGTTCCCTGCAAGGCAGAACGGAAAGAAAGTTAGCACAATCATTAAGAGAATGCTCAAAGCATGCTATTATCCCAACTGGGTCTTTATTAAGCATGACAAAAATCTGAGACATTAACCAGAGGAAACAGAACAACAGGTAGAATAATACTTTTTATTTAGCGGGTTTGTCTGAGAAACTCCATCCCAGTTCATCCCAGAGGACAAAAACACCTGAACACAAGATGGACAGTGTTGTGTAACCTGCGCAATGCAGTGAGGAGAGCTTGGACATACAGAACATAGGAGAGGCCAAGTGCATGCGCCACAAATGTAAGACACAAGTGAACAGGACTAAGCTGTGCATCTGCACTTAACGAAGAAAAGACAATTTTATGAGCGTCAATGTTCACATTTTTGACCAAAATGGTTTGAGTGAGGAGTGAAAACAAAGGTGGTACCCTCTTTTACAACATACGACACCAAATATCAGCCACCTACAACTCAGTCTGGAGAACCCTTCCAGTCAATTCAACCCCCACTCACATCTGTCTTATGAGTTGTGTTTGATTGACATGGTAACAAGGTGGGGCCAATGACTCTTGGCAACACCTCCAAGGTGATAGTCTCACTAGGCGTTAAATCTTTAATCCATCAGTTTTTGACCTGAAAAAGGCTCTTGGATGAGAGGTGAAACAGTTTCTTTCAACTAAAGTGATTAAGACCACAATGATGTGGATGATTGAGGACCTACACCAGGGGTATTGAACTCCAGGCCTCAAGGGCCGGTGTCCTGCAGGTTTTAGATCTCACCCTGGGTCAACACACCTAAATCAAATGATTAGGTCATTACCAGGCCTCTAGAGAACTTTAAGACATGTTGAGGAGGTAATTTAGCCTTTAAATCAGCTGTGTTGGATCAAGGACACATCTAAAACCTGCAGGATACTGGCCCTCAAGGCCTGGAGTTCGACACCTGTGACCTACACAGACTTCCTGTTAAAAAGGAGTTCTCTCTCCCCACAGTCGCCAAGCACTCAATCACCGGAAATCATCAAATTTTGGGGGTTCTCTCTCTAAAACTGTAAAATTTGATAAATGGGATATATCTAGAATGCTTTTATGATAATCTCTTTCAGTTTTAATTAATGCTCAGTGAGATTGTTTTTAAACATCAATGCAGAGGGTTTAGCTAGTCAGTCACGCTAATAAATGCATGTACAGTTTTGCCCCCAAGTCGGTCCACATTTCATTTGTTTGCATGGGAAACAATAAACACTGTAAATTCAAGCACCATCATTATAATCCCACACAGCATTTTTCCTATTCATTCTTCCATTGCTGCAGCTGCTGTTCATCAAAGCACCAAGCATTTCTTTCCTGCCTGCATTTTCTAAAAAAGAGCCTTAACCCAAGGTGAAGGTGAGACCATTAGTATCTGTGAGTGTCATTGTCAGCCTGTGATTCAAGCACACAGCATGCAGGACTTCAGCCAGCTGAGCCTGTTATGAGTGAATAGAACAAGAGGAAATTGGAAGATAGTTTGTATACCTGTGTTTTTGGGGGGTTGGGGTTTTTTTTGTTAAACACAAAGACATTTTACAATTTGGAACATCTCTTTGTTAATTGTGAACACGGGAAAAATAATAAGTATGTCCTTGTTTATTCAAATCAAGTGCACAGCAATTAATTTATACAATTATGGTAAAAGCAAATACATCTTCTGTTAATTCTTTGGTTTTACCTATCAGAACATCATCATCATCAATATCATCAGGTTTTAAAATTACATAAGCAACATGTCAGAAGAACAAAAACACGTGTGATGTGACACAGTGTCATTATTTATTTTACAAAAACTGAGCCAAAGTGTGGAAGCAGTGTGTGAAAAACTAAGTACACTCCATGATTCAAGTTTGTAGGATCACCTTTGGCAGCAATAATTCAAAGAAAATCCTTTTTGTATGAGCTTATCAGTCTCTCATTGGGGAGGCATTTCTGCTCAGTCGTCTTTACAATGAATGTTGTTTCATCTCATTGAGGCATCTGACCATTTGTTTATCCACAGCTCTCTTAGGGTCTAATGACAGCATTGAGTCGGGTTGAGGTGCAGCCACCGCAACACCTTGATGTTTTTCCTTTTCAGTGATCCTGTTGCAGATCTGCTGCTGTGTTTGGACTCCTCGTCATGCTGCATCCCCCAGCTTGTGCCAACCTTTGGCTGTTGCACAGACGTCCTCACAGTTGACTCTGGAATACTTGGATACTCAGACGAGTACAAAGTTGTAAAACAAGCCCAAATCATCACCCATCCCTCACCATCCTTGACAGTACCACAGCATGGTGGGTTGTTACCAACTGTGCTATGGATTATGGGCAGATATCTCCACTTTGGCTTTGTCGTTGTTCCACAAGTCTTTGATTTGTTCAGATTCAGACTTTGCAAACCTAACCTATGTTGCTATGACCTTTTTTCAGTAAAAAAAAAACTTCTGAGCAAACCATACTTATTCAGTGTTTTTCTAATTGTACTCTTATGAGCATTAACATTTAACATGCTAACTCAGGCCTGTACAGACATGCAGCTCTTAGATTTTTGCAGTTTTTCTGAGCATTTCACAGTCTCACCTCAGATTTAATTTACTTGTGTGTTGACTCCATGGAGCATTGGCAGCTGTCTTGAATGTTTCCCACTTCTTTTACACTGTAGAATGATGGACTTCAGATTGTATGAAAATGGCCTTATAACCCTTCCCAGATTAATGGGCAGCCACAATTGATTTTTTTTTATAATATCATTGCTTATATCTTTCTCCCTTGGTATTGTGTTAACACACCTGAATGCTTTAGACCCACAAACTGCCAAAATGTCTGTTTTAGTATAGAGGTGCTCACACTTGCAGATTATCAATTAATCAAGTGCATTTGTTAACAGCACCTGGCTGCTACTTACCCTCTTAATTTTAATGGGTGTAGTTAGTTTTTCACAGGACTGCATTCATACAGTCTCATGACTGTATATTGAACAGATCAGTGATAAAACTGTACTTTCTGTAATGTGACACAAATTGATCAATTGCTTAATTTGATTAACTTAAAAGGTTCAAAGATAGATTTCCTTTCACTTGAACTAGCCTTTTGGTTAGAGCAGAAGGCTTTTCATGTCAGTAACGGAAGCATCTATTTATGGCTGTTTGTGCCAGACTTCAGTTACCAGTGTTCCCCATGGTCAGACAGTTTAAGAGCTCTTGTTGTTTAAAGGCTTCTCATGCCTCAAAAATGTAGAACAGAGGTGTGCTAAATGCTGCTGCTGGAAGAAGTGAAAGGTGAAAACGTGATACACATGGTGCATCATAATGGAGGTACATCGCAGTGACAGCAATCATACTGCCAGCCAACTTGATTTTCTCTCTCTGGTGAGGTCGGCAAGAACAGCCTGCCACCTGCAGTGCCACTCAGCCGTCGTCTTTAATCCTCTGCAGCCGCACATTCGCGTCAGCAAGCGCAACCAGGCCGGCCACATCAATGCCTGCTAAAGAAGCTTTCTGCAACTTGTATATTCCAAGATTATGTGAAGTCGGTTGCTTTACTGTCTTAACCTTGGAAGCTTATTGTTTTTGCTGGAGCTGTATCCCCTTCAGCAGAGAGACTCTTTTATGTTTATTTGGCATTGTTTAATATCAGCCCGTCCCTTCGCTGTATTAATATCTATAAGCTGGAGAAAATGCCTATAGTTTTTCCTTTATTACTCTTACTTGCCAGTGACCAACTCAGATCTGCATCTGGTGCTTAGAAAGCATTGAATAGACTTGGATTTTTATCTTTTAGATTTTCTATACAACTACATGCTTCCACACAAAACTGCACAAGACAATGAACTCTAAAAACTATAAAAATATTTGAATACTGAATAATCTGAATGCTTCCACTCTCGTCAGAGCGTCCTTCTTTTGTTCTGCATGACTGGCACAGTCGTACAATCACCTCACAAACAATCAGCAGTGACAGTCTAATCTGAGCCTCAATGGGCACGACTGCAGCATTTCTTCCAAGGACAACCATTAAAGTACATCTCACCTGTAGCTTGCACTCTGAGAGTGCACAATTATGCACTTAGCAATCATGACTCTGTTATAATAAACAGTGTGCTGATGCTGCATAGAAAGCTGTTGACAGTTGAGCCAATAGAAAGCGAGTATGCAATTGAGCGGCAATCAGTACAAGATGCAGGTTGTGGGATAGTGACTGCCACTTGGATGAAGGGTTTTGAAATGGTGCTTAGATAGTGGGAGCAATGTGACTGCACAAAGCACAGAGTATTGTCTTCTGTCTGGACACTGCCTGTGTGTTACAAAGCTGTGGCAGAGAAGAGGTGTGATCATGTGTGTCAAAGAGCTGCTCCTCAGTCACAGCTCCCAGAGAGGAAATTACATCAGCGGTAAGCTATAAACTTACACTGCGTTCTTATTTTTATCCCAAATGTATTGCTTCAAGAGAGTAAAATGGTTATAACCTCCAGACATACTGTATACGTAGTGGGGAATTCCTAGTGACACTTTTTCCTTATCTGAGTAGTGATTTTAAATGCAGCATTAACTCTGATTCCTCTGATTGCTTGATTATAAGGGGCACCTGCAGCCCATCATTCAGTCTGTTTCTCTTGACATTTGTTGTTGTCATTCTAGTCGCAGTTGTGTGGAAAGGTGATTTAGTGCGTTTATACTAACTGTTAGAGCACATTTAATGACTGTCTTTCTGTTACAATCTGATCCTGATGGTTGTTAGTTCTGTTGGTGATTGTTTGGCTGCCCAATGATGATGGTAAGTTTCACACCATTAAGTCTCCAGTGTTTTTCCCCCTTTTTATATTACTACCCTGCTGCTGTCTTGTTTAAGCCTTCTTATTGTATTTTAGCCTAATTCTATATTCAATGTATTAATCACACAAGCATCTTTATTTTAAATAGTATTGTATCCTGTGTTGTTTGGATTATTTTTTATTTTTTAGTTATTAATTTATTTTAATTATTGCTTGATTTTTAGCTTTTTGTTTTAGGTAGGCAGGTTATAATAAAATAATGTATTTATGTAATTTTGTGGGGTTTTGGAGTTTAAACTAAACTGAATACGTACCTCCACTAGCTGCTAATATAATTCATTATATTTCATTAGAGTTATATTTCATCGTGTCCAATTCCCCAGGTGGTGTTGTGTTGTTCTTCTTCCTTCCAGTTCTCTTGAAGCTGCCCCCACGGTATAATTGAAAGAATTGGCCTCTTATAAAGTATGAAAATGGCTTAAGCAGGCTTGGACAGTGCACTGCAGCACTTTTAATTAATGAGTAATTAAATCTGGTAGCTTACCATCAAGCTAACTTTTCATGTGCTGCAGCCAGGTGGTGTTTTTGGTTGTTTTTCCTTCTCATCCCTGTCCTGAATTAATGGTGCAAATGCCAATAAAGTTGGGGTTGCAATTTAAGTGTCTTGCTAGTGCTAGAGAAGAGGAGAGCAGTGGGAGGTATTTGGAAAAGCTCAACAAATATCAGCAAACACACAGTTTCTCTGTAGACTGGCACTAAAGAACTGTTATGTGTTTTTCAGAAAGAAAAAAAGCCCACGAGTTTCTTTTTTTTTAATACTTCAGAAATGAAAACTTGGAGAGATAGAAGGGCAGGAAGATTTTTTTTATTTTCTTTTTTTGGAAGAGAGAAAAATCAACGTTCATCTGATATCCTGTGTACTTTTTGTGCCTGTTTGGCCACTGAAGCACTTTAGTGTGGCTGCTGAATAACACGTTGCTTAAATTTAAGTGTTTTTGTTTGTTTGTTTTTCCCAATTAAAGTGACATTTTCATATTGGCTAGGGTTTGGACAGCAGCCATGATGGCTACTGTAACATTTTCTTATATGCTGTTGAATACAATTGGCTACAAAGTGCAGTAAACCTCAGAACCTATTCTGTATTTTTTTTTACTTTTATCGGCCTCTCATACCACACAAGGAGCATCATAACAAGTTTATTGTAGCCCTTTGCAAAATGACTCCAAACAAACATGATGGTGGAAAAAATGGCTTCTATTTGGAGTCTGATAATTAACAGACTTGAACCAATTAATATTTTACAAAAAGGAAGCAGATAAGGATCATGGATTTCAAGGCCGAAATTGTAAACGATGATTCCCACACTGCCTTGAAATTAAAAGCTGAATCAATCATGAAATTAAAAATAAAAATGATAAGCTTCTTATTGAGCCACAGAATCAGAGGAATCTGACCTCTACAAAGCGTCTAATTAAACATACTTAATAAAACTGGCAAAGAAGACAAAGCAAGTGAGATTCAGGCAAAAACAATGTTGTCTCACAATGGTAAACAACAGCAACCACTCAGCCTGCTCAGGAGTCATATGAAGGAGTGAGAGGCCAAAGGAAAGTCGGAGAACATGTTGAAGCTAAGCAAAACTGAAGCTATTGTACTCTGGAGATGAAGCAGAATTCCTTATTACACTTGATGCTGCTTTAAAGGTGCCGTTTTTTTCTTTTTTATGTATATTGAACAGAAGCCTCATGTCCTGAATGCAAGTCAGGACTCTAACACATGAAACTGTGCATTTATTCCTGATATTAGATTCGACATGTGACCTTCCTGCCTCCAGACAGCTGACAACAAGCCAGCTAAACAACAACAAAAGCTGGTTTTAAGCTAACACTGTATCAAATAATGTTAGGCGTATCCTAAAAATCACACTTTCCTGCTAACCAGTTTAAATATATTTTCACATCATATGTGAGTTTATTTACAGTCCAGTAATGTTACATTTACTTAAAAGGAATATTTCACAAATACTGGCTAACGGCAAGAAACAGATGCTAACAGTAGCTAACAGCAACAAAAACACCAGCGCTTACCAAAAGACAAATCGGTATCTCAAAACGTTACTATTGCTGTCATTCGACAGAAAGGAGCTACCCAAAGGATAATAACAAATGCCATTCACAAAGTTTTAGCCTCCTCCAGAGTGAACAGATGTTGACACGAGGTAAACAATGAACTGACAGCATTGTACCCATTCCCAACTCTCTGGAAATTGTACTCGTGGCTATTGATTGACGGGCGTTACAATTTGCAAAGTGAGTGACATACCATTCCTCCCACTTAATGCACAACATGTAGATGAAAAGGATCAACTTTCTGGGATACTGACATCCAGTGGTGATATTTTACACACCAACTTTTCTGGTCGTGTTCTGATTCGGCTGTGTTGGGTGCAGTGTTGCCAACTTAGCGACTTTGTCGCAATATTTAGCGAGTTTTCAGACCCCCTAAAAAGACGTGAAAGCGCGTATCGCTTTTACTCTCAACAAGCAGCGGGTGCTGTAACGCAGTCAGTTCTTCTTTTACTCTTATGCTGTTTTGTGGATCACAAGGTATAAAACTACTTATACACACACACAAAGTAACTCCACCAGAGTGCCTATTTCGGGTCACTTTTGCCGGTCCAAGCCCGGGTAAAGGAGCAGGGTTGGAATTGTGACATTAAAAAAACCAATAATTGCTAAAAGAAATTTAATTTGTAGTTCTAAATAAACTCTAAATGCATTTAGGACGTTTTTTACTCACTTTATGTCTCTTCCACGATGTTATTTCTCTCTCCAACAACATAGGTTACAATTACATTAGCATGACCAATTATGCAAATTAGGTGATGACGTCATTTAGCGACTTCTAGCGACTTTTAGGACAACCAATAGCGATTTTCCTTACTGAGGAGTTGGCAACACTGGTTGGGTGTATGGAAAAACACGTCCTCCTCCACTCCAGAAGAATCACAAAGTTGTTGTCCCCCACCAAGCTTTTCCTCTCTTAATTGAGTGTGCTTAGCATGCTGCCTGGAATACATACCGCCACAAGATCCACCACCAGGCTGGATAAAGTGTTTCTCTCGATGTCTCAGTCAGGCCACTTATTTCATGGTCCCATCCTTATGACTTTAATATCCTGAATTTTCCTATTGCATCACTAGCAGGTCAAAAAAGCCAAATCTTGCCCTTTCTATATGCATGACTGGCAATCACCTTCAGTGTTATCACGAGGTTGCAATATAATGAACCTGTGATGGATTGCAATGTAATTTGGTGCACATCTTTATGCTCCCAGTGGGATAAAGATGGGATCTTCGAATTCATCCACCTACCCATCTCTTGTTCTATTGTGATGATCCCCAACGTTTTAATAACCTACAGAATCAGCCTTTGATTCACCCAATTACCTGCTGCAGCAATACAGCATCACATTTTGCTTCAAGACGTGATGAAAAGCAATGAATTCTAATATATCCAAAGAAGTGTTTTCCTCTTTCTCTCAATAGACCTTTCATTGGTCGTGCACAGTCTCCAGAAGCAAATTGGACTCATGTTTTTCTTCGTGAAATGATGATATCATAACAGTCCAGTGTCCTAACAGAAGGTACTGTATGGTGGTCAGAAGTAGAACCTCTATTTTTGTGTGCGGTTAGCTTAAATTTGCACCACAGGACATGTTTGTGACTCAGTTTGCTGCTGCCTTGCTGCCTATCTACTGTTAGATACTACCTCCAGCGCTGTGTATCTGAGAGTGCATGAGAGCAGCATGAATAGCATGACATGTTACATCATACCTCATGATATTCCCTAAATATGAAGTTCAATGTTTTTTGTTATGAATAGAGATTTCACAGCTTGCTTATGAGACTTGTGTGAGGTAATTATGTCACTGCTAGAAGCAGGGGGGCATTGCAGGCTGTCTGTTCAGAGAAACAATTTTGACTGCAGGGATGTAAAGTCCAGGACACAAACAACCACACAATCACACTCTGAAACAAAAAATAAACTTGGCCTGTGTTTGCTTGGTGTTCACAGGCACTTGATTGTTTAGAAAAAGATTTACAACTATTGAGAAAATGTGAAGTACAGCTGTGTGACCCATGTGTTGACATCAGATTTCTTTGTTTTGTGTTGCTTCAAACTCCCAAAATATAGAGTTTGGAGCATGTAAACCTCCCTCATCTGACGAGGAAACGCTGCCGTTCCTCATTCTGAGACATTTTAACCACAGTGTGGATATTTTCCTTAAAATTCTTTACATTTCATTTAATATTTAAGTGTCTATTGAATCCATAGACTGATATTAAGGTACTAATTATTTTTTTCTCACTCATAGTTCATAAATGGAAAATGTTACAGTTCACAGTGTGAGAATAAATGAGTTCATGTTCATTTCTCCTGGAGGGAACTCTGAGAAGAACTGCTTTTCATTCCTGTTAAAAAGGAGTCAGGTGAGGTGGCTGGTGCATCTAATTAGGACCCGGCACCCACTGGAGAGATTAGATATCCCCTCTAGCCAGGGAATAGCTCAGGATCCCCCAGGAGGAACTGGAAAGCTCTGCTTTGGAGAAAGTTGTCTGGAATATCCGGCTTATCCTGCTGTCGATGTGCCCAAACTTCAGTTAAGTGGAAGAAAATGGATCGACATACTTCCTACAATCTATGCAGTCCCCAGTCATTGCCACTGCCCAGACTAAATGAATCAATTATTAATACATTACAATCACAGACAGATTGCAGTACAAGTATGCGTTTCATCACTCAATGAGTCATGAAGCAAGAAAGCACATTATTCATCTCTATTGGAACTTTGTGGCCTTTGCTTCATATTAATGATTAACAATTTCTTGTTAAGCTCTCTCATCAGATATTTCCCAGGACTCAAGTCAATATAGTGTTTCAAATTTGTTGCCGACATTGATGACATTTTGTGTTGTTCTTTAAAATGTTACATTTATTTATTTTTTGTCTGAATCCATAATCATCCGCTCATAACACTTCACATTTCTGTAACTGCAGTACAGGTGTTTCAGAAGCTGCACTGTGGTCATCTCCACGGTCCATGCCAGCGAGTTAAAGTATTTGGTGTTTACTGTGCATCATATGCAGTGCACGACCTTCACTGCACCCATTCAGTCTTTAACTGCAGACTCAATTTTTTGGGGGGAAACTGGATTGCTGTTTTTAGCTCATTCATGCTTGGCACTGGTCAAAATTTCATCTCACATATGTTGGTCATTTATTGTGTTAACGACTCAGTGATTCCTTGACAGAGTGTTAACTTACATACAGAGACTGGATTCAAGGATTTGAATGATCCAGTGAACAAACTCACCTCTGAACTACTCTAGAATAACCAAAAAGGAACAAAAGAAGACCCAAAAACTGCACTCTCTGCCCTTATTTGAAAAGAGAAAATCAATGTTTAAAAAAAAAAAAAAAAAAAATCAATTACATGATTAGAGCACTTGGCTCAATTTACTGACTTTTTGACATTTATGTGCTTTCCAGACAGTTTGAGAGCAGGTTTGTGCAGAAAGCTAAGAATTAGGATATCCACTGCCTCTCCACCAATATCCTCACTAATGGAAGGACATCATATAGTGTAGTGCAGCTCCAGTGATCCTGCAGAGTGCTCGTTCATCTTCGAACCCATTTGATTAGCCTGATTACGACACAGCTGAATATTGCCCTGAACAAACTCAGAAAACAGCCCTACAGTAATATTGTCCTTCTGTCAGACGTTAGGACAATTAGTGTGCTGCTTTAAGGTCATTCATTTTCTTTCTCCTGCATGCGTCATACTCATTCATTATGTTGAATTTCATATCATTACGTGTTAAACGTGGTTAAAAATGCCAGGGTAGGACAATTTCAGATGAATTTTAATACAACAAAACCCTCTGTGAGTTAATTCAGAGGTGCTGCTTTACTGACAGCCAAGCAGAACACCAACGTATATTTGTGGGGCGATGTCCCATATGGAAAAGATATATATAAATCTTATAAAGTTTGTATCTGTCTTGTGCGAAACTTGTATGAAAAGCATACAAGAGTGAAAACAGATATAAGATCCCTTGAAAAATTATATAAATGAAACTTGTATGTTTTGGATACTTACTAAAACAATATATGAAAGTAATGAGAAAGTGGCCACTTTCATGAGTAAATCATATAAGCCTGATATGATTCACTATATGAAGTAGGCCACATCTTATGGAAGTCTTTTATAAGTTTTTACTATTTCTTTTCCATATGGGGTGTTTCAAGAGTTGGCAGTTCATCTTGTAATCGGAAGGTTGCCGGTTTGAGCCCTGGCTCCGACAGTCTCGGTCGTTGTGTCCTTGGGCAAGACACTTCACCTGTTGCCTACTGGTGGTGGTCAGGGGGCCCGGTGGCGCCAGTGTCTGGCAGCTGTGGCTACAATGTAGCTTGCCATCACCGGTGTGTGAATGAATGGGTGGATGACTGAATGTAGTGTAAAGCGCTTTGGGGTCGTTAGGGACTAAGTAAAGCGCTATACAAATACAGGCCATTTACGACACCAGACATGAAATCTGGGATCTGTCAGATTATGTAGAGGTATTTCTCTTCTTGTCCATTTAGTTAGTGTACAAAATCAACTTGTTACATAGCAGAGCTTACAGAGAGGGACGGAATATTAACTTTGAGCGCCTTTTGATGCTAGATCCCTGTGAAATTCTTTATCACTGCCAGCAGAATTTATAACACAGTATGTATGCACACTTTTGCTCCGCTCCATTAAGACTGTGAAGCAAACTGCCTTAACATTTTTTCAGAAGCTCCTGCTTAGACAATAAGTGACCAGCAAAGTTAAGGGTTACTTAAGAATGTGAGGGATTCAAATACATTGTAGACATTTCCCATTGTGCATGTGCAAAAGAGTAGACCTGGCTGCTGGATTGGCACAACAACCTTCCAATCCTCGTACATCACTGTACGCCATCTCAAGGCCCTTTTTCTCTGCTGCAGCTTCCTGTCAAGTTAATTGTAGTTGCACAAACACGTTTGCACTTGCTGAATTTATAGGTGGGTGTTGTTGGAACACTGTACTCTATAGTATATTGGCCTCTTTACAAGATTTATATGGCGATTTGCATTCAGTGAGAATTTAAGGTTTCAAAAAGAAAGGAAATGCCCACGATAATCTACCATCTGAAGGGGGATTAATGCCTCTGTGGGAGTGGATGAGGGGTAAACGCCCAGTTTCATTCGTCATTGTTTTCAGCAAAAATATGAGAGCAGTAGAGGTAAGGTCAAATGCTTTAAGTAACATACTTACATAATTACATTTCTCTGCCAAGTGTCCGTCTACTGAAGTATTGTCTGAGTAATGGCTGTTGTCAGGAGCAGAGGCAGGAGTAATGTGACTTTGCAATAGTGCACAACAAGGACACATCGTATAAATGTTGAGACTTAATTGCTGTAGCTCATCGTTTACCAACAGCTAGAGGGGCAACTAGCCAATTAACACTACAGATGGGTATGGTAAGACTTTTATCATTACTGATACTGCTCTCTATATTTTGATTTAAAATAAGCAAATACCATGACTACTGCTGAGAAATACCCCATGGTGTTTGTTCATCTCAGCTTCAGGTGGCAAGCAATGTGCCTCTGGGATAATGTGGTATGATAAAAAATATTAATAACACTGAGCAATAAGGAAGTGGGGTTATCTCTGGTTGTCAGAACATCTCCCGCTATGCTCTTTAATTAACTAACTTGGGGGTGGGGGTGGGGGCAGGGTGAAGCCTACTACATTTGCAAGGACCTGCCAAATGTGAATACCATTAGTTTGTTTTTTTTCTTTTTTTCGACTGTTCAGTTCCTCCATACAGTCCGTTTGAGTGTGTAAAAGATGGATAATAAGAGGTAGTATTTTTTTGTCAACAAGTTTAAGCTCATTAAGTTTCAACCTTTGACTCTAAACTCAAGGGTTAGAGTCTTTGTTCAAAAGGTCAATAGAAAGGTCAGTGGTTCGATTCCTGGCTCTTGCTAATCTGCACGTTGAAGCATCATTGGGCGACACTGAACCCTGAGTGGCCACTGATGCATGTGTCAAAGTGTGTGCATGAATGTTTGGTTAAAAGTGCATAGAAATTTTTTTGTGCGTGAATGAGGCTTGTAGTAATGAGGCTTGTAGTAAGAAAAGTCATTTGAGTGCTCAAATAGAGAAGAAATCCAACCAATCCAGTCCATCTTCCCCCAGTGTGTTAATTCTAGAAAATCTGATCTTTAACACGGCTTAATTAAACTTGATGTCCACCTCATTTCATCTTTTGCTATGAAGATTTATGTGTTTTTTTAAAAAAAAACAAAACAAAACAAAACAAAACAAAAAAACTCACCACCACTTTTTTAGGTGCACTCACTGAACTGGTCATCAACAAAATATTTAATGAGCTAAAGAGCATCATAATGGTGATGATTTAAGTGACATGGTATGGTTGTTGATGCCAGATGAGCATTTCTCAATGCACAACACATCCAACCTTGAAGCAGATGACCTACAGCAGCAGAAGACCATGCTGGGTGCTGCTCTTGTGAGCTAAGAACAGGAACCTGCAGCTACAATTAACTGAATCTGGCCAAAACTGGCAATGTTTTTACAGTCTTCTGTTCACCACCAGTTCAGACTGCTGCTGGTGTAATGGTGATCTCAATCCAATAAAGCATCTTTGGTGTGTGGTGGACAGGAGTTTCACATCATGTATCCGCAGCAACTGTGTCATGCTATCATGCCAAAATTGAACAAAATCTGTGCCATGAAGAATTAAAGCAGATCTGAGGACAAAAGAGGGTCCAACCCAATACTAGAAAGGTGAACCTAAAAAGCTGTCCACAGTGTATTTGTGTGGTGCATTGTGTGGTATGTATTCATATTTTTGTTTCAAATACAAATCCAAATCTCTAGGAGTAAAAAGTACAGACATGCATGCTAGCTGATTAGTATTTTGTAAATCTAACACCAACTTCGCTAACTGAAAATCTATGATGATCTGTACTACAGAGCCAGCCATAATATTAGGCATATAATCCATTAAAAACACTATAAAAGGCCACTTTGATCACTTGAAATACTGGATAAAGGGTAGCAGACACTACCTGGCCCTAGCTGCTCACAGGACGATGTCAATCAAGAGGCCACTCCCCTCAATTATAATGGATTGCATTTATATAGCGCTTTTCAAGACCCTCAAAGCGCTTTACAATTCCACTATTCATTCACTCTCACATTCACACACTGGTGGAGGCAAGCTACAGTTGTAGCCACAGCTGTGCTGGGGCAGACTGACAGTAGGCGGTAGGTGAAGTGTCTTGCCCAAGGACACAACAACCGAGACTGTCCGAACCGGGGCTCGAACCGGCAACCTTCCGATTAAATGACGAACTGCCAACTCTTGAACCACGATCGCCCATGTAGGTGAGTTATAAAAAAATTCACACCCTTCAGAACTATGAAGGAGTAAACTATCCATCGAGCCCCAAACCTCATCTGTGAATATGTTAAATTTAAATACATAAGATAGGAATCTATAGGGATTGATTCCCATTTTATCACCAGCCTCAAGTGGCCAAAAGAGGAACTGCACTTTTTTCCACCTCTATCTAACACACTACTTCAGCACATTTAAAGCAGTTCTTAAAACAACACAAAAAAAACCCATTCTTAAAAGTGTGTCTTAAACAAATCAATCTCATTTAAATAACTGTGTGTGATGTTGACTTGCATTAGAGCCAGGAAGCTGCACTGAAGAGGCTGAGATGTGTCACAGCTTCAGTCATTGCATGATGTTTTTTTTGTTCCTGAGTTTGCTTGTGTTGCATATTTTTCATGCAGCTACTTACTGGCAGTTTGAAAACGTCAGCTAAATTTGGCGCTGCTTGTCTAGGTACTTTGATCTGGAAGCAGTGCCCAATTTAATACCTGTCCTCTCTATGTGTCCCTAAAGTAGAGCGCTTAGCAGCTAAATAGCCAGATATTTCCCATGAGAGCTGATTGAAAACAGAGAACAAATGAGAGAGAATATTGCATTTAAATTCCCAGGCGGCGGAAAGTCTAGCCCACACTGAACTGTATTGTTGTGGAGTGTTGTTGCATTGAAGATGCTCTGTAAATGCTCTCAAATAAAATGAAAGTCAGTTAATATTAACGACAGAGGTGAGAGATCAAAAACCATTAAGTCCTGCACAAGTCCTGCATAAAGACTGGCAACCAGAAATGTTTGTAAAATCCAAATATATTGCTCTGCATTGTCTTATTCCAGCCGATATTTTTTAAAGAGCATTCGCTGACAGCATCCATTACACCAATGATTTCCAATAAACTAAAAACCACAAGTATGTGCATTTACGCCTGGCCATGCTTCACAGCAGACTGAAGTAATACAAACACAAGCTCTTACTTATATTACTCATCTTGGAGGGTCCCAGGAGAGGAAACCTCCCATAGAATTACTGCTAAGAGTGTCAATTAGCCTTTATGCTGACACACTCACACTGCACATGAGTCATTAAAGGCCCACCGATCAGGGAGGGTCAGACAATTGCACTGAGGGAAAATGAGTAAACCTCTAAAGTGGTAAAAAGGTGGCTGCAAAAGTATCACGCAATCACTGAAGTTTCATTTTGAGCAACGTCACACAACTGGTGCAATTTCCTGCCCAATTATCTGAAACTGTAGAATCTACATCTCAATGGTATAAATCAGAAAAAAAGAAATTATGTTCTTCTCCAACAACAACAACAACAAAAAAAGAAAGTTTCAATCTGATTTTTGGCGTTTTAAAACTCTTATGTGGCAGCACCATTAACAGACCACTAAATGCAGCAGAGCCAGAAGTCACGGCGCATCCATGAGTGAGAACTGCAGCTATGAGGCGGAAAATCTTTCTCTTCTGCTCCTGTCCACCGAGCTAAAATCCATATTGCACACAAGCCGACAGCCTTTATCACAGACTGCAAAAATCATTTTCGGGGGCATGTTGGAAATCACTACCTGAAGAAGACGAAGATAAGGATAAATGAATACACTATATATAGATTTCTGATGGGAAATGGGGAATGCAATTGTGTCAGTTTTCTTAAAAATGTCTCGATCGTCAAGCAGCGGCCGGGGCTTTTTTTCTTTTCCTTTCTTTCTTTGACACACTTACACATCCTTAATTTATTGTTGATGTCTCAAGCTGTTAAATCACTAAGCAGAAGGTAACTGAGAAGGCTGACTCAACGTCTGCTGGAGATTAATTTACTCCGTCAGACCACAGATGGATTTCAGAGGTTACTGGCTGCTTTTCAACACCATTATATCTGGCTCCAAATGTCACATTCACAAGGTGAAGAAAGGGAAGATCCACAGAGCTTTTACTCTAATTGGTAGCTGTATAAGTGCAACAGACAGAGGGGGGAGTCCTCCTTTGCACAGCCTGTGACGAGTCTCCTGACACAACATCCCTCTGCAGGGAGCCAGCTGGCCAACTTTGATTGTGGCCAGAAATAAACTTAGCCGTGACTGCTCGTGTCATTGGTTTTCGACTGAACATCCTGTCCAGAGGTACAAATGGGATGGGCTGAAAAATAAAAAAAACAGAAATCACAAAGTAAATGTGAATATATGATTCAATTTTTTCAACAAAGAAGACTCTCAGTTAATCTCTCTCTTTCTGATCTGTGGCACCAAGCTCCTCATTCCCTCATGAAACTATAAATTTCTACTTGAGATCACAGATGTATGCATTCGTTTAAAAAACAAAACATTTAGCACAATTAGCAATTAGCACATGTGATGAGGATTTTGAAACTTTTGTTTAATAATACATATTCAATGCTTGAGTGCGTATGCACGAGTCCTTCTGAGCAGTCCAGTATTACATTACACCACAACCAGTGTGAAGCCTCAATAGATCAATGCTGCCATGTTGTTAAAGCGTTCTTTTCTTCTTCTCTTGCTTCTTTTTGTCAGCCCTTGCAAATTGTAGCCCCAGTGTCTTTTCCTAATTCACACTGAATACCACCCAGGGTGCTTTTCTGCTGCTGTAGTCCATCTGCTTCAAGGTTTCACAAGCTGTGCATTCAGAGATGCTCTTTTTAAAAGCGGTTATTTTAGTAACCGTTTCATTTATACCAGCTTAAAGCAACCTCTGACATAAATAACGCATTTTTGTCCAGAGAGCATCTCTTTTTTGACCTTTTCTCTGTAAACAAGGATTTAAAAGGTGTACTTAATTAATTGACCAGTGAGTGTAGATAAATGTAGAAAAATATGATTGTTATAGCAAACAATCTGTCTCTAGCATTAACCTCCTAGGACCTGGCGTCCACATATGTCAACATCACATTTTGGGTTATTTAGACCAAAATACTCAATTTTGCTCTACATGGGCCTGATATCCACTTACGAGGACATTATACTGCTACTGTTCTATTAAAATTTTAAACGAATATCCTCATATGTGGCTCTCATTTCTCTTAAAAACAAAAATAAGGTAAAAAAAATATCTGGTAATTCTTTGTTTTTACATTCATCGGGCCCCAATGTGACCAAAAATAAAAGAGAAATTAAAAATGCATGCCATGGAAGAGTTCGGGTCTTAGCATTAAGCATTACCACAGATTATGTTAAATACATGGGACTAGTGCTTTTATGATCTAACTGAGCACTCATTCATTGAAGTACCTTACACTCACACTCAGATACACTGAGGGTAACTTTCATACTTCGACATGCAGACTGCAGGAATCACGACCTTCCCATTAGTTGGCAACCTACCTCCACCTCCACCTCTTGAGCCTGATAACGATCAAGGCAAATGCCAACGTCTCGCGTTCAGCTCTCTTTATAATGAATTCATTTTATAATAGTGCTGATTATTGGCACTAAATGCAGAATGACAAGATGAATTATTAGAGTGGCTTAACAGTAGCCAGATGTTACATCTCACACTATATGATAAAAAAATAAAATAAAATACAGTCCTTCTGTTAAAGATACTCAAAGAATAGTAGAGCAGATGTGAGAGTGTGGCTCACTCATGTGTTTGTGAGCTGTACACAGCTGATCATCATCATTATTATTATTGCTTGTTTGTGTGTTTTTCTTTTCTTCAGATTTGTTCATAATAACAAAAATAAAAAATAATCCAAACCGCATCCTTTAAAGCATAAAGGTTTGTGATGTTCAGCTTATGAGCCTGATTGTAAAAACCTGAACTGAGTCCAACCTTGGATCTTTATTATAAATAGGAGATGAATACAAAAAGCTTTTTATTCATTTTTCCCCCCGTGGATGAATTTTGCAGCAAAACATCCGTTTCTCTTTTCAATTACGGCTTTTGTCCTTTTATGTGCCGTTGATATGACTGACGTGTCATGTTTCTCACACAGAAATTTCTATTGGCAGCGTAAAACAGGATATTTGGAAAATGTTGAGCTCTGCAGCATGAAAGATTGCAGTTTTGAATTTATAGCCACATGTGTGTCGCCCTGCTGGGATCTATTCTCTGGCAGGATCCTTTATCCGTCCGCTTCCTCCCAACCGTGAGCTCAGTGACATTTCAAGCCTCTCTCACTTCACAATGAACAGTGGGACGCAGGAAGGAGTCACGTGGGGAGGGGGGTCACCCACACTGCTCTCATGATCACGCACTAAATCTCTGTGCAATGACAGTTTCAGTTTTTAAGTGATTGGAGGCTACACGAGAGCAACAATTGGGAGCACTGGAGCTGAAAATAAACTGAATGAAAGTTTCAGATTTAGTTTGACATGTTACATGTAAAGTCCTTCTCACTGTTCCTAATGTGATGAAATAAAAAGCAAGAAGCCGAAAACAACATCTTTGAGCAACAGTCGCAAAACTGTAAAGGTGAAAGTGAAGGTTGAACCGAGATGATGAGTGTTGCCTGTCCAATAAGTAGAGTGTGTAATGATGTAATAATGACTCCTCATTTCTCATTACTAGTTAATCTGAACATCAACATTAATCCCACTTTAAGATCCCCAGTAGCTGATTTTCCCCCTAATATGCATCAGAGACGGGCTATATAAAGGACTGGATCCTACTGTTGGAATGGGAATCTTTTTAGGAATAAAGAATATTCTCGTTATCTCTAACTTTGAGTTTTCTAGGAAAGAGTGGATAGTTGTGAGGTTAGGAGAGCATTATTAATGGCTTGAGGAGATTGTGTATAAAACCC
Organism: Neolamprologus multifasciatus; assembly: GCF_963576455.1. Classification (NCBI taxonomy): domain Eukaryota; kingdom Metazoa; phylum Chordata; class Actinopteri; order Cichliformes; family Cichlidae; genus Neolamprologus; species Neolamprologus multifasciatus. The sequence goes on along the minus strand of NC_140447.1, from coordinate 18,729,595 downwards.
TGCTGAATTCCTTACTGTGATTTTTCAATCTTGATCTGCTTGAAATTTGCTCAATTGGGCTCCTTTCTTCCCAAGATTCCCAAGAGGACATCTTTATTCCTAAAAACTCAGGTTGTGCTGTTTACAGGCAAAGTTAGAGGCAAGGCTGAGATAGTTTGGGCACGTGCAGGGGAGGGTGATGGTTATATTGGACAAACATGGTTAAATATCCACAGATGTGGATGTGGTGAATGGTTGGTGAGACAGAGGTGGATGTTAGGGTTAGAGGAAGACGTCCCACAGAAATAGAAGAAGGAAGCGTGTTTGTATGGATCCAGTTTTGCAGTGATGGGTCAGAATAGAGGAATTGTATTGGTGCATCTACCAAGTTTTTTGAACTTGATAGAAGTTTATTCTGTTCTTGAGTGTAATAATGGATTGCATTTTATATAGCGCTTTTCGGGGCCCTCAAAGCACTTTACAATTCCTCTATTCATTCAGCCTCACATTCACACACTGGTGGAGGCAAGCTACAGTTGTAGCCACAGCTGCCCTGGGGCAGACTGACAGAAGCGAGGCTGCCATATCGCGCCATCGGCCCCTCTGGCCATCACCAGTAGGCGGTAGGTGAAGTGTCTTGCCCAAGGACACAACGACCGAGACTGTCCGAGCCGGGGCTCGAACCGGCAACCTTTCGGTTACAGGACGAACTGCCAACTCTTGAGCCACGATCGCAAGTGTGGGAAGGTTTTAAGCAGAGCTTTGGGATGACAGAAGCAACGCAACTTTCAGATGCGTTTTTTTCTGACATTTTCAGAGAATATCAGTTTGTGATTCTGCTCTCATCAGCCGCTTTGTTAGGCACACATGTTCACATATATCTACAAATATCTAATCAGCCAATCACGTGGCAGCAACTAACTGCATTCACGCATATATTCAAGACAATGTGCTGAAGTTCAAACTGAGCAGGAGAATGGAGAAGAAATGTGATTTAAGTAACTTTCGTGTAGGAATTGTTGTTGGTGGCAAACAGGCTGATCTGAGTATATCAGAAACTGATGTACTAGGATTTTTCCCACGTAACTATCTCTACGTTTACAGAGATAGTTGGCCAAAAATAAAAAATAAAATATCGAGTGAGTGTCAGCTCTCTGGTTGAAAATATGTTGTTGATGTCAGAGGTCATCTTTGAGTTGATAGGACAGCAACAGTGACTTAAATAACCACTTATTAAAACCACGTTATGTAGAAGCAGCAGACAGGGGGCTGCTGAGTGTCACCCCGGTCAGCTAAGAACAGGAAACCGAGGCTTTAATTCACACAGACTCAACAAAACTGAACAATGGAAGATTGGGAAAATGTTACCTGGTCTAATGAGTCTCGATTTCAGCTACTCCATTCAGATGTTAGGATCAGAGTTCTGATCATTCTGACAGCATGAAAGCATGAAAGCATGGATCCACCCAACCTGGTATCAATCATTACTGTGTGGCAGATATTTTCTTGGTATCCTACCTACCTGAGTATTGTTGCTAATGATGCCCATCCTTTTATGACCACGGTGTATGATGTCTGAATGTCCAGCATGCTTTCTTGTGCTATCAGCATATAACGCTTTTCACTTGAGATCTGTGAAAAACAGCAAGATACTGACCGCAGACGCGATCAATAAAGTTTTCCTGGTATTTATACGATCCAGGACCAGCTATGTGAAGATACGGGTGTGGTTTTAGTGTAGCAAGCACAGTTAAGAGTAGTGAGTCATAACATTTAAATAATGCAATAATAACCATCAGAAAATGAATAATCACCCTTCCATGTAAACGTGATATATAGATACAGCAGAAAAAGATGATAACAGGTGGATTTTTAAAGTAAATGCATTCAGTACTTTTCCAAAGTTGCACATTAATTAAAAAAACAAAACAAAACAAAACAGTATAATCAGCTTGTGCTTTCATTTAAAACTGCAAAAATGTTACTGCCCTATTCTAAATGTGAAGTAGTTAAAACCAATGATGAAAATTACAGATACTGAAAATTACACCCTAAATTCAGAAGAATTGCATGCTTTATGTTGGTTAATTACAATGTAAGTGGCAGGCTGATTTAGATCATTTTTATTTAAATTCACAAGTTAATGGAAAAAGTTGTGAATGTAATCCTTTATTTTAATTATACATATTACAGCTTACATTTGCCCAACATTCGTTTTCTCCAGACTAAAAATTTTATTTATTTTCAAAGACTGAAAAACAATCTGGACCTGATAACTACTTTGAGAAAGGACCATTGCTCTTAGGCCAGTCATGCCACTGTTACAATTTAGTGTGCACAGTGAGCCATTGTTTTCTTGCTGCTGGATGACTTATGCTGCAGACTAAATTTGGAGTGAGTTCCAAAGCTCTCTGCTGGTGCTGCGTGATGGATATGAATCTAAACAGGTGAAATTAGAATCGCTACCTCGTATCGGCTTTTCAAAGCTGTTCTGGTTCTGGTTCTGGAAACTAACTCAATCATTGCTCGCACTAAGACTTGGCCAGGTTGTGTTCAATCTATGTGACAAATCCACTCAGATAAACACCTCCTTGGCTAAAGCCTCAGAGAGGACATAACAAAATTGAGGTGCTCAAAACATTTGGGAAGCTGTTTAAAGTCAGAACTGTTAAGAGTTGTTGTTTTTTTTTAAAAACCCAACCCCCAAGCACCTCCTTTTATCAAATACTTCCTGGATATAGACACACATCTCGGAGCAAAGCAGACACTGACAATCATATAAACTGCCTCTTGGTAAACTTGTGACAAACAAACAGGAAGAGGCAGATTTTGCTCTTATATTTTCTGAAATTACAGGGGAGCAGACTTAGAAGACTTTGAGTGGAAGGTATTGTGTATTAGTAATCAGTATTTCTCTTCTAATACCAACACATATACATGGGTGTATAATAATGAATGAGCAGGTAAGCAGGAGGGAAAGGCCTGATGGGTAAGTATTACTGCGAGGGCTATGGAGAGTGGGCAAATAGGCAGGTACTCGAGGCAAGAGTCTTTTTTCTTTGGAGGGGAGCGATAAAACTACTCCAGGACAGGTGGTTACTTTTAAGTAAAAGCCTCTTTTCAGAAGAGTCTCAATCCAAAACTTCAGCAGCTTCATGCAGCAGGGGATCAAACAGCAAAACTAGGGAGCGGGATGAGAGTGCAAGGTTAGTACACAGGAAGTAAAACACAAGAAAATTGTTGCTGCTAAGGTTCTTAAATCCACAGCAGGTAATGAGAAAATGGAAGAAGAGTGTTGATGCCGGGTCTCCAGGTGGAGTTTCCTGGAGAGGGGGTGCCTGGCACACCCAGCAAAGACAAGAGACTCAGAGGGAGGGAAGGAGATGGAACGGCCAAGCCATAAAGTCAATAAATAATGGATACAATTACTAAAATACCCTTTATCAGAGCTTTCCGATTTTCAATGCAATGGAAAAGCAAATAATGAGCCGACATCATGTTTGAGCAACAAATTGACAGGTGGGTATAGTATGTGAAAGCTGTATTGTGAGTCTGGAGAGTTTAGGGTTTCCACAATATTCATTATCAAATAAATGTTGAATCTATCATGCGCCAAATCCTCCTTTTTTATGGTCTTTTTGTTCTGTTTTTTTTAACTAAGCACAAATGAGCTGTTATCTCTCGCCTCACTGTGTTTTTTTTTTAATGCTCTGAACATTTTAAGTACATATTCTAAGTTAAATTCAGAACTGAAAGGTTAGGTGGGTGTTTGGGACGTTTGTGGCTAATGTTTCTGAACCTTTTCTAAACCTAATAATAATAACTGCACAGTCCGTAATACAAATACCACACAGCTTAATCACAACACCACAAACCGCAGCCTCACAAAATTTCACAGCTCTGATATGCTGTAAATAACTATTAAACATTCAAAGGGTTTAAGTTTATTGTAATTGAAATTAAGGCTGCTGATGTGCTAAGACTTGTGTGAATCCTGGATGCATGTCACACCTGAAAAAAATCATTAGAAACAATTTAGTTATAGTAATTACAAAACAATTACCGTAACAGTTAAAACAAACTATATTTTAAAAATAATGCAGAAGTAATCATAAAAAAATAAAAGAGACTTTCCCTGAAATCCATTTCTCAGCAGCTTTCAGTTGAGAAGAGCTGTAGCAGAAAAACACTGATTAATCCGTGAGCCGTTCGTCGTTCGTGCCTGTATCTGTGACTAAAGCTCTCGCTCTGCTTTTCTAAAGCCGGAGCACTTTTTTGAGAGAATTTTTCATTTGATACGCCTCGAAAGGTGCAGACGGGAAAAGCTTGTTTGTGGATTTCAGCTGCTATGAATCTGACTGCGAGGTTGTAAAGTGGAAATATGGAAAATGTAAACTGCCACTTCTGACGGGAATCAGCAACTGATTTTCAACCATCTGAGACGACGCAGGGAAAGTAAAAGGCCCGTGTGGATTACATTTGATGAAGATGATGGGATGACATTGGACTGATTGAAATTTAATAAAGATTGGCAACAGAATGGAAACACTTTCAAATATTACACAAGCTTTCACTGAGGATGCAGCTGCTGAGAGTGCCTTCAGTCCTGCTGTAGTGGTTTCTCACCTTATCTTGTCAGGTATACTCCTACAGCCTTTGCTGACACCACTTGTCATGTCTCAGATGTGTTGTGATTCATACTGATTAAGCAGTTTATTTTGACACACAAATTTTATTCCAGTGTTTATCTGTTTTAAATCAATTCTCCATAAAGTTGTGTTTCAATCTTTGAGTCTTTGTTTTTAGCTAATTCAGCCAAAATCTAGAAAACCGATCAGATAATGATAATTAATGACCCAAAGCATCCTACCAAACCATCCTAAAAGTTTCTCACGGCGAAGAAATGGGATCAAGGATACTTGGGTAAACAGTTTACACGAAGGTTAGATTGTGCAATGTGCAGGGAAAGGACATAAGAACTACATCTGAGACTCGACAGGCCTCATTAGTGTGTTAAATGTTAAAGTTCATTAGAGTGCAATTAGAAAAGAACGGAGGATTGTTGCCAGGAACAAACCATGATACTTCTGAAACAATGTCCTTTGGACAGATGAGATGCTCAACAGCATATTTGGTGAAAACCAAACACAGCTTATCACCACAAACACGTCATACCAAAGGTCAAGTATTGTGGTGGAGGGGTAGTGATTAGGGTTTGTTTTGACATGACGGCCTTCCAGTCACTGAGTCGAGCATGAACTCTGTTTTAGAGTCCATCTCTCTGACGCCTAAAGACAATGATCCCAAGCACAGCAGCAAATCTACAACAGAGTGGCTCAAAAATGAAAGAATCGACATGCTGCAATGGCCCAGTCAGTCCAGACCTCAACCTGACTGAAATACTGTGACGGGGCTTAAAGAGCTGTGCATAAATCAATTCTCGCAAACCTCAATGAACTGAAGCAACGCCTAAAAGAAGAGTGGGCCAAAAAAAATCCTCTACAACCATGTGCGACACTGAGAAAGCAAACAAAAGATGATTACCTCAACCTGCAAGCTGCTGAATAATTTTCACTGGACTGTATATTTATTTGTTTTTCACAAATGTAATTAAATGGTCTTAGTAACCGAATATATCTGATACTCAAAACACACGTGGCCATTTTTTAAACACTACCACTGGAATTTGCAGGTCTGCTTTTCGTCTTGTTCTCTTTTAGATTATATCTGGCCAGTTACAGCCAGTGCACCTGGCAGAAGGTGCTTCTCTCAGCATCCATCTGCAGCTGTAGAAGAGTTCAGCGGGAACAGATTGAATCCAAGGTTAGAGAGGCCTGAACGAGCTGTTCAGGGAGGATTCTTGAAGCGTATGTGTGTCATTACAGCACACAGATGGAAAACCATTTTCCATTAAACGGACCTTTTATCATTTAACACGGGGAAGAAAAATTTCTTCTTTTAAAAAAAAGAAAAAACAAGAAGCTCTCAATATATGTATTACGCTGACAAGCGAACATACTTGGCTGAAGCAGCCAAACCTGCTGACAAAAGATAATTGGAAATTTTAGATTCAAAGGCTTCTTCGGCTCCCTCATCAAGACAGTAACCCTGAACACATCTCTCTACTGTACTTCTTTATAAAGAGAAACGCTGGTCCATCATGGTTGTGCTTTTCCTCTGAGGGCCCCCTCTCTCTGTAACCGCAGGTGAATCAGGTCGTCAGGGTGAAATGTTTACATTTTTCAGACTGCTTCCATATTATTGCATCATAATGATCCTTTGTAGAAAAGGTTAATGTCACAAGAAGTGACGTCAGAGGAAGCCTTTTCTTATTTACGTCTAATTTTTGATTACTGACTTCTGACAACACATGGCACGTAAAATGTTCTTTATCAATGCTTTATTATTGTAGCACCCTCAAGGATTGACGTACGCACGATGTAGTATAGAACAGGGTTTATTCTGGTCTTGGCAACCCGTGAGAACTGCTCACGGACAAAACAATAAAACAAAAACATCACATCAAAATGCGCTCTTGTACGTAGTGTCAATCAATCAAAAATACTTAATTACAGAAAATAAAACATTTAAAATACACAAACCTCGTGAGCTGACATCCAGGAGGTGCTAAATAGTCCTTTATGGCCTTATTGCCTTATCTTCCATCTTCTTTGTCAATTATTTGCACTCTTTAAACAACATTTTCTCCATGTGTGGAGCTAACTGTGAGCTGCCGCATGCAGACACCGTGTGCGCTAGCAAAAGACAAGTGGCTGGGTGGAGACCCAAACAGCAAAGCTGTACTCTACATAGTTCACCACCAGAGGGCGCAAAGGAACAAAATCCAGACATACAGCTTAACAAATATCAAACGCAACAAATATCAAACGCAACAAACATCAAATGCAACAAACATCAAATGCAAAACATCAAATGCAAAAGACCGTTACACTCCCACCAATCACTTGTGATTAAAAAGAATAAAGTATTGCCTATGAGCTAATGAACGGCTTTTGAATGAACTATCATGAATTATCCTTTAAGCAGAGTGCGGTGGAGAATCTTCTTCCGCTTCCATCAGAATGACTGTCTTTTGAATGGGTCTTTCCAGGTGCACAGGTTTGGAGGTACGTTTTCCTGCTCTATCCAGGGTTGGATCACTCAGCAGCAATTTCACCTTCCTCACTTTTCCATCCTTTCCAGGATACACTTCAATGATCCTTGCCAACTTCCACTGGTTGCGTGGAGTTATCTCATCCTTCAGGAGGACAACATCATTGATCTTAGCATTTCTGTGCTCTTTGGTCCACTTCTGTCTGCCTTGAAGATTTAACAAATACTCCTTTTTCCACCTTGTCCAGAAAGTGTTGGCAAGTAGTTGAACACGACGCCACCTCTTACGGAGATAAAGATCTTCTTTCACAAACCTTCCTGGAGGTGGAGAGATGATTGTGGACTTCATGGTTAGTATGTGATTCGGTGTTAAAGGTTCTGGGTTTGATGGATCACATAGTTGGTCAGTAGTCAATGGTCTGCTATTAACCACTGCCATGACTTCATACAGGAATGTCCTCAGAGAGGAGCTGTCGAGTTGTTTGGCTGATTGTTCCAGAATGGACATGAGAACACTCCTTATGGTGCGAATTTGTCTTTCCCAGACACCACCCATATGACTAGATGCTGGGGTGTTCATGAGAAACTCACAGTCCAGTTTCCCTAGCTTGGCTTGATCCATTTCCTTAAATGCTACAATAAACTCATTTCTAGTGCCGACAAAATTCGTGCCTTGATCGCATCTTATCTGGCGAACTGTACCTCTGATGGCCATGAATGCACGTAAGGAGTTGATGAGGGAATCTGTAGAGAGATCGTCAAGCATTTCAAGATGCACTGCTCTGGAGCACATGCAAGTGATTAGCAAGCCATAACGCTTTAGCTCCTTGCGGCCTTCTTTGACATAAAAAGGACCAAAGCAGTCCATCCCACAGTAGGTGAATGGCGGTGTGGTCTCCATCCGATCCTCTGGGAGGTCTGCCATCTTCTGCTGCTCTGTGCGCCTTCTGAACCTTCTGCATTTTACACATTTATAGATGTAAGATGACACAATCTTGCTGCATCCAAGAATCCAGAATCCGTTAGCTCGAAGTTCATTCATGGTGATCCCTCGTCCTTGATGGTATGTCTTCTCGTGATAATGTTTGACCAGTAATGCCGACACGTGACTGTCTCTTGGCAGGATCGCAGGATGCTTGACATTGGGGTGCAAAGCTGCATGTGTTAAGCGTCCGCCTACCCGAAGAATGCCTTGGTCATCAAGAAATGGACATAACTTGTGTAACTTGTTAACCTTGTCTTTCATCCGCATCACATCATGGTGTTGCAAGGTTTTTATTTGCTGAGCAAAGGCTGTTTCTTGAACCATCTTTATGATTGTTAACTCTGCTTCCTTTCTCTCTTGTAGGCTACTGATGTCGTGTGATCTACTCTTGTGATCCTTTGTTTCTTTCACATAGCGCTTGAGTCTAGCAACTGCCTTGATCATCCTCGACCAGTCGGAAAATTTGTGTAAGCGATCTAACAGGGACCCTTGTTCCTCCACTTGTATCTTGTGGACTTGAACCTTCTTAACCTCCGGGTCACTGGCTGATAACTCTCCCACCTTAATTTCCCCACTGGGTATGACCTTCTGCCAAAGGAGGTCTGGGCCTTTGAACCAGTTTGATGCTACAAGTTGTTCTGCTGTGAGGCCTCTTGAGGCGTGGTCCGCCGGATTATCTTCGGAAGTTACATACCTCCATTGGGTTGAATCTGTGCTTTGTTTGATGCGTTCCACTCGGTTTGCAACAAACACATGAAATCTTCTGGCTTCATTGCTGAGGTATCCAAGTACCACCTTCGAGTCAGTCCAATACCTTTCTTCTGAAATTTCCATTTCCAATTCCTTTTTCAGCATGTCACCAGTGCGCACAGCAACAACGGCCGCTGACAACTCAAGCCGAGGTATAGTTGTGACTTTGGTTGGTGGGACTCTTGATCTTCCCATCACCAATGAGCAGTGAACTTCACCAGTTGTGCTTACTGCTCTGAGGTAAGTGCACATTCCATATCCGGACGCACTTGCATCAGAAAAATGATGAAGTTCGTAGTGCTGTGCCTTGAAGTTAGAAGGAATGTAGCATCTGTGAACCTTTACGTCTGCAAGGTTTCCCAGGTCACGCAACCAATACTCCCACTGAGGTCGAAGTCTGTCAGGTAAGTTATCATCCCAGCTGAGTTTATCTCGACACATTTGTTGCAAGATCTGCTTTCCCAGCAGAATGAAAGGTGACACAAACCCAAGTGGATCGAACACAGAGGCGACTGTGGCCAATACTCCTCTTCTGGTGAGTGGTTTTTCCTTAACAACTACTCTGAACTGAAATTGATCTGATGCCACACACCATTGTACGCCAAGTGCTCTTTCCATATGTACTTCACCGAGTGCCATATCTAGCTGTTTGGGAGCTGCAGCGCATTCTTCTTTCGGAAGCGAAGCTAGAACTTTGGTGCTGTTTGAGATGAACTTGTGCAACCGAAGTTTGCCCATGCTGCAGAGTTTGCGTGCTTCATTAACCAGCTGTATTGCCTGATCTTCAGTGTCAACACTTGCTAGTCCGTCATCAACATAGAAGTTGGTTTTGATGAACTTGACGGTTTCTTCATTAAAACTTCCTTCCCCTTCAGCTGCAAGATGCTTGAGGCCATAGTTGGCGCAACCTGGAGAAGATGCTGCTCCAAATAGGTGTACCTTCATCCTGTAGATAGTGAATGGAGTTTCAAGGTCACCGTTCTCCCACCACAAGAACCGTAGGTAATCTTGGTCACAAGCATGCACATGGAATTGGTGGAACATGCGTTCGATGTCACACATGAAAGCCACTGGGCCTCTTCGGAAGCGACACAAGACTCCGAGCAAGGTGTTTGTTAGCTCTGGACCAGTGAGGAGATGGTCATTTAAGGAAGCGCCTTGGAACTTGGCAGAGGCATCAAAGACGACACGAATCTTTCCGGGTTTTTGTGGATGATACACACCATGGTGTGGGATGTACCAAACTGGTGTCTTGTCAATGTCTTGCTCTGGGACCTTTTCAGCATCTCCATGGGCTAGGATCTCATCCATGAATTTCTTATAGTCCATGTAGTACTGCTTGTTACTCTTGAGCCTTTTTTCTAAACATTTGAGGCGATGAATAGCACATGCCTTGTTGTTCGGCAGGTTCGGCCTTTCACTCTTAAATGGGAGTGGCATTTCAAAATGACCATCCTCCTTGTGCCTAATGCCGGCCTTCATCTTTGTTAAAAATTTGAGATCTTCTTGAGAGACCTTCGTGTCTTCTGGTGCTTTCTCAACAAAGTCAGACTCCAACATCTTTAGGACCTCTGTGGGAGAGATCATTTCCTTTATTTGAGTTCTGTAGACATAGTGAACCTTGTTGGTGAGGTTTGAAGAGGGATGAATGTCAGGCACCACTTCCTTCACAATGACTTGGTGACTTATTCCGAAGGCGTCTCCATAATCGAGACATGGATTGCCATGTGCAAACGGCTGATTTTCCTTTCCAGACACAACCTCACGAGGAACAAGTGCTTGGGGGCAGTTGTACCCAATCAGCAGACCAACATCACAGCTTTGTAGTGGAGCGATCTCATTTGCAATGCATTCAAGATGAGGCCATGCCTTAGCTGTTGCAGGCGATGGAATGTGATCTCGGTTTGCGGGAATAAAGTCTCTGGCATATGTTACTGGTAGGGAAATGGTCTTATTTGAGTAGAACGCTCTGACTTGTAAACCTGAAAGCTTGCGACAGGACACAACTGTGTTTCTTGAAGACATGGTAGTGAGCTTTAGCTGAGTCGATTCACCTTTGATATGCAGAGCTTGTGCTGTTTCTTCAAGAATAAAGGTCGTATCGCTCTGTGTATCAAGGAGCGCGTACACAAGAATTTCATGCTCTGGCTCACCTTTGGTTGACACCCATACTGGAATAATGGAAGATGTGTGAGTGTCGTCAACATTCTGCGTGACTCTGTTAGAAGTTGCTTCACTTGTTAATGGTGTGACACTGTTGTCTTGTGAGATGTTTGAGTTCGTTTGTCTTGTCCTGTCACTGTTCTTGTGTGGATTTCTCCTTGTTCTGTCTTCCTTCATGCGATTGTCATGAAGACATGTTGGATGTCTTTTATTACATGTGTCACAGGTTTCTCTCCTTTCACAATCCTTGGAGCGATGACCAGAGTTCAGACAGCCAAAACATAACTTCTTGTCTTGAACAAACTTTAGTCTCTCAACAATGCTCTCATTTATGAACCTTCTACACTTAAGTAGGCTGTGACCCGACCTTTCACAGTACACACAACTAGCACTAACAGTCCTTTCATTTGAGTTAGTTGCTAGCACCTTTACTCCATTGCCTCTGTTCCTTGTTGTTTTTGCCCCTTCAGTTTCACTTGGCTTCAGAGCAAAGAGAGATGTTATGGGATTACAGGCAATTTTGGCTTCCCGTGAGATGAAATCTACAAATTGGCTGAAGCTTGGAAAGGTGTGAGTCTCTTCTTGCACTTCTGTAACCTTTCTGTTCCACCTTGAAGTAAGCCAATCTGGAAGTTTTGCGAGCATTTTTTGGTTTTCATTGCAGTCATTGAGCACTTCAAGCCCCTTCATTTGCGACATGGCTGTCTTACAGCAGCAAAGGAAGTCAGCAAATGCTTGAAGTTCCATACTGCCTTTAGAGCTTATCTTAGGCCATGCGTCAAGTTTGTCTCTGAAGGCCTTTGCTACGAGGAAGGGATTGCCATACCTCTCTTCGAGAACTGTCCATGCTGCATAGTATGCAGACTCTGTGCCAAGCGGGAAGTAGCCTTCTATTGCCTTCCTTGCAGGTCCACTTACATATTTCCTCAGATAATAAGTCTTCTCTTCAGTTGGTATATTTTTCCTGTCAATCAGAGTCTGAAAGGAAATTTTCCAATCATTATATCTGATAGGGTCACCACTGAATATGGTTGGCTCTGGTACCGGAAGACGACTTGCATTAAGAGACACTGCAAATGCTTTGACCAGATCTTCTGTGTTCACCTCTCGGTGTGGTGTCACATTTTGTGGCGAGGAACACCGTTTCATATGCTGGTCATTGTTTTCAGACTTGACTTCATTTTTCTTATCAGATCTGTGGTGAAGTAGGTTGTATATTTCTTCATCTGAACATTCACTTTGTTCATACACCCGCTGTCGAGCCTTTGCTGCATTCAGCTTTTTTACAGTCTCAAGTCGCTCTACTTCTCTGCGCTTAGCTTCTAGAGCCTTTTGTCTTTGTGCTATTTCTGCTTCTTGCCTTTCAATTTCCTTCATATGGATTTCTTGTTCAAGCAGAACTTGGAGAGCAGCCTCATTTGCTGCAACTTCAGCAGCTGCATCTTGTCTTTTAGCCGAGAGCCGGCTGGAGTGTCTAGAGGAAACTCTCGAATGAGAAGAGAGCTTAGTGTGGTGTGACTTAACACTCATCCTGTCTGAGGCTTCTAACTTAGGCATAGACTCAGTCTCCTTCCATTTTTCATCCCTTTGACTTTTCACATCTGAGGCTACGGATTTAGATGAAGACTCAGTGTCCTTCCAAAGTTCTTCATCTCTTTGAACCTCCGCACTACTTGGGCTTGGACACTTTCTTACAGATTCGATAATTGTCTTTGTTATGGCTTCACACGTATCCATCCTTCGTCTTGTGTCACTATCTGGAGATTCAATACGTCTCAAGTCATCATAGGCAGCATTCACATCCTTAGAAGCACTCAAAACCTTGGAAACATGTTCTTGTAGCAGATCCTTTGATCATTGACCATCTATAGCTCCTTTGGCATCCTTAATGACAACCTTCCACTTCTCATAGCGCACACTGAAACGATGTGCAGCCTTCTTTACGTGCTCACCGTACAGTTCTTTGCCCTTTTCCGTCAACGTACGGACTCGTTGGCTCTGTCGTGCTCTTTGTGAGGTAGTAGAAACATCATCAGCTGTGCCTTCAACTGCTTGTAGTTGCTCATCTGCAGAAAGTTGTTCCACATCACCCTTTTCACTGACTTCTGGATTAGCCTCAAACTCTGCCATTGTTGGAGGGGTTTGGGTTGTTTTTTGTGTATCTTACTTAGCCTTAATGTAAAGGTGCAGCAGCTTAAATTTGATTTGGTAGTTGAGGAGCAATTGAATATTAATCTAAGTTTACTGTTACAACTTTAAAGCACAGTAATTACTGTTACTCCTTAAACATCACTTAACGTATATACTTAAGTCACATTACAAATCTTGTTCAAGCCAGTAATACTGTTTCTTACAGCAACTGCTTAAGCCCACCATATGCACAATGCACAGGTTACTCATCACAACATTAAGTTAACACTGTATGAATATCAGTCACTTAAACAGCAGAAATGTAAACAATGAGAAAGAAAGAAAAAAGAAATATTCCAGTCCTTTGTTCATTTATAAAAGGAAACTTATCTTAATTATTTTTACTGTCCATTTTTTTTCTTTTTATTCCTCTTTCTTGAGGTTAATTATATTGAGTCCTGAAGAAACACTTATTTTCGGGGCACCTGACTTTCCTACGGTGGCTGCGTCCTTTCATCTACCCGTGCAGAGCAGAGGAGTTCTCACTGTAGCACCCTCAAGGATTGACGTACGCACGATGTAGTATAGAACAGGGTTTATTCTGGTCTTGGCAACCCGTGAGAACTGCTCACGGACAAAACAATAAAACAAAAACATCACATCAAAATGCGCTCTTGTACGTAGTGTCAATCAATCAAAAATACTTAATTACAGAAAATAAAACATTTAAAATACACAAACCTCGTGAGCTGACATCCAGGAGGCGCTAAATAGTCCTTTATGGCCTTATTGCCTTATCTTCCATCTTCTTTGTCAATTATTTGCACTCTTTAAACAACATTTTCTCCATGTGTGGAGCTAACTGTGAGCTGCCGCATGCAGACACCGTGTGCGCTAGCAAAAGACAAGTGGCTGGGTGGAGACCCAAACAGCAAAGCTGTACTCTACATAGTTCACCACCAGAGGGCGCAAAGGAACAAAATCCAGACATACAGCTTAACAAATATCAAACGCAACAAATATCAAACGCAACAAACATCAAATGCAACAAACATCAAATGCAAAACATCAAATGCAAAAGACCGTTACAATTATATATTATATTAGCTTGAATAAAACACTGGTGCAGTGCATCACCAGATTTATTAAATCTACTTAATCAATGTTCATTTTGATGAATGCTCCACTGCAAACTATTTACAACATAGTTAGAATAAACGAACAAGGCTGACTGTTCAAACCACCTCTTTGAGTTTTACTGAAAAGGTTTTTGTGTGTTCAGAATGTATTCTTTTCTAACACAGGCTTGGATTAATAAACTCAATCCAGTCTTTTTTCTTTTTCTTTTTTGTTGTTGTTATTGAAATCAAATAATATGTCTTCCTGCTGCTGCTGAGAGTGACTCCTACACAGCTGAAGATAATTATTTCACTGTTAGTTTTTACTCCAGTCTGTTTGCCCAGTAAAGTGTGCGCAGTCTATAAAGCCAAGTCCGCCAACCTGAGCGATTATATTTGTCCCTCTCATACAGGACTGTAGCAGGGGCAAGACAAACGTTTTAAAATTACAATTTTAATCATAATTTACACTCACCGGCCACTTTGCTAGGTAAACTTTATTAGTACCAGGTTGGAAACAGTCATGATAAATAAAACAGTCTGAGATTATATGAGCTTTGTGACGTGGTGCGTTATCCTGCTGGAAGAAGCCATCAGAAGATGGCAACACTGTGGTCAGCAACTATACTCAGGTAGGCTTTGGTGATTGAATGATGCTCAGTTGGTACAGAGGAACCCGAAGTGTGACAAGACACTATCACACCACTGCAATGCCAGCAGCCTGGATGAATCCTTGCTTGTTGTTTATGCCGAATGACCCTACCATCCGAATGTTGCAGCAGAAATTGAGGCAGATCAAATGAGGCAACATTTTCCAGTCTTCCGTTGTCCAGTTTTGGTGAGGCTGTGAACTCTAGCCTCAGTTTCCTGACTTAGCTGACAGGAGTGGCACCTGGTGTGGTCTTCTGCTGCTGTAGTTCATCTGTTTCAGGATTCAATCTGTGGTGCATTCAGGGATGCTCTTCTGCATATACCGGTTGTAATGAGTGGTCATTTGTGCTAATGTTGCTTTGCTATCAGCTCAAAGCAGTCTGACTATTCTCCTCTGACCTATAGGATCATTTTTACCCAGAGACCTGGTGCTCACTGGACATTTTCGTGTTTTCAGGCTGTTCTTTTTAAACACTAGAGATTGTTGTGTGGGAAAATCCCAGTAGATCAGCAGTTTCTGAAATACTCAAACCAGCCCGCCTGGAAACAACAACCACGCCAATTTCAAAGCGACTTAAATCAACTTTCTTCCCCATTCTGATGCTCGGTTTGAACTTCAGCAGGTGATTCATTGGATAATTTTCTGAACAAACAGCTGAACAGCTGTACCTGGAAAAAGTGGCCAGTGAGTGTTTAGAGTTTTACGAAAGTCTGCTAATCCCTATTTCTTAATCTTTCTTAGACATCAATAAGTCAAAATGAAGCGGTTTTATTACAGGATATCGATCCTGTGATAAAACTAAACTGTTTGGACATCTCTGCATTTCTTCTGTGTACACCCGCACTGCATAATGGATGTGCATATGATTTACCCTCTCTAATAACTAAAACACTGCGTCTGTTTGCAGGGGCGTACTCTTCAGTGCAACTCCTGTGGATCATTTTTCAATGACAAATATTTAAATTCTGTTTGTGCCAAAAGTGTCAGTATCCTCTGTTAGCAGGGGTGTAAACAGGATGTAAAACAACACACTGGAGTTCAGTGACATGGGAGACGGGGGTATGAGACTGGTTCTTTCAGCTGTTCGACTCAGGGTACACATCAGGAACACAAACATGTGTTTCAGGATTAATTAAAAGGCTTTATTTTCCCTCTCGACGAGTCTTTGTGTTAAAATTTCAAATGAGCATTTAAAAAATGATTTCCTGTTATTTGCCTGAACATGAAAGCGCTCACTGATTAATAAAGGGTGAGTCATGAAACAACACAACGGCTTTGTTGCAAATTGGTTTATCATACACTCACGCGCTCATTAGCAAGTGCCTCAAACAGTTACTTGGAGCCAGTTCGAACAAAGGCAAGGAACAATGATCAGTGCCTGAAGTCAGGTCCAAGAACTGAGACTCAGATTAATGACTGAAAACTTGAATAGGCTTTGTTTGGACAAATGAATTCATGGCAGGCTCAGTGAATACAAGCCCTGTGTGATGTCTGTAGGCTCAGACTGTTAAAAATACTCACTGGCAGCCAGGTTTCTCATTATAAATGCTGTACATCGTTTATCCCAGTTGCTTTAATTCAAGATTAGAAAGCTGTGATTGCTATCCCGACTCATCGTAGCTTAAACTCTGCTTAAACTATCTCAGAAATGTAAACACTGACTCTCCAGAAGTTGTCTGCTGATAAGCACTTTACTCACAAAGGACCTGTTTTTGCAAAAGAAATCAAACATCTGAGCAACAACTTCCTGCATCAAACGTTTCTCGGCAGAAAGAGATAAACACAAAAGGTCATTCATCTCTCCCGAGCACGCCTGAAGCCACACACCTCTGCTTTGCACTTTGAGCTGAATCACATGGAGTTTGATTGAAATCAGCTTTTAAATATATATATATATATATATATATATATATATATATATATATATATATATATTTGCATCTGATTACATTGCAAGCCCTGGGTGCAAAACTTAAAATACTTCTTTCATTTTCTCATGTTGACATCTTAGGTGAAACTTTAATAAAATGCATACTGATTCCCACGAGGTATTAGACCGGCGAAGTAAGCGCCGTATCTGTGGCAGTTAAATGAGTCATTATGCGGTTTTAGATACACTTATGTCAGATGCATTAAGGAGTAAAACTGTGAGTAAGTGAGTGAATTTCGTTGGCAGAGGCTGATGTTAAGCTCTGTGTTAGGCAGACTGTGGATACATTATTCAGTGTCTGTCTTACCACTTAAACCAACTTATCTGAGAATGGGAGTCCACATTTGCACTTTAGTGCAAACTAAGTCAGCACACTTCTTTCACTCTGTCACTCATTAGCCGAGGGTTTTTCAAACTGGCTTGCAGCTTTGTTCTTTTGGTGACTGAAATATCGTTAGACTTCTAAATGAAATTAGCTTTAGCATCCTTTGTCCAATATATCCACTATCCCTCCTCTGCAGATATCCAAACCACCTCAGCCTTGCCTCTCTACAACTCATTTCTAATTCTACAATTTTGGTCACTTGCATCAAAACTCTTAACATCTTCGATTCCAGTTCAGCCTCGTGTCTTTTTGTCAGTGCCAGTGTCTCCAAACCATACATCATAGCTGGTCTTGTCATCATCTTGTAAACCTCCCTTTTCCCTCTTGCCGCTATCCTTCTGTCACAAATTGCCCCTGACAGTCGTCTCCACCCACTCCACCCTGCCCGCACTCTCCTCTTCACCCCTCTCGTGAACTGTCCGTTGCTTTGGATGGTTGAACCCAGCCATTTAAAGGCATCCACCTTTACTATCTCTGATCCTTGCATCCTTTGCATTTCCACCAACCTCACCTGCATTCTCTTTTTTTAAACGTGAGAAACACGGGGAGACAGTTAGTGAGCAAAAATTCACTTTAACGTTATTCACTGCTTTTCCTTCACAACAGCAGATCAGGGTTGATGTATTTCACTCACTTCCTTGCACAGATGTTGCGTTACAGGCGGCATATTACGGTAGTTTCTAATTAAAGAACTTGGGAGGCAATTCCCGTGAATACTCTGGTGGTCCACACACATCCTGAGTGAGAGTTCCTGCCCCGAGGCGAGTCAGTCCGTGGGTGCACTATGCAAAAACCAGACGCTCAGAAGTGATGAATTATCAAACCGGCAGGTGGTTGGATCCTCACCGTGGAGAAGATTCATTTCTCCTTTATTTTACATTCATGTCATGTGTGGTGATCAGTTAATTAGCGACTATCAGCGCGCCTGCACCAGTGATGGACGTTTTGTAGCCTGCAGAAACAGACGTCTTAATGGAAGTCGCTTCGCTGCACAGCGAAAGATTTCCAAAGCCACTTGTGTATGATACATTATGAAGGAGAAGCTTCAAGGATTAACCCCAAAGTTCTTGTTTAAGAAACATGTTGGTATCATTGTCTCATAAACTATTCAACAGTATAGTGGGGGAGAAAATACCATATTCACTTACGGAAACATGATTTTGGCTCCTGAGGTAGTTCGGTAAATATTTAATGACAGAGCAGAGCGGTGGGTGTGACTTAGTGCCTGCCAGCAGATGTGTGAGCTTTGCTTTAAAACAAACATATGACAAATGCCCGTTTATCATCAGTTACTTTTGGTATGACTTTACTGCACTGCTGTCAGTGATGTGCTTTTTATTTCTTCCGTGCGTTACGTGATCGTTACTTGGTCAGAAATTTCAGCTGTTTTAAATCTTTTTTATTTCTTACACATCATTTATATTGCATTTCACAGTAAAAGCCTTGAGTGTACCAAAACTTCTATAATCCATTATTCTGTGGATTCTTGCCAAAGGAAAGACAGAAAGGTGCGTTCAGGTGAGGGGAGTAGTGTGGGGAGAAGAGAAATGCTTCCAGTGGAGTCCAAGCTTGTGTCGCATGTCAGATGAGTCACACACGGTGCTAAGTCATTTTTATTTTTTCTGCAAAAAGATAGAATACTGTATCTCTTAAATATAGTAATATTCAAAGGTGGTCTTTAAGGATGTGAAAGATCACTGGTAGCATGTATAATGTGTTTGCGTGTGGTATTTCTCATCTCTTTATCTTTTTGAAAGATCACAATTCTTTCAAACTTGACGTGAAAAGAAACTCAGAACAGAGGAAGAGGCAAACATTTCTGGCAATGCCTCTAACACGACATGACTTCTGAAGGGCAGTTTCTCTAATGACAAACCGTCTGTGCACACCTGTGGACTAGTAACCCTGAATGCATTCACAAGTCAGGATTTCACTGAATGCTGTGTTTCAGTGAAAATCTGAGAATGTGACAAGAAAGGTTTTAATGATGCTTACATGTCTACCTCCACCTTTCACTCCACTGCATACATCCAAGTGCTGGAGACTGAAACTAAAACATAATTTCAACATTATTAAAAATAAATGGCCTCTTCTACTTAGATTACAGCCAGATATGGCTCCAGAAATGAAGGTTAAATGCTTAGCCAGCCTTTGTACTCTCGTCCTCCAAGGCCTGGCATATTGTTTAGAAGTTCGAAGAGAATCATATAAAGTTTTACTGGTTTTCACATTTAGTGTGACCTTGACCCAATTTTCACAAAAATGAAATCAGGTCAAGCTGTTATTGGCATCTACCGTAACACAAAATTTGAACAACATATCTTGAGAACTGTGAATGCCAGACAGCTAACAGGCAGACCTTTTTCTTCAGAGGGGGAAACAAAACCACCTCCAAACATCTTGAACTAAAATTATATCCGAATTTCTCAATAGTCACGCTCTGATAAAGATGCAGTTTAACGCAGGCTTTGGAAATGGCAAATACGGTATTTAAAAGCAAACTTTATTCAAGTATTTTACATTTTTAACCAACATTTTATTTCAGTTTTATTTCCTAGAATCATAAAATAAAGTAGGTCTTAGGAAAAAAAATTACAGCCAATTTTCTATTTACATTTTCACAATGCATCAGTTTACAGTTTCAGCTAACATTCTGGTGAAGTACAGAACCGCAGGCTGTGCAGTCAGATTCTTGATGGCGTATGCATGTCCTGTAAGAAGAGAACAGTAACTGTAAGAAACAAAAAAGCATCAAAAATATGTGCATTTATCACTAAACCATGTTAAAGATCTATTATGTATTTGAAAATGTTTTTATGATCAGATCTTATAGTAAATGTAAATATTCTTACCAGACTCCACCACAAAAGATTTTCCAGGACTGAAGCATGACTCACAGCCATCGATGGTCACACCCACTGAGCTGGTTAGTAAGTTAAAAACCTTTAAAAAGACAGAAATAAATAATGGAAATACTTTAGGACTGTTGTATAAGAGGCCTAGTTACTGCATAATTATATGCAAGAAACAGAATAAAGTAATACTCACTGTTGTAGCACTGTGGTCCACCCAGAGAGGCTTCTTCATGAGGGATCCCAGCAGCAGCTTTCCACTACAGAAGGAGTTGGTGCTCAAGTCCTCCTGGAGGCCCATAGCTCTGTCTTGATAGAAGTACCAGTCAAACTGGTCTGGAGTGACACCAGGATCGCCTACAGTAATACAAAGAAGACATAAGGTTCATTAGATGACATAACTTTATTTATTGAAAATGTCTTGTCTACATTAAAAAGAAAGCAAACTAAATTAGACACATAAATGCTTTGAGTTTTTTGATGCAGGCATTTTAAGTATTTTATTTTGATCCTAACTGACAATAAAGAGAAAATTAATAAAAGACGTGATGATCGATCTGTCCGGTTAGGAAGGATAAACTACTGTGAATCCATTTCAGCTGTTTTGGTGCAAGTGAAAGTGACAACAGGTGCACTGGAGAGGCCACAACATGGTTTTAACAGGTGTTTGCCATGGACCACTGCTTTCTCCTTATCCCTGCTGACTGATTGTTCTCAGTTTGGCTTTTTGCTTGTGTTTTTGTTCCTGCTGGTAACATGAGATGATGCCTCTAGCCCAGGGGTGGGCAATCTCAGGCTATGTCCACAAGTACCCGGGTATTTTTGAAAACGCAGATTTTTCTATGCGTTTGCACCTTTCGTCCACACGTAAAAGGCGTTTTCGGTCACTGAAAACGGAGATTTCTAAAAACTCCGGCCAGGGTGGATATTTTCTAAAACTCAATTTTTGCATTTACATGTGGACGAGAAAAACGGAGAAAACGCAGAAAACGCAGCGTCAAAGATGTGCGCCTTTTTTGACGTCACACTGTGCGCCACGTTATTGTTTCGGTGAAATGAATTTCTACAATACTGTTAATTGTACTCTCTGCAGTGTTTAAATGCTTACATATACACACACAGTTACTGTCCCTCCACACATACGACTTGGTTCTGCTTCTATGCCCCAGCTTTGTTTACTTTTTCCCACCGAGGCTTCTAGACTTCTGATTGGCCAACATTTCTACACGGTTAGGACTATAGCACCACCTGCTGCTTTGGCATGTTCCTAGCAGCGTTTTCCTTCATTTCTGCCTTTACGTGTGGACGGGATTATTTTTTAAAACGAAAACGGAAAATCTCCGTTTTCAAAAATGCCTGTGTACGTGTGGACATAGCCTCAGTCCACGAGGGCCGGTGTCCCTGCAGGTTTTAGATGTGTTCTCGAACCAACACAGCTGATTTAAATGGCTAAATTAGCTCCTCAACATCCTGAAGTTCTCCAGAGGCCTGGTAACGAACTAATCATGTGATTCAGGTGTGTTGACCCAAGGTGAGATCTAAAACCAGCAGGGACACCGGCCCTCGTGGACTGAGATTACCCACCCCTGCTCTAGCCCATTCTGTTTGCACAAGTAGTCCAGCTCCTCCAGGATGGCGCATTCATATGTGTCGTTACAAGAAGGCTTGTCGTGTCTCCCAGCAGAGTCTAAAGAGCGTGGACAAGATAACAGATGGGCCATTACATGACAAGAGCCAAAGAGGGCCATAGAAGGTCATCAGCACTGCAGCAGAACGGATATTGACTCCTTTGTGCAGGGAGACGGATGGCTGCAAATGTCCCCACAAAATGACCAAACTGTCAGGAAAAGACTCCATGAGCATAGCATGAGGGTCCTTTAGTGGGACCTTTGCTCATAGCTCTGCACCGTGCAGCTCAACTGGCATTTGCCAGTGATATATCTCCCCCGACCATTGCTGACCCACGGTCAAACCAGTCATGCAGGGTGATTTTGAAGGCAGCATAACATTTGCTACAAACGGTTGTCTCGAGACTCTTTCACATCTGTCACATGTACTCAGTGTGGCCCTGTGCTCATGTGCTCATCTGTAAAAAGAGAGGCCAGTGGCGGTTCTGCCTGTTCTGGCATCCTCTGGCGAATGCCAATTGAGCTGCACAGTGTTGAGCTGTGAGCAGGAGTCCCACTAAAGGAAATTAGGCACTCATGGCATGCTCATGCAGTCTGCTGCTGACAGCTTGGTCAGAAACATGCACATGAATCTCCCACTCAAGGCCATTTTGTAGACCTCTGGCAGCGCTCCTCATGTTCTTCCTAAAACAAAGGAGCAGATGCTGCTCCTGCTGTGTTGATCCCCTTCTACGTGCTTGTTCGGGAGTCCTCGGTTAATGACCCCTGTCACGGCATCTTCTCCACACTCTTGAGACTGTGCTGGGAAACATAGCAAACCGTCTTGTGATTCGCTGTCCTGGAGGAGTTGGACTACCTGTGCAACCTGAATGGACTGCAGACACCGGTCATGAATGTGGTTCGTGCAGTTTGTAAAGCAGATTGGCTACAAACAGTTTATTTTATTTAACAATGTAAAAGACAACAGACATTTAAACACCTGTATCTGTGAAGTCAGTGCAAAAACAACACATGGAAATGATTTTTTCTTATTTTTTCTCTTTTCTTTCTTAGAATTTTCTTACCTTCTGGTGTAGCCAACCAGAGGCTCCTAAACCACTCAGCCAGGTTGGCCGTATCCTTCGGCTGTAAGATCAGCGGCTTGAGGGGAGGGGCACAAAGATCTGAAGCAGAGAGCAGAACTGGGTTCCTGGGTGACGGCAAAACTGGAACATAATAAAAATAAAACGCAGATATTTATAATGAAAAAATAAGTTTTTTTTAAACCATTCGGGCACGCACCCAAACAGTGATCACACTTTCAGATATTTATCATTTATATTCAAGCCAACTGAGGTTAACAAGGGCTACCATTTTAGGGCTGTAAATACTACAGTATGAATGCTCGTATTGCCAGCCTGACAGACGAAAATGTCAAATGTGACGGATTCATTTCATTAATTCAAGACTGAACTCACAGTGACACACACTGATTCATCCACAACAAACACTAGATTAGGCTTCAGCCGGTTATACTACTATGTAACAACAAAGGAAAAGCTTCAGTACTTTTAAATTCCTCCTCTAATCCTTTCAAAACCATTTCTGAGTCTCTTTATCTGTTTGGTAGTTTGTGGGACTGACAGTTTTTTTCCTAGTTGGTCTGACATTGAAAATCATTGTGAAAAACAATTTTGCTCTCAGTTATTTACTTATTCATCCAGGTTTTAAAACGTGCCAGTGCCCCAAGTTCCCGCTTCAATTACTGATACTATAATATTTGTAGAAAAGGACCGTCCACGAACACTGCACTTTATAGTGGTTTGTGTGACTGTCTGCAGATGCCTGCAGCATCAGAAACACTGAGAGGCTAGGAGAGATTATGAATGAAATATCAGATGATCACAGAGCTTAATGGTTCTGGGCATGTCACCAGCTTGAAATCTGACCCAAAATGGAAAGAATTTCAGGGCCTTGAGACTTATAAAAAACAATAAACTGCCTTTTTTTTTAATTAGCGAAATACTTAAAGGGGTTTTGATTTCAAAACAAGCCAATAACATTAAATCCTTGTTGATTAGATTTCTTTCTCATGTAAAGTAAAAGCATTTTAATGACTTCAGCTCATCCCGTCTCATTTTTACTGTGAGTGAAGCAGCCAGTGTTTTAGTCTTTACACTTTATTAAATGTTATAGTGAAGCTTTCTTTTCAGAGAATTGTGTAAAATGTTCTTTGAAAGATAAAACTGTTGGAAAATGTTTTAATGTAATTTAAAACCCACTTATGCTGTCAGTGTCTTCATAGTCTTCCAGCTCAATCATGGAGGACGGTCCACTCCTGTGGACTTGTGACCTGCCGATAAAAGATGAACGACAGTCAGAAATATACTGAAAATATAACAAAGACAGAGGTTAAGAGTAATTCAGGCTTTTCCTTGCATGTCATGTAGCTGATACCTGCTGTCTCGTGTGGTCTCCTGGTTGTCTGGGCTGTTGTCAGCTGCATGAGTGTTACTGCCTGCTACACAGATTTCCTCAAACGGACGTGATCTGACATTACATTTATTAGTCTGACGTCTGTCCACAGTCGAAGACTCTAAGACTGAAGCAAAAATGTCTTTAAACGTTGCCAGAGAGCATTTGACAGTCTTAGGAGTGATCAGTGACTTTGCTGTCAAAGGAGGCACTGGAGCTCCTCCTAGAGGTTTTAATGAGACTGCCGTGTTGCCATTTTTGGGAACACCGAGTCTGGGAGATTTGCTCTGTTTAGACTGTTTCTTCTTTTCTTTTTTAGGTTCAGGCCTCTTGGGATGAAGCTGCTGAGGCTTTGAGGACATGTTCTCCAAATCTTCAGCTACGTTGTTGACAAGCCACCATTCGCCCGGGGCTCTCCTTCTCCGTTTGGCTGAATCTGCTTCCGTGAGTCGCTCCTTAGGTCGACTTTGCGACATGGGTGCTTTTGGTGTGGCTGACAGTTTTCCAGTAGAATCGTGCCGATATACTTTCTGAAATAACTTATTTCCTGTAACAAAAAGCACATTTCCTCAAATAAAGTTTTGAGATCGTCTTTTGTGTTTATATTCTTTGCTACTTAATATTTCACACCAACTAGGAGGCAAACGAGGAGCACTCTGAGAGCGCAAACATTTAAGAGAATACTTTAGTTTTACTTTTAAGTTAACAGTTTTATATATATCAAACTTTTATTTTGTTTGTGCTTTATGAGTACAATAAAAGCAAGTGCAAAGTACAGCCTTTTTTCATTTGCCCTGGTGAACCTCATTTTAATATACCGGACACAATTTTGAGTGCAGTTATTTTTTATTTATGTGTAGCATTCATTTCACTGTTTAGTAACTTACATGTGTGTTAAGTTTTAAGCAATAAAAAGAAAAGTTTCTGATCCCAAGTTTATCGTGTCTCCTTATTTTGCCAATTCTAGACAAATCAATCATTGAGTTGACCTTGAAGAGCTTGGTGGATCTAAGCCAAATTGTAATGAGTTGTTAACACTATCACAGTATTAACTCATAGCCAACAAGATTTACCTATTTTACTTTGGAAGGCTAAACTACCTGTCAAGACATCTGTTAAAAGTCGATCCAACACAAAAGGCCAAATTCTCCTTATCTACACATGCATCAGTACTAAGAGTCCAATAGCACAATATATAAAACATCAGTCACAGAAACTCCTCTGTAGTACTGGCACTTTTACCTTGACCTTACCTGAGTTAAGGCTGTGGTCCCTCTGAGTAAAGACCAAAGGGCTAGACTCCTGGTCCAATTCTTGATCCGGGACCTCCTGCTGCTCCGGCTCGTCGGCATGCTCCGGCTCAGCCGTTACTAAATCTTCATCAATTGCTTTCATCTTGTCTAACTTTTCTTCTTGTTTATTTCCTTTTTTGCTCTGTTTTGTTTTCCTTTTTTTAAACTCACTCGTCTCCTGACTGGGCAACACTTTAAGCTGTTTCTGATTTCTTTTCTTTGAGGCTTTGTCTTTCTTTGCTTTTGCAGGTGAAGGAACTGCTGCGCTGGAGTCTTTAGGTTTCTGTTTGGACTTCTTTTGCGTGGCCTGCTGGCTGTTGTCCGCTTCCTCTGTGCTCTGAGGGCAACTCAACCACCACTCTCCTGTCGATTTCCTTTTCCCGAGAACCTGACAGTCTTCAGATGAAGTCCCTTTAGAAACAACTGGCTGGTTGTTTTGTTTCACCTGTCCGTCTGTTTCACAATTAATAGCTTCTTTGTCTAAAGGGATCAAAGGAAAAACATATATAAAGTAATTTTAAGTGAATGAAGGAAAAGTTTATGTTGCAATTCCAAAATTTAACATATTTTGATGATAAAGATCAAAACTTTAATCAAACTTCAAAGGTTAAGATGACAATAGCTAGCACAAATATTCAACAACAAATTATAGAAGAATTTTTAGAAAGTACAAAGGACTCACCAACAGTAGAAACTATGTCTTCAGTATCTCTGTGCTTGTCACTGGTCTGCTCATCAACATCCTTAACAGCAGGTTCTCCCTGCAGCTCTTTCCTGCTCGCCTTTAACGAGTCAGCCCTCTGTGTCTTGGTATTTTCTTTACCATCGTTTGAAGACTTTTGTTTCTTTGTTTCAGCAGACTTACTTGCTTTCCTTTCTGTTTTCTTAGAGGGCTTCGCTTTTTCTGTTTTGCGACTCGTTGTGTCTTCAGGCTGATCTTCTGCTTCATCACTCTCCTTTGACAAAGTTTTCTTGAGCTGCTTCTTCTTTTTTTCTGGCTCTTCTTGAACCAATAAGTCACCCGCAGGAGCATCTTGAGGAGCAGGAAGCTTATCGTCCTCATTTCTAGGCCCAGTCTCCTCACTGTTCTTCTCTTTCTTAGTTTTCTTCTTAATT
Organism: Neolamprologus multifasciatus; assembly: GCF_963576455.1. Classification (NCBI taxonomy): domain Eukaryota; kingdom Metazoa; phylum Chordata; class Actinopteri; order Cichliformes; family Cichlidae; genus Neolamprologus; species Neolamprologus multifasciatus. The sequence continues at coordinate 18,703,048 of NC_140447.1, read as the reverse complement.
TTCTGATCAACAGGCTGATCTTCCAATTTACTTTTTGACTTTTCTGTTTCCTGCAGTGGCTCTGGCATCTCCAGTGATCTATCCTTTGTCCTCTTATCTGAGCTGTCTTTGTCTGTGCTGGGAATTCTGCTGTGACTTTGTTTCTTACTGGTAGCACTTTTACTTGGGATGGAAAACCACAGAGGTGTATCATCTTCTAGGATCATAAAATCATCCTCTGGTTCAGGGGGAGGAGTGGGTACTTTAACTTGTTTCTTCCCGGAACTTAAAAAAAAAAGATAAATACATATAATTAAATTTTTTTAGGAAAGAATGTGACTGAGGCCACGTGGTATTATGTGATCAGTGTTGGGGAGTAATGGAATACATTTAACAGTGTTACATATTTAAAATACAAAATATGAGTAACTGTATTCTGTTACAGTTACCATTTAAAAAGGTGGTACTCAGAATACAGTTACTTTGTTGAAATAAATGGATTACATCACGGTCTTTTCCTGTTTCATATGTTAGGCTATGCCCTCTATTTTTGGTAATTCCACACCAGTGGAAACCCAAACAAAACACGCATTAAGAGGCTCTAATGCCTGTGTCTCTATCTCGCGGCCCATGTCACCTCTACTTGCATAATGACGTGAAGAAATATTTTTTCAAATTATTTTTCAAAAAATTATTTAATATGAAGGAAATAGGCGAGTGGTAGAGTGTTACAGGCATAGCCCTAAAGAATGTAGCTTCGTGGGCAGTGCTGCAGGGAGAATGGACTGCCATACCCATTATGTGTCTGTGAGCGTGATGGAGGTTGAAAAAGGAGAGTGGAAAAGTACGAGCTGTTACGGAGCAGAAACGGGAGCTGGAAGCATGTAAATATAATAATAACCACTGCAGTCAAAAAGAGTGCCTGACGAGCCCAGTTGTAAGTAAGCTATTAAGACTCGACTGTACACCATGTTCGTGTTTTCCTCCGAAACAATAAGTTCCGTTGGAGCAGCCTTTCAACGCCTCTCTTTGTCTCTCGCTAGCAAAGTTGACACAGACAACAAAGTAAAGCTAGTTTTCAGCTACGAGCCCGACACGGAACCCGACGTATTAGCCAGAGGACCCTTTACTACGGTTCGGAGCCACGGACCTTTTTTGTATACGCGTGAAACAGTTTTAATACGAGATCACTGCAAAAAGTGCAGCCTTACCTAATGTCCACCCCACTGTTACTCATTTATATTAAGATTTAAAAATCTAGTTGGTATTAGTATGGTGAATAACCTTCAGTAAAAGTAATAAATCACACAGCAATAGTACATTCATGTAGTTGTAAAAAGCATGATAATATATTAAGTATTCCAAAGTATTCAGAATACGTTACTGTCATTGAGAGACATAACGGAAAACGTTACAAAATACATCTTGGGGCATGTATTCTGTAATCTGTAGTGGAATACATTTTAAAAGCAACGTTCCCAGCACTGTATGTCATGCAGACATGTTTACGTAGACAAGTTATAAAGGTGTCCTCTGATCTCAACTCACCTGAAAGGTTTTGACTGTGGTGCATGTTTTAGTTTCTGCAGAAAAGCTGTCATATTTTTTCCCGCTCGTGTGGATGCCACAGGAGCTGCGACTTCAGGCTCCCGGCTCACTGTTTGAACAGCTGGCTGTGTGCTTTCTTGACTCCTGTAAACAAAGAAGACATAAAATGTAACTGAAATAACCAAATAGTTTTCAAAAGCGACCAGAAACACTTCCCTAACTTTTTGAATCGGCGTTGCTGCCTCCACTGATCAAAATGAAGCGTATCACCAATACAGTATGTTTGATGTGCTATATAATCTCGTAGCCTTTGAATATTGTTCATCTTTGATTACTGTTGTGCAGTATTGCTGTGTATGTTCGTTTGATTGGGGAATTGTTTTTAAGTAGAACAGGGCAAATGGCAGATGGCAGATGGCAAAAAACTAAAATATCTTGTACAATTAATGGTCTCATATGGTCACATTTACAGCATCAATGTCTCTTCCTCCTGAAAAAACACACAACGAGGTATTTAAATGAAAAGCAACCTTACCCTTGTAATTCAATCTCCTTCTTGTGGCCAGATATCTTTGTTAAAACAATATTACTTGGGGGAGACTCCAATCCAGACTCGCCGTTCCTAGAGAACAGGATTAGTGAAAGATTTGTGGAAAATAAAAAAATAAAAACATGAAAAATTGTAGAGGCAACATTTCCTGCTAGGAACTAAGTATAAATTTCCGTACTCCTCTGTGACTTGTCCATTACACTGGGGATTCTGGGTGGGTAGAGAGGCTTTCTTCACCTCTTCTATTCCTTCATCTTCACACATAAAAAGAATTGGGGACACAACTTGTGCTTTTTCATTGTCCTGCTCTTCTTCTTCAGCAGCCAAACTTTGTTCTGCTGGACTGGAAGTCTTTACTGGGTGATGTCCTTTAAAGAGGATGTCCAAATCTGCAACAAGAAAAAGCCCACTCCTAAACAATTCATTTATCTCCCACCTGTGGGACTAATAAAGGTCATCTTACCTTATCTTATCTTAATAAAAAACAAACAAACAAACAAACAACAACAACTAAACAAACACACACACACAAGGCATATATTTTCATTATGAACACAAATTTGAGTGTCTTACCGATATCCAGTTCAGGACTTGCAGGATGCAAGACATCTCCATCATCTCCCTGAAGAAATTCAAAACGTGAATTAAAATAATGAACACAAATTACGAAAAATATTGCCCCGTTTAAAAAAGGCTCACGGCTGAGCCAGTAAACAAGAATTCGTTAGAAAATGTGTTTGTTTTAATAGCTGGACTGCAACAGATGTTTCTAACACTGGAGCTTAGGACATGCATGCAATATAAGCAGAAGTCACCGTATCGACTGACTGTACCATTACTAATTGGTGTCCTGGAGGTTTTTTTATCAGCTGTCTCTCTGGGGGGACCGAGTCCTCACTCTTATTCTGGTGTATTTCTGAATCAGAAGTCTGGAGCAGAAGAGAGGGGGGCTGCAGATTTGCATGTGAGGCTGAATCTGGGAAAAAAAAAAAAACAGTCAAGAAGAGGTTAATAAAATGGAAATACCTAATTTATAACAAAGAATTACACCAATCGGATGAATCTCACTCACCCAAGTCATCAAAGATCTTATCAATATCTTGCAGTGTCAGCGTACCTTCCCAGTGCTTAGCTGGGCTGAAAAACAAAGGTAAGAATTTAAGGGTAATTCCAAACTTTTATAATACAAATAAATCTGCAATAGCATGAATAAATCCAGAAAATGAATTTATGAAGCTCATAGATATTAAAAAACAAAACAAAAACACACACACACACAAAAACATTTAACTAAAATAAAACAGCTAAATTTTAGAAACGTGTTTAAACTTACCTTTCATTGTCAGTAATGTAACAGAGCTTCCTCTTGGGTCTCTTCTGTGAAGAGAAACCAGCTTAGAAACCACTCCAGGATCAAATGAATAACTATGTTCACTTAGCAAACACAGCCCCTGTTCTAATAGATACAAAGGGTCTGAAGAGACAACAGATGTAAGGCTAAATGATCAACTCTCTAAAACTTTACAAGAATCATAACATTCATGGATGTAGTCAAGTTCACTTCAGTTTTGTTTATATATACTGTAACTTCCCAATTACAATAACAACAATTATCTCACAAGAGTCTCTGTCCAGATGGTAAAAATAAATCCTACAATATTAAAGAGAACTTAAACAAACAGAGCAAATACTTGGTAACTGGCAATCCCACATTTGGTTTAAGTGAGAAAAGATGGATCTTTTCAGTTAACCCATTTTTGAGGTTCTGCACATTTCCAAACCATTTCAGCCTTGCCTCTCTAACTCAGTTTCCAAAACACTTAACCTGAGCTGTCCCTCACATGTACTCATTTCTAATCCTGTGCATTTTGGTCTCTCCAGTGAAAATTTTAGCATCTAGGCCTGCCTCTTGGTTTTTGTTTTGTTTTGTTTTTAGTGCCACCATCTCCAAGCCTCAAGTCATAGCAGGCATTACTACCATCAACATTTTTTCACTCTTGTTGCTATCTTTCTGTCACAAATCACCCCTAACATTTGTCTCCATCCACTCCACCTTGCATGCACACTCTTCTTCGCCCTCCTGTGCACTGTTAATATGATATATAACACGATTTAAATGGGATGGGGGGTATTTTATTTACATCTGAGGTAAAAGTATTGTTACTGGAGGTGGAAAAAGTTGGATCAGAGCATCCCTGCTTTTCAGAGAAGGAACGGGTCAGAGTCACATGATCAGTCACCTGATCCAGTCCCACCAAATAAAGAAAGCTTTTACCTTTGTTTTCCCATGGAGCTTTAGTATTATGGAAATACAATATTCCAGCCCACAAGTGAGCAGCGCGGATTATTTTTTCAGTATCGCGCTGCAACAGATGCTACAGAGATTAAACAATGCAGTCCTAATATTAAGTTTAAAGGACGAGTTAAATGACAAGTCATGTTCAAATAGATACAAAAGACGATCGGCGTGTGTAAATAAAGACGGCAGTCTGCAGCCAGACTCGGAAGTTTAAAAACTTGTCACCGGGAAAATGTCTGAATCCCAACCCTTGGGCTAGGGTAATGTTTGTAATAAGTTTGTGAAAAAGCACGAATAGAACTTACTAGGACTGGGTACTCCATCTCCATTTGTGTTAGCTGGCTGTCGTTCTTTCAACAGTATGGTTAGCCGACTGTTTCCGACCGCGAGACCCGAGTTAACAGGTAATAATCATTTCGTGTTCGTTTACTCTCTAGTTTGTTAGCCCTCGCGTGAACACCTTAAAAAATCATGTAAAAAAATAACTATTTAGCCATACAAAGACCAATTATAACGTTTTCTTCTAGCCGATATCCTTCGTCAGCACAACAACGGCGCTGTTTACAGTTTGTACTTCTCCCGCGCACTCTAGAAAACTCAGGAAACATTGTGCCCCGAGTACTGACCAAAGGCGGGAGTGTCGCGAAATTGGCACGCTGTAATTCACAGTCCATGTCTTCTATAACATCGCTGTGAGTGTGTTAATCAAGTAATGACTTGAACATAACTGTCTAATTGTTAGGGCCTACTGATTTTTAACAAAGTTTTGGCTGGCAGCGGACTTGCAGCCTGAAGAACAACGCACAGGGAATCAGTATTCACTGTTTCTTCTTTTACATATTAGTTTCCGGCAGATTAAAGTTGGCGCTTTGCTTACTGCCCTCTACAGTTTAAAGTCGGAACCAGCATCTTGCACCATATACTGGATAACAAAATCAAAATCAGAATACAGTACTTTCCTAAGGAAATTATGTGGTTACAGTTGCTCCAAGAAAATAACAGTAAAAGACTGAACTAAATACTATTACAATATTACAATATATTACTAAGTTTACAAAATATAGGAAATAGCTCTAATAAATAGCTTTCCAATTTCATATGGTAAGTATGACTGTACAATGACAATAAAGAGCTATCTTATCTTAATATATACAAATACTTATATTTACTTAATTATAAATAGCATATTACAGAGGTGAAATATACATATTGACATATTACTCTAAAATGTAAAACTTTGTTATTTGTTAGGTTGGTCATTGTAGGTCATTGTAGAGATTGTGCAAAAGGGTGTAGCTGTTTCACTATTTCACAACAGAACCATGAACATGACTTAACTGACTTAATTTCTAGGCTTGATCAGCCGCAGTCAAACAGCCAAAAGCTGTGCATTAATGGCAAAAAAAATATGGCTGTTAGCTGCTGTTTATAATAGCTGTTTCCTCAATGTATTTATCTGGTGAAATACGTTGTATCATTTTGTGATTTGTTAATTAACAAGCTACACAGCTTTGAATGAGGCCTTTAACCCTTTCAAGCATAGTGGTTACTACAGTGGACAGCTATTCAAAGGCTGTTTTCTCGTATTTGTGTCAGTGTTGATGGTGTACTTGCACATAAACTACTACGTTGGACACTCATGTGTCACTCCATACCCTGCCACCCACTTTTCAGGCAGTGTAAGTGCACAAACCATTTCTTATTTAATTAAAATTGAAATTTCTCTAACTCCTTAGAAGTTAAAAAATATTATTTTTTTCATGCCTAAAGATGAAAAAAAAAATACTGAGGTTGTCATAATTCATGCATGAAAGAGTTCAATGGTTGTTACAATTACCAGCTGTTGCCGTTTACTCCTACAAACTTCTTTTCTTTTGGTAAACTGGGTAAATATCTTTGTTTTCATATATACAGATAAATGTTAAGTAACGGCAAAAATTTGGACGCTATCTTGAGAAAATGGAAATGATTGTCATGTTCAAATGTGTAACATTTCACTGAAAACAAGTGCACACTGATAAGTGAAACTTAAAGTTTATTTGTACTTTTGAAATATGACATATAACTGATTAAAACATATCAAAATGTTTCTCCTTTATGTATATTAATGTGTTGCATATAAGCTCTATGGTGTATGTCATTTGCTATGAAACCACAGCCTGCACAGAACTCATCCCTAAAGCAGTAACATAACACACCCATATATGATCTGCATGCGATATAAAGAATGTAAAAATAATTAAGTGCTGTAAAGTATGCACTGTATAGAGTATATTCTCTAAATCAGGGGTGTCAAACATAAGGCCCGTGGGCCAAATTTCAAATGCAGCCCACTGAATGGCTTTGGAAAAGATGAAAGAGGGTGTAAAGTCTGGACTTTTAACTGTATTTTCATAAATTTTACAGCATTTCCTACTGATAAAGGCCTCTCCCATGGCCATACACTAAGGTATTTAAGTAATAGATAAACAATTACATGGCATAAAAATAACTGTTTTTTCACTTTCTGCTATAGAAGTTTGTTTTTTTACAATGGGTCCACAGTTTCTGTGAAGTAACAAAAACCTTTTTATGTTTTATAATTGCAGGACAGTCTGGGCAATCTTCAGCCAGAACCTTTTCGCTAATTTTACACATTTATTTTTACAATTTAAGCCCAAAAGAGTCATGCTGACAGATTTTTTTCATTTACTTTCAGGAACATTTATTTATCATGTAGAAAAACTGAGCTCTACAGCTGATATTTTCCTACTTTTCTTTTATTAAGATATCTCAGGGATTTTGTGTGTATTTACATTTCTTTACACTGATGGAAATGTAAATGATATAGTCATATAGTAAAAGTATGTTCTCTAACATTAAAAGCCTTATATTTTTTTAAATGTAAAAAAAAAATCTGCTTAAAATTAAAAAAAAAAAAATCTTTAGCCCACATCTTAAATCAGAAATAATATTTTATAACACCTTGATTTATATGGTGTTAACACTGAATAAACAGCTGTGATCATGTATGGTCTATTTCACAATAAATATGTCAATGTTAAGAAAACTACATTTGGCTTTAGAGTGTAAGTTTGCACTAATACAAAGCAAACATAAATATATATTCAGTCATTTGTTATACATAATAGTCTTATGAAGTTCAGTATTTACATGTTTACACATCAGTGTTAAAATTGTTAATGCAATATTTTCAAAAAATTCCGGTGCATTTTAATACATCAATAAACATTAAAACAATACAAATCAATACGATGGGAAAAACAATGACATCATACATGAAAAACCTTCAGTAATAATAACAATCAGGTTTGTTTTTTATCATAAAGCTGCTCAGTGAAATATCTTTTTCTGCTTCTTAGCGATCTCCATCGGTTCCATGGCTTCAGGATCGACACCTTCGTAGAGTGGCTGTTTGATGTGTCTCCAGACCACCAAACTAACCCGAATCACAAACAGCACACAGACTGCAGCCAGCAGCACAGCTGAGAGAAGAAAATCGAATCAGTACGGCTTTTGCACGTGACACACGGTGACACAGAGCTCATTTTGTGGGTGTATTTATCTAAAAAGTTTAGTGTGGATGCAGGGATTTATGTGGAGTCTTACCAATGAAGACGCCATTGCGACTGGGTGATTCAGCATCATAGTTTTTGTCAAGGTTTCCAGACAGCGCCCAGATCACAACGGGGTAGGTAATGCAGATGTACCGCACATGCTCGTCGAGGACAAGATTCTCTAAAACAAACCTATGAAACACAAAACGCATCGCTTTAGCATCTCAATTTTAATATGTTAGATTCTAACATATATTAATATGTTAGAAGCCTAAGAGTTCAGCCAATTCTACTCCAGTCATATGGTTAAAGATCATAAAATGTATAATTTTAGTACGTCATGCTTCAAGGTCATAGGTCATAATTTTTAGCTTTCATTGGATCATCTCCAAATTTTAAATATACTAATCATTGGGGGAAATAAGCGCGGTCTTTATTTGAACTCTTTCGAACATTATTGTTTTAAACAAACATTATTTGACAAATATCACAAAAAGATTAATATACTACATTAGCTTTCCATACTGATGCATAAAGCATCTGAGTTTTAGTGTAGCCGTTGCCCTTCAAAGGGAATTGGAGGGAACTGAGCTCTCTCATTGCTCTCGTTTGGCTTTTTTGGGTTTTTTTTAAGAAGCACACTCACCATCCAAGCAACAAAATAGTCAAAAGAGAGTATGAGAGTGTGGCAGCATCGTCTTGGGACATGTCTGTTTCATAAGCCAGTACAATCGTCAGGTTGAGGAGGGTTGCTACAGTTGTCCAAGTCGTGTATATCATGACACCATTCTGGACCTGCAAACAGATTTTTTCATGGAGTCCAAGCAAGCATTATATTAATAATGTCTGACCACAACAGGCTAATGTAACTTGATCTACATGCAAGATTAAAAGCTTAGCTTACAGTTAATAATGCACACTTACCAACACCTGGAGGAGCCACAGGTCTGCTTTGTGGTATTTGTTGAGCCAAGCTCCATAAACGTGAATCCCATGGCAGATGAAGCATATCATGGAGTAGTTAGTGCAGATGATGAGGATGAGAAACACCAGTGCAGGAATCATCAGTCTTTTTAAGGACAGATACAGCAGAAAAACACATTTAATGAATCTGTTGAACAACTTTCATTTGCATCTTTTAGAGCCATGCATTACTGCAGGCTTAACTCACACACGACACTCAAAGACTCTTACTCTCTGTCCCAAACCAGCAACCAACCAATATTGACGCCCATATTGAGACACCAGCTAATAAAGAATCCATAAGGCAGTACTGCAGGAGTGCAGTAAACATATCCATATCCATTCCTAGAAGATAAAAAGTTGATCAATAAATCTGTGGGAACAGTTTTTCAGTGGGTTTTAAAAATAGACTGAAGAGACCTGGATTATATCTTATATCTGTGCTTTAAAAATAACACTGTAGTTTTAAAGAAGAAAATAAAAAGAAGTGGACACAACTTTCTGAAAAGACCCGCAACAATGTAGATGATCATGAAGATCAGCCAGATGTAGATGAGGGTCCAGATGAAAAATGTCCATCCTGAAGGCGTAAGCTGGGTGTCAAACAAAGCTGAGACATTGGCTTGGGTGGTGTGAAAAGGACCTTTGTGGAGAAAAAGGTTAGATTTTAGGGAAAGTTGACTGTTCGCCGTGTGTTTTCACATCCTTCACATCCAGTGTGTGAATGTGTGTGTGAATGGGTGGATGACTGGATGTGTAAAGCGCTTTGGGGTCCTTAGGGACTAGTAAAGCGCTATACAAATACAGGCCATTTACCATTTACCATCCTCTACACGAATATCAAAGATACTGAACACAGCTGACAAATGGCTAACAAAGTTTCAACTTACTAACTCCAACTACAGCCAGCCCATTAAGCACCAAGCTCACTACAAAGGCAGCTAAAGACACGAGTACTGCAGCAATACGTCCTGGGTTGTGTTTTCCCATCACGGTCCTCTTATTCTAAGATGGGAAGAAAAAAACATTTTATAAAACAAAAGCAGGAACAGGAAGAAGTGGCAATCGATCACTTTCACACAGTTAACACAGAAGCCACTTAATATATCTTTAGACATTTATCAGAAGCTCTTTTTACAACTTTTATCAAAGTTTGCCACCATAAAAAACAAAACTACAACAAGAAAATTTACTCTTCTTAAGAGAGGGCCAGATAGTACTTTTTAAAGCTTCCTGTGTGCATTATCCATACGACATACATGTTTAGTCCAGTCTAATAAAACAGCGTCCACATGATGAGATTAATAAGACTTACCTGGCTTTGCTCCTTGTTGTGTAAGCCGTGTGAAGATCAAGAGTAATTGCAGAGGACACGGGACCAACTTTTATATGGAGCAACTAGTTGTGCAAGAAGGTTTATGACTCTTCAAGACATCACGTGCATCTCTTATCCTCTTTACATTTCTGAAACAATCAATCATAAAACGCTGATAAATATATCTACTCATATATGAAATAATTTTGAAAGCACTTATATACATGTATGTGTTTAATGAATTACAGTTTACAGCATGATTTTATTATGTTATCACTTCCTATTTGTCTCAGCCCTCCTTCAGAAATTACAAATTTACTTTTATACTGTATAACTCGGAGTTTGAAGGTCCTTTATCGGGTGGCGTGGCATGATAGTAATCCCTGGTTATGTATAAGGTCATATCTGATGATGAACACACTCTTGACAACAGGGTTTGTGGAATATACAGGTAATTGCTTGCATAAGGAAATCAGTGGGTGGAGGTCTTTTTTTTTTTTTAAACAAAGCTTTTTATTGATCTGAAAAACAAAAAAAGAGCAAAGCCAAGATAAAAAGATAGATTTGATGAAATTGTACAGCTTTTTAAATCTAAGTAAAGAGCATAATCCTCATATCTGTGTAAGTAGACAACAACAGATCTTGGAGGCAGCCACACAAATCCACCCAGCAACTAGATATAGATGCAGTCTGCCACCAGCAACTTGTTGATACAATACATTAAAAGGTTATTAAGGTGTACAACCAACAGAGGCTGGCTCTGAAGACTTAAGGCTGAAGACTGTACGTGACAAAACCAGCGGACTCAGACTGGAGCAGAAAACACGCATAATTGTAAACTTTGAACACAACTGAGATTTGTTACCTTTGTGCATTTGTTGACTCTGTTCACGTTTTTATTCATTCATTATTCATTATTAATGAATCTGAATTGCTTTGTCTTCTCTCTTATTGAACAGATGTGCTGTCTGTTAAATAACTTAAAAATGACCCCATTAAAATCAGTGTTAAAGTTTATTTTTACAGCTTATGAAAGGAAAGTAAATGAAAGCATAACTACATTTTTCATGTTTATGTGGTGAAATCAGAAATACACACTTTATTGCAGTTTATACTTTTTGACAGATGTGAACCTTCAGCTTTATATATCACTTTATGAGGCTTGATGATATTCAGCTGAGGCTGGAGTCATTTACAATACAGCCCTGATATCATACAGAAATCATACTGCAAATCTTTTCCTCGCTCTCTCACTTAAATATCTTTTTCTGCTTCTCTAAAATCTCCATCGGAGACATTTTGTCTGGGTTTACGTCTTCGTAAAGCGGCTTTTTCATTTGCCTCCAAATGACCAAACATATCCGAGTGGCACACAGGGCACAGGCTACACCCAGCAGGGCAGCTATAGTGGAAAGAAAATATCAGAGCGTGGCATCAGTGTGCATCCACATATGAAGTTATCATTTATAGTCAGTGCTATAGTGTCATTGAGACCGGTTGATGGTTTATCCTCACCGATAAAGATGTTGTTGCGGGTAGGAGCTGCGGTGTTGTAGTTTTTGGTGAACACCCCTGTCAGCGCCCAAATCACAGTTGGGTAAATGCTGAAGATGAATCTCACATATTTTTCAAGAATGGAGTTTTCCAGGATGAACCTGTGAGAGAGACGGCACCTTTTATTTATCCATTTTTTCTAAAGAAGTCGCCCTTATTGTTTCCTCTGTTTGTCAACTTACCACACTATCAGCACAATGGACAAAACAGAAAGAGCAAGAGTGGCGCCGTCAGTGTGGGACATGCTTGCATCATACGTCAGCACAATGGTCAGGTTAAGCAGGGAGGCAATAGCTGTCCACGTTGCATAGATGGCAATGCCATTCTGAATCTGCAATGAAGACAAAGCAAAAGACAGAAATGCTGAGATTATAAGCATGTACATGAAGAAAAGAAAAGAAAAGCAAACATCAGGTGCCATACTAACCAGCAGATGATGGAGCAACAGGTCTGTTCTGTGATATTTGTTGAGCCAAGCACCATAGTTATGCAGACCGTGGCAGGAGAAGAATATTACAGCGTAGTTAGTCAAAGCGATTAGGATGAGGAAAGCCAGCGCAGCAGGTGTGTACCTTTAGCAGGGATGAAAAACAGAATTTTACAACAATGAAAACAATTAACCTGCATGTTAGAAGCTGTGTTTACATGCTTCTTGCATGGACATACTTATTTTTCCCATTTATTTCATGATTTCAGGTCAATCTTATCTGCATATTTAGGCCAAGAGGGCCTGACAATGTGATTCAACACACCTTCATTTGGTTACTCAGCTTAGGTGGACTAACCTAACTAATCAGCACTATATCCAGCCCTCATTTATACGCCCCCTTTTCTAATGCAGTAAGGAAAAACATTAATCAATACTATGGCTTTTTACTGATATCAGTTAAAACTCTCACACTCACTTTCTGTCCCACAGGAGCAACCATCCAATATTGACGCCCAGATTTAAGCAAAAAGTCACAAAAAATCCGTGTGGCAAAACTGCAGGGCTGCAGTAGACATAACCATAGGCATTCCTGCAGAAAGAAATCAGAGGTAAATGTAGACTTCAACAAACATCATATAGGAGAAGAAAAAATAAATCTCAAGAAAAAAAGAAACTTACTTCCTAAAGATGCCTGCAAAGACATACAGCACCCCTAAACCCATAAAGATGTAAATGATGGACCAGATGGTAAAAGTCCACCCTGAAGGCGTGATCTGGGTCACAAACTCATCTGAAATGTTCGCGGTGGTGGACAAAAATGGATCTGTGGCGCAGAAACACAGAAATCAGAGAGAGAGACAGAGTGCTCAAAGGTTACAACGTATTTCTAAGAGTATTAAAAGCCAGACTTACGTTTTCCTAACGCTGCCAGAGCAGACAACACAATGGTGACGATGTAGAAAATCACTGCCAGCACTATGGCAATGGCAAGAGTGATGTGGTGTTTTGCCATTTTTAGTAAGCCAGTTTCTATAAAACAGAAGAATTATAATTGAAGAAAAATTATAACAAGTTTCTAAATTTCATATTAACAATTTGCCATCAGTATTACATGTCACTAATCAGAAGAAGCCATGACGTACCGTTTAATGTCTTTTCTTGACTGAAAGCACTGGAAGACTGCTGTGTGGGGTGGGCTTTTCTTTTTTATATAAAACGAAGCTGGTTTTGTAACAGTGGAGCTTTTATAGCCCTGTAGCACGTGTACATGTTTGACGTCCTCCACGTGTCCTCTGTTTTTGGCTGATTAACTGAACAAAAAAGGAGGAAAACAATCCTGTTGCCAAACTCACTCAGCTTTATAACCATCTTCCATAACTTTAAACATATATAAGAGCTGGACTTTGCCCCAGCAGTCGTGTTTAGTAACAAGTTTTTATCGCAGACTCGTATCAGCAGCAGGTGAGACCAGGAAATGAAGAGCCAAAGGATATTTTCAGCTTTAAGCAATTTAACCCTCACAGTTATGAAATGTTGGGTAGCTGCCAGCTGGAGATCTATGTATCCCAATCCTAAAACTTCTACGGATAAATGAGAAGAGCCAATGATATGTTTGTTAATGACTGACAGGCAAAATAAATCAGCTAGGATTATATAGAGCTGGAGTGCACATGAAAACAGAAGGTCATGTATGATCACGCACATACACTGAAGGCCACACACACCATATCAGAGCAAGACTTTACTAGAAACACATGTAAAATGCTGCACTGAGTTAAGAGCTTGTGATCACCTGTTTGGTCAATTTTCGTTTCTTTGAGCTGTTTTGTTTCTTATTTGAATCACGTGATCCAACAAAAGATATCTGTAATATATAAAGTTCTGGTCTTTAGGACATATTTTTATACATCTGTGGAGCATTTAAAGATAGTGGAAGTATGTTAACTGCACTTTTTTCATACATTTCCATCTGGAAATTAATATCCAACATTGTTTTTTGGGGGATTCTTGAGGGGAAAAAAACAGGCGATATAAGTCTGAGAATGAGCTTACTAAAAAGCACCACTGAACGACACAGGAAAACATTACCGCCTGCGATGATCTATAAATCGTATAGTTGTGTATATATATATATATATATATATATATATATATTCTTACTTCTTGTATTGTCTGTCTTTGTTACTGTTTGTACTGAAACACTGTAACTGAAATAATTTCCGTTAGGGATCAATAAAGTATTCTGATTCTGATGATATTAACATTTCAATAAGTATGTAATGTCGTATTTAAAGGCAGTTTGTTGCGGGGGTTTTACAGTTTTTACAAAAAAGTTTGTTTGCATGTTATCTATTCAAAACCTATGATAATGTTCAGATTTATTTGCTGGAATTGTATTCAGATAAGCTTATATTTAGAAATGTAGGCTTTATAATGCATATTTAAATGTATGCAAAAGTATTTAAATGTACATTTTTAAGAACTTGTATTAGGAAATTGAATTGTCTTGATATACACCACTGTGCAAGCATCTTGAGTGACCACTCATTTCTTAATATTTTGCTTCCAAGGAGCCATATATTGTTGTATTTTATCAACTTAATATATATTCATATGTCCGCTCTGTTACACATACACTCCTTTCTGGTAATCAGATGGGATCTAAAAATCTTGGCTTTATGTCTGAATGAATATTTGGGTCATTCTTCTGTAAAACTCAGGCTAGAGGCTGCAGAGGAGCTTTTCTGTATCATGTTCTAAACAGCACAAGTTTTGATGCATGCAGTGACATTGACACGCAGTGAGCCACACAAATAGCATGTTGAATCTTTCACACACCGTGCAGTGTGTTTGTTGCCTCACCAGACCACAATGATGTGTGCAAAGTTACATTTTATCACACAAACTGTAATTTGCATAAATTCCTATGTGATGCATTTAGTTCTAATCAGTAAGGGCACTGTCTCTAAGCATGTTTAAGAGGAGTGAGCTACAGCTTTCTCAGCACCACTGAGCAGACTCCCTGCTCCAAGTGGCAAAAATGAGAGTGAAACATTCAAAAGTGTAGTTACGCTTCCCTCTTGTCAACTGACAAAATTCATTGTACCAAAAAGATTCCTGATATCCAGGCGTATGAGATGTCATCACTTACTGCACACATCAAGTCGGCTGTGACAGCAATTCATGTGTTTTTAAAAAATCCCCATTGTTGTGCCACACAGGGTGGGGTGATCTCTGAAGACCTGATTCAAATGATTTTCTCCAGCTCTCCTGAGCAGCAGCTAATAGGTACTCAGCGCTTTAGGAAACTACTTTCTAAAGGTAAGTTTTTCTTTGGACATTTGCTGCTTTTCCATTCATTTTCAGTCCAGTTCTTGTACCTGAACATTTTCAAAGGACTCTTTTGTTTTTTATTAAGCCACTTAACTCTGACCTATGAATCATTTATGCATGTTTTGAAAGTACGAAACACAAGGGCTGAACCAGTGTTGTGTCCACACATAACAGCAAAACCCTAAGAAGAATGACCGCCTATTCTTCAAAGAAAACTCAAGAATGAAGGTGGTCATACTAAATTATAACTTTGACGCTCATTAGAATTGTACAAACTCTATTTTGACCTTGTATACTGTATTTCCCCAGCCCCTCTATTTTGAAACTAAAACTATTGAACCTTAATTCAATTTCTCACTTCACATAATCGTTTCACTTTTGCCTTGAAGTGTTACTTTTAATTTAATTTAATTATTTTTATGACGCATGTTCTCTGGTGAGTTCAGGAACATCTGTAACTTCAAGTGGAAGAGTTGCATGTGAGTTAAAATTTTCTATAATACCAAAAAAAAAAAAAAAAAAAAAAAGACAAAATACTGATGTTTTTGTCGAATAAACTGTCTGACATGAGGGATAATATAGCATTTGCATTTTAACTAAAAGACTGAATACGCACTGACACTATGGGCACATTTTTAGAAATCTATTTAATTCCACAGAAAGGTTAGCCACTTTAGTGTTTCACTTGTGACCTATGAAGTACCCCCGAAGTTGTACAAAACAACAACAACAATAACAACAACAATAAACACTCGAGGACTTTAAAGAGTTTAATTTTTTCCAAAGTTTGA